>NC_090267.1:150847959-151178236 GCF_040414725.1 Anabrus simplex
TTCCTTCTTAACAAAGTTTCCATTCATTAGAATATACTGCATAGGCCGAATTTCATATTGTTTGCCCAATGGGAAGTTTGTACACAATTCTCAGCGACATGCCCACATCCAAAGAATGATACCGAGTTATTATAGACATCGATCTTAATAGCTATTGGAAGTTTCCATGCAGCAGGAAATGTTACCGTTAACCATAACATTCGTAATTTCAAGTAACGAGAGAATCTACCCTGTTAAACTACAGCAGCTAGCGAAACGTGGTGCATGTTTGAGTGACAGGCCGGAGCTGTCGCGTATAAACGCCGCAGGGTGGAAGTTGACTCTTTAAAGGACGCTCGATATTGACGCCCTGCGCTCCCTAGTCAATCAACCGATCAAATCGTGTTAACCGCTTGCTTGAACTTCAGTTAATAACTGTTTAATGAGGTCGAATCTGATGCCGTGATGGACAAAAATATTACTGTGTAGGCGAAAAAATGAACATGCAGAATAACTCTGAACTGTCATCCAGTGCGAATCTCATCATCCCACTGATGTCTCACATTCCACAGATGTGAATATTTACTAGTGAGCTTGCATTACTACTTTCATTATTATTATTATTATTATTATTATTATTATTATTATTATTATTATTATTATTATTATTATCATTATTATTATTATTTATTGTCTATCCGAGAAGGTAAAGGCGTGCTCGGTTGCACCTCAAGGACGTCGATTCGATTCCCCGTTCAATCGTGTTAACTGGTGATGATGCATTTTTTCTAAGTGAGAATACAAAATGAAATGAAATGGCGTATAGCTTTTAGTGCCGGGAGTGTCCGAGGACATGTTTGGCTCTCCAGGTGCAGATCTTTTGATTTGACGCTCGTAGGCGACCTATGCGTCGTGATGAGGATGAAATGATCACGAAGACGACACACACACCCAGTCCCCGTGCTAGAGATATTACACAATTAAGGTTAAAATTCCCGACCCTGCCGGGAATCGAACCCGAGACCCCTGTGACCAAAGGCCTGCACGCTAACCATTTAGCCATGGAGCCGGACATAATACAATATTATGGTATTAAAAAGGTATTATATCAATAATAATATAAATACGCTAGTCTCATGTCTGTAGATATAAATGAAATTCATTACATGCGAGTAACCAAATATTTAAAAATAGTGCTTGTAGTGGTAACTGTTGTTTGAAGGATGAAAACAACAGAAATATCAGCCGCAGTAAAACTTGTTTTAGTCTGAATGTTTGATCAACCTGAACACCATGTCCCGCCCCTGTTGTGGGTCATCTTCAGCTTGAAGAAGATACAAGAACATACCAAAATACATTCTAAGTTGACAAATAGACACTCTAAAAATAAATCCTTTTTTTAAGTTTTTAGGAACATTGTGTACGGGTAACACTTCCGTTTTCTTTCTTGAATGTGCAGATCTTTGTATAGGGCAACTGTGTCCTTGTAATGGTGATATTCCAGTCATAGCAGGTGACGTTATGTCTGTATTAAAACTGGTTAATTAAAATTGAAGTTAAAATCTCTTCCTATAGCCTGTTCATTTATGTTTGATGGTGAAATGATGATTAGGCCTATACGTATAACCTAGCAAAGGAAACTCTTCTCATTATTAATTGTGTTGCAATACGGATTCGCCGCTATAGCTTGGAGATTTTCCAAGATGTTTCCTGAGGAGTTCTAAATGTTCTAATGTTCTAATGTTTAGTAAGAAAGTATGGATATTGTTACAGTCGTTCTTAGAGATTTGAGTCCTCACTTCTCTACTGGTCCTTTTAGAACATTGTTCTGCCGAGCTGAGTGGCTCAGACGGTTGAGGCGCTGGCCTTCTGACCCCAACGTGGCAGGTTCGATCCTGGCTCAGTCCGGTGGTATTTGAAGGTGCTCAAATACGCCAGCCTCGTGTCGGTAGATTTACTGGAACGTAAAAGAACTCCTGCGGGACTAAATTCCGGCACCTCAGTGTCTCCGAAAACCGTAAAAGAGTAGTTAGTGGGACGTAAAGCAAATAACATTATTAGAACATTGTTCTCGTCTTTGTATCGTGTTGCCGGCGACTGAGTGTGTCCGACCGGGCATGGTCCTGAGGTTCACTCAGCCTACACCAGAAGTGAGTGGCAGATTAATTCCTAAAGGGGGCCAGGCATAGAGATAACCATTATATCCCACTTAGTGCCTACGTAACAGGAGATCTTCTTCTGTTTCTTCTCCTTCTTCTTCCTCTTCCTCCTCATCCTGCTTCTCCTCATCTTGAGATGTTTGCATAGTGACAGAACATGTAGCAGGCTTAGACGATATTTCCACGTTAACAATGCTTTTTGCTATTATTATTATTATTATTATTATTATTATTATTATTATCGTGTTTCCGTTATTCTCAGAGGGAAGGAAGCGATGAGCGGTGAATGGCTGGACAAAGGACTAACCAAACCTTAAGTAACGCTAACAAAAACCAAATTAAAAATGTATTTCTTTTCTAGTATTAGGATCTTTTAAACACAAACACAACTGGAAATACCATGGACACTTTACCAAGGAGCTGAGAAGCTCGAGAAATCGCAATCGAGATTCTCGTAATATTCATCAAACAATAAAATATCAGGAGCTCGTAATCTCAGCGGTCTTTCCAGGAGCTCATAAACTCAGAAAACTTGACAACTTTTGTTAAATGGAACTCGCATTTCGAGTGGAACCTCCAAACATTTCACCCGCAGGTCTCCAGAATTTACAATGTGAGAAAATGGGAGGCTATCCTTTACACATTCGACGAGGTACATATTAGTGAAAGAAGCCTTGACATACTAAAACGTTTTACAAGACACGGGTCTCGAACACAGGAGCTTAATTTACATTAATTTTATAAGGCGCCCTTTTGTGGGCCATGAAATTACACATGTGACCACATCAGTCACCACAATATACTTCAAGCAGTAAATACACTGCTGTACAATTTATCCCTTAATACCCATGCTACCCTCGAAAAGAACATCAGAAATATTCAGAGACATAAGGCCCACACTACGTGGCCGTGGGAAGGAAAAAGAATGGAAGGTTATTTTTCAAAGGCTGAAAATGAAAACGAAATGGAGGCGGAAACTCAAGCACTCCAAAATTTAAATTGCAAACATTTATGTGGGCGTAAGGCTCGGTGATTGATAGGCTAAGCCCATACTACGAAATGACCAAGTTACATGAAATTTAAAGCCGAAAAGAATATAAATTTAAAAAAGAGGAGAACATTGTCACTCAAAGTAAAATGGATGGAGGTTTACAAGGGGAACCACTCATGCTCCCTTACATTTTAACAAGTTCCCATTAGGGAAATCAAAAATAGAAAGTCGTAAGACTGGCAATAAAGCTACATTTATTTTAGAAACGTGGAATACCTACATTTTGATTGAAGAAAGAGCCGGCGGCCGAGCAGTTACATATTAATGGGTAACGTAGAAATCTTCCCTAACTTCACACGCGGTAGTGTCTCTTAGAAAACAATTTCTGCCATTACCCCGCCTCGCATCTCCCGAAGGAGATCTCCTTTATCCTCCGTCAAGTAGGACACACACAATAAAGCTGTCGCAAGATCAGACAGTTTATACTCAAAATTCTCCTCTTATATAGAGGTTTGGCAGAATAATCTAGATGTTTTAGTAAACACCAATTTGATTGGCCCAAATTATTTTACTGTTATAGATTGTGATAGGTTGATCAATTTAATATAAGGTCTTTTGATAGGCGGATTAATTTAATGCCGGTTTTGATAACCTCGGAGAATTAAAAACAAATAACAGAATGTACTGTAGATAGGTTGCCCAGCATCCAAATACGAACTTTCTCAATGACTAGTAATGGCTTTGAACCCAAGATTGCCGGGCCAGTGGGGGACAAGGGGGCCGTGTCCCCTCCCCAAAATGTTTTCTGAAACTAGAGCGAGGATCAGCCGTTGTTTTACGTACGGTACGAAATGTTATATTAACGTAGCGACAAAGAATCTACTAGCAATGCTCAATAGGGCCATACATAATTCTCCATATTTGTACTGCTTGAATGAAAGGAAAACACTTAGGATTGTGATGCACGGGGATATTTTCCTGTAGAGGCCTCAGTATTGGGAATGTAACCGTGTGTTGA
The DNA here is from genome assembly GCF_040414725.1 of Anabrus simplex. Classification (NCBI taxonomy): domain Eukaryota; kingdom Metazoa; phylum Arthropoda; class Insecta; order Orthoptera; family Tettigoniidae; genus Anabrus; species Anabrus simplex. The sequence continues at coordinate 150,852,107 of NC_090267.1, forward strand.
CAAATGTCAAGGCATGAGGAAAAGGGCAATTAGCAAGGGATTACTCAGTAGGGGGCCGGAACGTGACCGCCGAGATAACGAGTGTAACGGCCAGAAACAGTTGCAAGCTTACAACATCGTGCCAGCTTTGGCACTTCGGTTCCCGAAAACAACAATATCCTAGGGATCCTCGGGTTGTACCGTGGTTGAGAGATGTGCTGTGTTTAAGTTGCAGCGTTGGGAAGACTGTGACAGGATTGTAAGCTGCACTTAGTTCCTCATTTTGTGCCATGTAAGTATTTTTTTTTTTAAGAGGGACCGTTTTGTCACTGAGAAGCCAAAATTATGTCACGTGCATCATCAGTAAGTTATGAATAAGTTTGGTAAAAATTCTAACAGTAGCAAGACAATCGCAGATGCATGCCTAAGTTCGATAGGTAGGCCAATGTATTTTGTCAAATGCCCGGGAACTGATTGGAACCTCAAATGGCACCATCAAAACTATTTTGTAGTTGGCGGGCGTGATAACTCAGTTCCAATGGTTCTATCTTCTCATCAGGACGGCCCAGACTTGAATCGCAGTCGATGCATGAAACATTTTTAAAATGGGAAGTCACGTTCTATTGATACGGATTCCACTTAAAACACTAGATCCCGTCCCTTGCCATTCTTTATACTTTTGAGCCATAATCGCATCATTCATGGTGGTGTATTTTGAGTATCCAACCACTTTTTGGGCTTACCTTGTACCTTAAATGGTAAATGGATGCTGTGGCGTATCCACAAAAGGCCAGTAGCATGGATACAACTTTTCCTTGGAAGGGGCTGTGAAAATATTTTTTAAATTTTTATTTAGAATTTGCTTTACGTCGCACCGTAGGTCTTCTGGAGACGAATGGAAAGGAAAGAGCTAAAAATGGGAAGGAAGCGGCCGTGGCCTTAGTTAAGGTACAGGCCCATCTTTTGTCTGGTGTGAAAAAGGGAAACCACGGAAAACCATCTTTAGGGCTGCTGACAGTGGGTTTGAACCCACTATTTCCCAGATGCAAGCACACAGCTGTACGCCCCTAACCACACGGCCAACTCGCACGGTGGATATGAAAAGAAAGCCGGTCCTACCGAGTGCGGTGACGGATCTTCAGTAGATATTGATGGTCTTGATTGTTACCATGTACAATCATAGCTTCTGAACCCTTAACATAAACCGGCTGCATTATTGAAACTATTCGTAAAATTGGTAATATCGATCTTCGTTTGTGAGGAAGTAGAATCTTCATTTAATTTGTCTTCTTATAAGAAAGAACCACTTTGGTACTACACCCTGTGAAGGTGACTACCTTCCAGGTCATAGATATTTCGATTACAGGAGACTCAAGGCCAACTCTACTGCTCCCAAAAACAAGGCTGTATCTTCCCCATCCCATGTCTTTCTTAACTCTGTCAGTGCCGGGAATCGAATGCAGCATACCTTAAGTCAAAGTCTAAAATAAGGAGACCTAAAAGTAACCATCCAGCCCCGGGGTGTAGGGGTAGCGTGCCTGCCTCTTATCGGAGGCCCCGGGTTCGATTCCCGGCCAGGTCAGGGATTTTTACCTGGATCTGAGTGTCTGTATTAGCTTGGCCTGTAGTTCAAATGGAAATACACCCCTCTGCCGTTTAAGAGGGTGAAGAACTCCAAAAATCGTTTTACGTATTTCTTTCGTGTAATCAGACCAATCGGCTGTTTCATTCATCATTACGCCGTGATTTTTAACCGTTTTACTGTAGGGAATAATGTTACCATTTAGTAGAATAGGCGGGATTGCGGCATTGTTTGAGCAGCTCAGTAATTTTCATGATATAATTATGATTGCCTGAGATTTTGTGCAGTTTATTATAAGAGCGTTTCATTGTGCATATATACTGAGTCGTCGGAGGTCATTGTTAATATCTTGTCTTGCAGTGTCGATATATTTGAAGATCGTCAGCATAGAGGTGAGGTGTGTTATTTCCTGTCACAGATGGTATGTCATTGAAATAAATACCGAAAATTAGGGGCCCTGGAATACTGCCCTGTGGGGCAACACTAAGTTTCATTTTCCATTTAGAGTCCTTGTCGTTTACTGTTAAACGCTGTTGACGGTTACTCAAATAAGAACTAAAAACCTTAAGCGCAGCCAGGTCAAAATTTACCGGTTCCATTTTCTTTATCATAGTCGGAATTACTATAGTGTCAAAGGCGCTACTGAAGTCAAAAAGGATAAGTATAGTGAGCAGTCGTTTGTCCATAGCGTTTCTAACGTCTTCAGTAATCTTCAAAAGTGCTGTCGCTTCTTAAATCCTGATTGCAAGGGTCCAAAAAAACATTTTTATTTAGGTATTCCAGAACTTGCTCTTATACTAAACGTTCAAAAGCTTTAGAAAGCGCAGGGAGCATGGCCATAGGACGATAGTTAGCGGGTGATTGTGAGTCTAAACTCTTAGGTACCGGTATAATATTGGCTGTTTGCCAGACAGGAGGGAAAGTTCCGTTTAGTAAACAGTAGTTCAGTATGTGCATCAGTACAAGCAGGACAGCACCCATAATGTTATGTATAAAAGTAATAGGAATATAATCTAAACCTTTAGTCTTTGATTTAATCGAGTACAAAGCCTTTTTAACCTGATTTTCTGTGACACTATGAATTGTGAATGGTGGATTGACTGGAGGGGAGGGCGGTGAGTCGGTGCAGTTAATTGGGGTAGGTTGAATATTTATTCTACTAAAGTAATCGTTTAGTTCGTCAAGTGGAATGTCAGGAATTGTCTGTCTCTGTGGATGTTTTCCTATTCCCAGAGCTCTAAGTTGGTCCCATGCGTGATTAGAATTTAGGTTGTTAGTTAAATTCCGGAAGTATATACATTTTTTTATTTCTGATTAATGCTTTGTGCGATTTCTTAAGATGCGGTAAGATTCGAAGTCTGTGTCATTTAGGGTTTGTTTATAATGCCGAAATAACGAGTCACGGTGGGCCATCATTATTTTGGCTTGATCATCTAGTCATGGACAAGAAGGGCGAGAAACCTGTATTAGATGTGTATGTGTATTACTTATTTGTATAAAATGTCACTTCTTTATTGCTTATCGCACGACCATTATGATAATAACATTACCGTATTTATTCTAAACCAGAATATTACACATTTACTCAAAATGTTTATTCTTGCATTCGTTTCACTTGTACTTGGAATATATGAAATGCTGCAGTTATGTTGGGATGGGAGTAACAGCGGTAGCCGCAGGGGAGGGGAGGGGTTGTCGACGAAGGAGTCCAGACACCTCAGGCGTTTTAACGAATGCACTTTTATTAAGCATTTTATATATAATGTATATTAATATTAGCTTCCGGAGTCACACTCATTGGCTGAATGATCAGTGTGGAGGCCTTCGGTCCAGAGGCTCCCAAATTCGATTCCCGGCCTGGTCGGGGATTTTAATCGCGTTTGATTAATTCTTCTGGCTCTGGGAGTGGGTGCTTATCCCAACACTTTCCTCTTCATATTCAGACAACTTGCTACACTACCAACCACTAAAGAAGGACACAACAGTGATTACATCCCTCCATATAGGGTTGGAGTCGGGAAGGACATCCGGCCGTAAAACAGGGCCAAATCCACATGCGCGGCACAGTTCGCACCCGCGACCCCACAGCTGTGGGAAAAGCGTGGGAAGAAGAAGAAGAAGATTACTATTAGCTTCCAGAATCCGCCATTCTTACTTGGATCTATGGACACTGATTTCCTTTTTAGGTATTCTACACCACCTAAACTCTGGAAGTTTGGACACCTATCAAAATAAAATTCTGGATGAATGCCCCCCCCCCCCAAAACTGAAATCCTGGCTACACTACTGGGCGCTGGCCTTCTGACCCCAACTTGGCGGGTTCGATTCTGCTCAGTCCGGTGGTATTTAATGGTGCTTAAATACGTCAGCCTCGTGTCAGTAGATTTAATGGCACGTAAAAGAACTCCTGCCGGACTAAATTCCGGCACCTCAGCGACTCTGAAAATCGCAAAAGGTAATTAGTGGGACGTAAAGCCAATAACTATTATTAACTGTCGATATCGTTAGCAAATAGATGCCAGAGACATCTAGTCCTCAAAAGGGAAAAAACTTCTAGGATTTCACGTACTTCTTAGTTTTTAATAGATATGGATGCGCAGTAGGAGAAGGCGATAATTTGGATTGGCGGAATGGCTTCACTCGCGGTACAATTAGTGTGATAAAAACAATGCTAAAAATCATGCGATTTCTGTATTCCGGTAACTTATTTATAGTTCTGAGTAGGTAATCATGTTTCCGGTGTAATTTATACTTGCACCTTCGATATTTCTTCATTTAAGAGAAATCTTAATTTCTGTTAGCTTGTAGGAATAAAAACGAAGATACTTTCACATAAGGATTTAGTTGTAAATACATTTCTGTTGTTTCAATTAACCAGTTTTATTCAGGATACGTCTAGTTGCAGTTCGGAATGAGTGCAGTGTAGTTATATTTAAGAAATTTTTATCGTGCTCACTGTTTCATTGCGTAATATTTGTCTAGTAGGTTAAACAGTTTTCATCTGTTAGCGCGTAGGATTTGGCTAGGTTTTACGGCCAGTTGCCCTTCCTGACTCCTGCCTTTTGTGGAAGGATTGCGTGCTTCCGTGGTGGAGAGTAGTGTGATCTCTTATGTGTAAATGAAGAAACGTGTGTTAATACAAAAATGAATACCAGTCCCCGAGTAAAGAAATTGATAAGACGCGACTAAATGCCTCGGCCTGGCCAGTATTCGAACCCAGAACCCTCTGGATTGAAGACCACTATGCTAACCATTCAGCCGAAGAACCGAACCTCAGTTCCAAAGTATGAATGCATTTTAATTTCTTCTCATTTAGAATATAAAATAAATAAATATGACAATAGTATTATTTATTTTACGTCCCACTTACTGCTTTTACGGTCTACAGAGACGCCGAGATGCCGAAATGTATTTACCAAAGGCAATTCCACCGACATGTGACTCGTGTATTCGAGCACCTTCAAATATTATCAGATTGAGCACATACGAAGTTTGTAAGCCAGCCGTACACGTAGAGAAGGAAACAAGGATACTACTACTTATGTTTTCATTCCTCCCCTGAAGGGGCCTTTTAGACGGTGGCACTGTCTCTCAGACAAGGAGATGTGTGGTGAAAGTGAGAGGCTGTGGCCTATGTTAGGAACTGTTCCGGCATTCGCCTTTGTGCAGGAGAATGGGAAACCACGGAAAACTCTTCTCAGGTCGGCCGACGGTACGGACCAGCCCATCTTCGTCTTCCAAATGCAGAGGCATAAAGATCGGTTGGTCGGTCGGAGTGCAGATCTGTTGGATCACGGACCAGTCGTGGCCAGTTGTAGTCTGAAGCCTACTCTGCAACCGCCGACCGAACTACTAAGGAAATACAAGCTCTTTTATAGACATCTGATTGACTACTGATTGGACACAGTAGTTAGTGCCACCTTAACTGTCCGAGATTAAAGGATGTAACTTACCATGGCTACACAAGGTGTAGAGTGTTAGGGCCAGATGGCGTGGAATATAGTGTAAAAATGGTAAACTAACTACAGGGGAGGCTGTATTTCCTTGTCACAATATCAAATTAGTGGTGCAAGTTTAACAATCTTTCTGATTGTTCGCTCCGTGGGAAGAACTTTATTAAGATGGATGGCGGGGTTGGCGACAAAAGAAAATGTGGAGCAAGCGAAAGAAAATATACTTTTAGTGCTCTTTAGACTGCCTAATCTGTTACAATTAATGTTCTTTGCGACGAGATTTGACACACTTACTGATGTAGAGACTGAGAAGGGAGATGAAACTTAGCGGAGGTGAGTTATCATTGAACAGCTCAATATTGCTATCCACATTCAAATCAGATTTTTATTTTTTACAATTTGCTTTACGTCGCACCGACACAGAGAGGTCTTATGGTGGTGATGGGATAGGAAAGTGTTATGATTGGTAAGGATACGACCGTGGCCTTAGGTTACATCCAAGCATTTGCCTGGCGTAAAATGGGAAACCACGGAAAGCAATCTTCAGGGCCAACGACAGTGGGGTTCGAACTCACTATGTCCCCAATACGAGACTCAAACCGCGCGGCGACTCGCTCGGTAGTTTTAATTCTGACCTGAATGTGGGTAGGTCTACCGCTAGTAGCTATATAAAGCGTACGAATCATTCCTGTGAAGGTGACTTTTGTTTTAATGTGAAAAACAAAGAGATTACCAGACATTATAATGGTGGAATTTTGTCCCGCAGGAGTTCGTTTACGAGCCAGTAAATCTACCGACACGAGAATGGCGTATTTGAACAGTTGTCATCATCATCATCTGTTTACCCTCCAGGTTCGGTTTTTCCCTCGGACTTCGCGAGGGATCCCACCTCTACCGCCTCAAGGGCAGTGTCCTGGAGCTTCAGACTCTTGGTCGGAGGATACAACTGGGGAGTATGACCAGTACCTCGCCCAGGCGGCCTCACCTGCTATGCTGAACAGGGGCCTTGGTGGGGGATGGGAAGATTGGAAGGGAGAGGCAAGGAAGAGGGAAGGAAGCGGCCGTGGCCTTAAGTTAGGTACCATCCCGGCATTCGCCTGGAGGAGAAGTGGGAAACCACGGAAAACCACTTCCAGGATGGCTGAGGTGGGAATCGAACCCACCTCTACTCAGTTGACCTCCCGAGGCTGAGTGGACCCCGTTCCAGCCCTCGTACCACTTTTCAAATTTCGTGGCAGAGCCGGGAATCGAACCCGGGCCTCCGGGGGTGGCAGCTAATCACGCTAACCACTACACCACAGAGGCGGACTTGAACAGTTGTACGTAGTATTTATCGATAGGACTACTAATGCCATTGATATTTGAGAATTAAATTTGAGGCCTTCTCCTTAAACTACCATTTCAACCAACGTGAATAAAATTATGTATTGTCTAGACTGTAGTGTCTTATTCCCTGACTCCACATACCGATTTTCCTTACGTTCTGTTCAGCTATTTTCTTGTGACTCGGTTTTAGTATCAGAAGGGGCCTAAAGCATAAAACTCTATGTATCTTTCCTACGGTTTGTTTTACACGAAAATAGCTCATGGAGAATTTTTGTTCCATACTTTTTTCCGATACAGAGCAAAATAAGGGAAATGTCAGTGGCAGTCTTGTGAAAGTTGTCCAAGAACAGATAAGTAACTCTAAAGACCGTAAAGAGGCATGTTATAGAGATCGTTTGGCAATATGTTAAAGGCTATGTACAGTCAGTATTTGTTTTAATATTAACCCAATACTTGGCCTGCTTTTTTACAGGAAGGAGGAGTTCAACTCAAGATCAGCAACACTGAAAAAATGCTACTGCAGAGGGCCGCAGAGAGCAAGGAAGCAAGTACGTCACAACAAGCCGCTGGCATGCACGTACCTAAGAAACTGGGGAACAATATGAGGGGTGGACAATAATGTAATAATACACATGCTTCAGCTATTCTACAATATATGTGAAAGCCCTCTGTATAACAATTTCAAATCTGTTTTGTTGTATTGTATATAATTTAGTTTGCCTCATTGTTCCGTTTTGCTTTCTTTTGTTAGTAACAGAAAGTAATGTCCTCTGGTAGAAGAGGATAGAAATTCGACTTTTTTACAATTTGCTTCACGTCGCACCGACACAGATATGTCTTATGGTGCCTATGGGACAGGAAAGGCCTAGAAGTGGGAAGGAGGCGGCCGTGGCTTTAATTAAGATAGAGCCCCACCATTTGCCTGGTGTGAAAATGAGAAACCACGGAAAACGATCTTCAGGACTGCCGACAGTGGGGTTCGGTCCCACTATGTCCTGGATGCAAGCTCTCAGCTGTATGGTCAACTCGCTCGGTGATGGAAGTTCTTGTCAACAGTTTGACAATACTACATCGGACATTCTGCCATTCTTATTAGCAATGCCGTTAAAAGGTGGTGACGATCAATATAATTCCAACCACTAAACAGGTAACTTTGTAGACAAGTTCTCCCCTTCTGATCTCTGTTTCCACAATTGAGGACCAAAGATGGAAAAGGATGAAAGTGCCGAAATATGAAAAAATGTGCTTCTTTTGTAATAAGCGGATGTATTAGCCATGCCGCATATCACCGTAACTTGTGCATGTGTCTGAGGTCATTAGTTCAGTTGGTAGGAAGTTCATCAGGTAGAGCCACAGTCCAATGTGCCCAGCTGAGTTTGGTGTCCGACTCATTGGCTGAATGGTCAGCGTACTGGCCTTCGGTTCAGAGGGTCCCGGGTTCGATTCCCGGCCGGGTCGGGGATTTTAACCTTCATTGGTTAATTCCAGTGGCCCGGGGGCTGGGTGTTTGTGCTGTCCCCAACATTCCTGCAACTCACACACCACACACAACACTATCCTCCACCACAATAACACGCAGTTACCTACACATGGCAGATGCCGCCCACCTTCATCGGAGGGTCTGCCTTACAATGGCTGCACTCGGCTAGAAATAGCCACACGAAATTATATATAGCTGAGTTTGGTCGGGAAGGGCGAATGTGCCAGCGTCTCACGCTGCAATTCTTCTGTGCTGTCCATAGAGTCAGTGTGCTATCACTCATGTATTTTCTAATTTCTGAACCATTTAATTAAAGAAACGTCTAGCTCGAGCGGTCGAGGAGAGAGGTTGCGTAGTGAAGTGCGTGCTGTGAACATGGTCGGTATTGAGCAGTACCGGGCCGCTATTGGCAAATGGCAGGCGAAGCATAAGAAGGAGAACAGGAATGGATTGGTGATAAGTAAGGACGGATTAAAAATGAGTGAAGCGGTGCTGGTAGTGGCAGTGATAGCGGTGCTACTGGTTACTGGGGGTGGGGGTGGGGTGGAATTAAACCCAGGCCCAAATACCAGTGGAAAATATAGCACGGAGGATTTGGCCGCACTCAGGGTGGTTGTGAGTGAAGTAATGCAGGAAAAATGCCAGTGGGAGAAGGTGCAGGAAATAAAGGACATGATGGAGGAGCAGAGAAAGGAGATAGGGAACATGAAGAAATGGCTGGAAACGAGAACGGAGGAATCGAGCAAGAGAGTGGATAATAATGAGAAAGAAATCGAGTTATTGAGAGGGGAAGTGAAACATCTGAAAGAGGAGATGATGAGGATGGAGAAAGAAGCGGAGGAGTACAAGCAGGAGAGATTGAAGAAAGCCATATTTATATATGGAGTTGAGGAAGGTGTGAGGGAGGGCAAGATTGAACTGATAGCCAAGGTGGTCGAAGTCATACGTGATACAATGAAGATAAACTTTAGTCAGGTAGACATAGACGATGTAGAGAGAGTTGGTAAAACTAAAGGTCGGAGGCCAATTAGGGTAAAATTTTTCTCAACCTTAATGGCAGAAATTGTGTTATGTAACAGTAATAATGTACAGGGACATAAAATAAGGGTGAAAAGAGACATGGGAAGAGAAAGAAGTGAAAATATAAGGATCTTGAATAGGCACCTATGGAGAGCGAGGAACCAGGGGCTAAAGGCCCGAATAAGAGGTCTGAGGTTGGAGGTGACAAACGTGCGATGGGTTAGAGTGCACTCAGTGGCGAAGCTAAAGGAGATGGACGAAAACGAGAGTGTTGAGGGTGGTGAGATGTCAAGGCAAGATGGGAAGAAGAAAGATGAAAAGGAGAGGAGGAGAGACGTGGAAGTATAGGAGATCATCTCAGAAGAGAACGGGCAGTGCAGTCGGGATACAGAAGATCAAGATAGTGAAGTGGACAGTGAGAGTGAGCAGCAAGAAACTGTGAGAGCAGAGTGTAGTGTTGCAGTGAGCAAGAAAGAACAAGGGAAGACGAATCAACAGGAAGGTAAAGCAATTATGAGTAAAAAAAGAAGTATCAGTTTGAAAGACCTATGGGGAAAAAGTCGGAATGGGAAGGAGGATAGGGAGGATGGGGAAAGGAATAGATCGGTTAAAGGGACGGAAGGGAGACAAGGGATGAGAGATCGATAACGACTGAGAGGTCGATAACGACTAGGAGCAAGATCAGAGAGGGAGACTCAGAAGGGAGTGAGGGAAAGTTATAACTATATTGGAAAATAGGATGTGTAAATATAGAGGGATTAATGAACAAATTAGGAAATAAGAAAGTGCGGGAAGAAATTGAAAGTTTCGATGTGGTGGCACTCTTGGAGACGTGGCTAGAAACAGGGCAGGAGATCGCTTGGAAGGGGTTTGTGATAAAATATAAATATAGAAGAAAAGAGAGGATTAGGGGTCGCGCACCAGGAGGGAAAAAATAAAGGGATATTTGGAGAGGATAGGATTAGGACACCTGTGGGGGGAGGACTGGTCGAAGACAGAAGTGAGAGGGATGAGGATACTTGAAAGGAGAATTAGAGATATCCATAGGCAGAAATTATTGGGGGAAAGCAGACTGAGAAACTCGCTGAATGTTTTGACGAAAATAGAGGAGATAGCAGGGTTGAATATTAGATACGTTGATAGGTCAAAACGGTATGGGATGATGTGGTGGCTGTTAGGATTGCAAAGGAATACAGGGTGGCTGCAGGGGTGGGATAAGACAAGGTGTATACTTTGTGGAGCTGTGAATGATGAATTTCATTTGCTAAGAGACTGTGAGGAAACGAGGGAGATAAGACATGGATTATTGAGTGCCGAGCATCGGAAAATATTGGGGAGAGGGGATGAGAAAGCAATCTTGAGATGGATTATTAAACAGTGGGAAAAAGGGGGTGAATTGAACAGGTATTTATGTGCGGCAAAAACGGCCTGCGAGAGTAAAATGAAGGACGGTGAGTTAGAGGGTGGACAAGGGGTTAGGGTGGTGGAATAGTTATGTATGTATATGGGAAGAGTGTGTATATAAGGGAAGGGGATAGTATGATAAAATTCTAATGGGTTAGAGAATATAGGAGTCGAGTACTTAGTTAAGTATGTGGAGTTGGGTAATGATATGGGATTGCATGAAGGCAAGGTCTTTCTGTTTGTGTTAGAGTTGGTTGGAATGCAAGTGCTGAAATGCTGAGTGTTGTTGTTTGGAGTATTGATTAGGTGTAGGTCAGGAACAATAATGTGACGCAAGTGTAGAGCGCAATAAGGACACTTGATGAGCATGTTTGAACATTGAGTAAGTGACTGCTACAGCTAATGACTGCTAGGAATAATACTATCATATATTATTATTATTATTATTATCATTATTTCTCTCTTGATTCTGGGGTTTTAATTCAAAGGAATGAGGGGGATGGCACGAGGTTCTGAGGATGACTGCTGTGGTGACTCTATTTTGGGGGTTTTACGTTTCCGGAGTATCCAACGAACCTCATGGCATGCCCAGGGGATACGGTAATTTCTTTCCTTACCCTTTTTGTGATATGAGTTGTCCATTATTATTATTATTATTATTATTATTATTATTATTATTATTATTATTATATTCGGGCAGGTGATTTTTTCTCACCATTCATGCATATTAGGGGGGAGTAAGGGAGGATGGGCAAGTGAGAAAGACGGGGTGGGTAAGGCCCACTCCAAATAAGCCAAGGAAGGGAAGAATACGATAGGTTGGATAGGGGAGGAGAGAGGATCCAGTTAGATGTGGACCGTCGTAATGGAATGGTGAGAAGAAAACACACTGTCATCTGGTAGGATGGTTGGGGTTTTCCTTAGGGCCCCACAGTTAGGGCCGGCCGTGTCATCATGGGGAAGACGGCCTTCTTCTCACCAGGGGGATGACACGGTCGGACGGTAGCAGCAGTCAGCTAAATTTGTATTGCTTCAGTTTATTATTCTCTATTATTTATATTACTCTGTATGTGAACATGTATAGGGGCGAAGTCGCCTGTTATGTTCAATAAATGTTCTATTATTCTATTATTAATTAAAGAAATGAAATTTATAAAAGCGAAATATTGTTATGTAATTATACAAAATGTATAGGATGTAGTATACTTGCTCTTCAAATGCAGTCATCTCCTTTGGAGGATAAGGGTGAAAGTGCCATTGTTTACTCGAAAACATGTTTCTGGCACTTTCACTCTTTTCCATCTTTGGTCCTCAGTTACTTGGTAAATGAACATTTTCTGCACTAATGAGCAATTGAACTAGAGATACCTGCCTAACAGCGTGTGCGCCCCCTCTCACCCTGATGATGGCAGAGACAAGGCGTCACATGCACTCCACCAACTTTTACTTCCTCTAAATAATCAAGTTTGGTCATCTTTCCAGACACATCGGAAACTGCGCGAAGCAGATCCCGCGCACCGGTCCGAAGACCTCGCTAAATCATTCAATCGGTAGTAGCGACGAGCGGTGTGTACAAAAGGCAGGGACCTAATCAACGCGAGCTTATGACTCGCGCTTACTGGGAATTACTCGTTCATGGGGAACAATTGCAAGCGCCAATCCCTAGCACGAAGGAGGTTCAACGAGTTGCCCGGTCCTTTCGGACTAGGAGGACACGCTGATTCCTTCAGTGTAGCGCTCGTGCGGCCCAGAACATCTAAGGGCATCACATACCTGTTATTGCTCAATCTCGTGCGGCTAGAAGCCGCCTGTCCCTCTAAGAAGATGTGTTGTCGCCGGTAGCACGAACGGATACCGGATGCGACTATTTAGCAGGCTAGAGTCTCGTTCGTTATCGAAATTAACCAGACAAATCGCTCCACCAACTAAGAACGGTCATGCACCACCACCCACCGAATCAAGAAAGAGCTCTCAATCTGTCAATCCTTCCGGTGTCCGGGCCTGGTGAAGTTTCCCGTGTTCAGTCAAATTAAGCCGCAGGCTATCGAAGGCTTTAGGAAGCCATACTGATCCATGACCCCTGCACAACCTCCCATAATGCACGGAGATTAGTCGGAGCAGAGTCCCGATAGCATCTCATTGTCTCATGTGATGGGTAACGCACTAACCATCGTCGTGTACCAATCGGTACTTCGATTCATCTGACTTTTTCCATTCTTCGAAAGTCCGAAGACGGTGTTCCTTTATCCATGTCTTTTTTTTTTTTTTGCTAGTTGCTTTACGTCGCACCGACACAGATAGGTCTTATGGCGACGATGGGACAGGGAAGGGCTAGGAGTGGGAAGGAAGCAGTCGTGGCCTTAATTAAGGTACAGCCCCAGCATTTGCCTGGTGTGAAAATGGGAAACCACGGAAAACCATTTTCAGGGCTGCCGACAGTGGGGTTCGAACCTACTATCTCCCGAATACTGGACACTGGCCGCACTTAAGCGACTACAGCTATCGAGCTCGGTTCATGTCGTTGTGCCTTTAGATGTGCGGTGAGCAGAGGTGCCCTTGTGGGATAGTGACTCCTATACCCTATTGCGAGGAGATGTTCTGGGTGGCGTAGCTGCTTACACTTTTTTTGTTGATCAGCACTGATGTCACTAGTGAACTGCTGCACTCTATCAGCTCGTACCATCCGAGCTATCCGAAGGTAACCTTCCTTATCAACACGTTGTACTCACGGCAGTCGACCCTGGTGTTGGTGGTGGTATTCCCAGAATTCAGTTGACATGGTGGCCCGTTGAACATCCAGTTCCTGCACGATTTCGGAGATGGAACAACCCATATAACTGAAACCGATAATCTGGCCGCGATCAAATGCGCAGAGATCTCGTGTCTTGCCCATCCTGTGGTCAACCGTAACACGGCTAGTGCGAGGTTTGACGACATCGCAATCACATGCTACACCGACCGGGTCAAACACAGCACCATTTTGTCAAAACAGCAGCTATCTCTAATTCAATTGGTTATCAATGTCATTTCCACTCTTTTATAATTATTTCGAAGGGGAGCTCATTTATGAAATAAGGATGTTTATTATCACAGTTTTTCTGTAATTCCGTTATATGAAATACACTGAGCTGCCAATAGTCACAGGAAGGGGTGTCCCATTACAAAATATGCCGTGTATGATCCCTGAACTTTGTGGCTAGCTGCAGCGTAGCTGAGCAGTCTGCCACAGATACCAGTGTCGTGAAGATGGCAACACGTCGCGAGTTAACCGACTTTTAATGTGGGATGATCGTCGGCGCACGGCGCATGGATCATAGCATTGCGGACATTACACGCGAATTCTTGTTTCCGAGGTCAACAGCGTTGAGGGTGGATCTTCAGTATCGTAGAGAGAATGTTACCCCGCGTTTAAACCGCCGCACGAGAAGACCACTAGTGTTTAACGAACATACATCACTTCGCTTTCGCAGAAGCATACTGGGTGCTCAATGGGCTACTGTGAGTCAGATCACAGCCCAGTTTTGAATGTTGGGAGTCAGAAACCCATTTCTACCAGGGCTGTCAGGAGGCAACTGCACTGCATAGGCTTCAGAAGATGGTCGCAATCAGGTCCCATTGTCCGGCTGCAGGGAGCGCTGACAGGGACACGTTATGTGGACATTCTTTCAGACAATCTGCATCCCTTTTTGGCCCTAGAGTTCCCTGACTGAGATGCCATGTTTCAACAGGAAAATTCGCCATGACACCGCTCTGTGGTGGCATGCAAGTGGTTCGAGGAGCACTCCAGTGAAGTTACGACCATGGACTGGCCCTCCAGATCACCCGATCTTAATCCAATCGAGCACTTATCGGATGCTGTCGATGTTGGTGTACGCTCCATGAACCCCGCACCAACGACACAAGGCAAATTGTGGGTAGCAGTGAAAGATGCGTGGATCCAGATCCCTCCAGAAGGATTCCAACACCTTGTAGAGTCGGTGCCTCGCCGTATTGCTGCCATTTTGAGGGCTCACCGAGGAGCAACTCGTTATTAATATCACATTCCAGTGTCTTCCCATGACTTTTTGCCACCCAGCGTATATTTAAGTATGACCGAATATATTGAACTGAATATGAACTGAACGTAAGAAGTTACATTATTTTATTATAAGGCTACCACATTTTGTACAAAGAAAACCGGGATACTTTAATAGAAATAGGTCTACCCCATAAATCCTAATCATTTAAAAACAGTACACTAATTCATTGATAATAGGATGATTTTCGGAAAGCTTAAACAAAAACCAAAACCATACTCCATGGTGCAACAGCTCCGAAGGACCATGACCTACCAACCGACGGATGACAAGCCCGAAGGCCTGCTGATTACGAGGTGTCGTATCGTTGGCACGACGAATCCTCTCGGCCGTTATTCGTGGCTATCTATACCTGGGTCGCTATCTTACCATCAGATAGCTCGTCAATTGGAATCACATATGAACAAGTGGACGTCGAACCGATCCCTAGATCCAGATAAAAATCTCTGATCTGGCCAACAATCGAACCTGGGGCTTCCGGATAAAAGGCAAGCACGGTCTCTTATGCCGCGGAGCCGGCACTTCGGAATGAAGTTACGTATTTATCGATTAATCAAAAGAATTCAAATGCACACATCAAGTTTGATAATACATGTCAAATTGTCAAGCAGAGAATCAGTTGTCTTCATTATGATCATATTCCGCATGACTCTGAAAGACAGTTTTCTGTAAAACACTACTGGTGGCGATGATTATTGTTTTAAGAGTAAGTACAACTGGGCAATCGTCCTCTATTTACACTAATGAGAGAGTAAAGAGGAAGATGTCCAATCCTTCGAAAATGGAGGTATCGGTAAAAGAAAGAGAAAGACTCCTTACATGTCGTAAACCTATTACCAATGAGATCGGAAAAAACTAGAATTGTCCAAGGGAGGTCGGGTAGAAAAGATTAAAGTGAGGAATGAGCAAGTGGGACGTGCCAGTCTCGACTAGGATCCCGTGGTTACCATCCATACTCCCAATGTAAGACCACCTGGAGCACCTCTTACGACAGGCAGGGGATACCGTGGGTGTATTCTACCGCCCTCCAACCACGGGAGGTTTAAAACATTACAGTTCGGTAAATAAGGAAACACACGTCAAAGACACTCACAAACCTAAAAACAAACATCATGACTAGGCATATCTCCGTAATGCCTAAAGCCGCTAAGCACTATTTTCATGGCCAGGCTCTCTAAATATACTGTATAATCGTAACGCTTCGTTCTACATATCGTTTAATCAAATGGACAGTGTCAGTGTCGTAACATTGCTTCCATGAACAATGTCGTTAATTAAACAATTGGATACAACAAACAAAAGCGGACATGAAGAACGCACAAATTCAACCTGAAGAATTTTTGAATCGAAATATATATATAGAAAGAAAATTGACAAGCGGGAAGTTACTCCAGAGAATGAAGTACCAAAAAGAGCAGGTACCAAGTGGACGGAAGAAAGGAAGAGGATCTTTAGTCAACAGATGAAAGCATCCTGGATCCTCCGCAAACGAAATCATAAATAAAGCTTCGTGTGTTCCGAAAGGGACCATTCACGCATAATAATAATAATAATAATAATAATAATAATAATAATAATAATAATAATAATAATAATAATAATAATAATAATAATGTGCAAATATCAGCGCAAATAGTTTGTTTTAAAATGAAAAGCATTTGTGCCCCTGACGGTTCGGTGAAATAACATTAACACTGTTTTACTTTTTAAAATTATTTAGGAATCGAGACAATTTGAGAAAATGTGTCAGTCCCGGAAAATCCGGGATGACTGGTAGGTTTACCTGTAAGCCCACCTGGTGGCTATGATAGCTAGGGCGTCCAGTCACCATGGTTAGCCGGTTCGAGTCACGTTGGAGGAAACAATTACTATCGTATCAGGATGTCGGCCAGCAAGCTAGGAGAGGTGGTGTTATTTCTAATCAATAGATTGCTTGCCAAAAGCCTCGGTTCATTTCCAAACCTCTCCGCTATGTTCATGGGGAGTAAGGGCATATGTTGGTAATTCGTCCGTCGGATGAAGACGTTTAGCATTGAGCAGACCCCCTTGGTGTTATT
Organism: Anabrus simplex; assembly: GCF_040414725.1. Taxonomy (NCBI): domain Eukaryota; kingdom Metazoa; phylum Arthropoda; class Insecta; order Orthoptera; family Tettigoniidae; genus Anabrus; species Anabrus simplex. Next base: position 150,868,984 of record NC_090267.1, read on the forward strand.
CGACAGGAGTAGGCTGTGTGACGGCATCTGGTTTCACCCTCTTCCTACCTTACGGTCATAATCATCGTCATCATCATCATCATCATCATCATCATCATCAACATCATCATCAGGGTTAGGATTTATATATAAATATATGTTTGTTTTTGCATTAGTTAAAGTTAAATTTTCGTAAAATGTTTATTATTATTATTATTATTATTATTATTATTATTATTATTATTATTATTATTATTATTAAATATCCAAAGCAGTTTGGAACCCTATTTTACATAGTATACTGGGGTTATAGTTAAAATACATATTCAATTTTACAATGAAAATGAATTCATGTATCTAATCGGCGGAAAATGAAGTCGATGAAGTTAATTAAATATTTGTAACAGCATGGCTTCTTAAACAAATGATACAGGGGTTTTGACAATGCAATGTTGCAATAATTCAAATGAGAGTTCAAGTCATGCCTTCTTCTTTCAAATGCAGCACATTCGAACAGTAGGTGGTCCACTGTTGGTGAGGATCCACAGACACACATGTAGCCATCGGGACTATTGATTCCAAATCGATGAAAATAATAACAAAATTTGCCATGACCAGTCAAAAACTGAGTTATTTCAAAGCTTGGTATCAACACGTTACTTTGCAGGCGGTTGAAAACCTCAGGAAAGAATATTTCTCTGGTGACTTGGCCTCTAGTGGAAGAAGTCCAAATGTTGTTCCATTGATGGATTACGTGCTACTTTATGATGTTTATAGCGTAGCTAGGTGACGTTTTGTCGTAAGTAATTTCCAAATAGGATGAAGCCGCTGCTTTTGCCAGAAGATCAGCTTTCTATTTTCCAGATATTCCACAATGACCGTGAATCCAGTCAAAACAGATGTGCGGACTTTGTTGAACTGTGGATCTAATAGCTACAGCTATTGGATTCATATGTTATTTGTTATTTATCGCATTCAACGCAGCTTACGAATCACTTAATAACCGAGATTTCTTGTTGTTATACTGTATTTGCACCACTGGATCGCAGATTTGATCGCCCACAGTTCAGCCTGGAAAATAGAGCAAGTGGAAGAGAGTTTGTACTGGGATGAGAACACCTCAGAATCGTTTTCATGAACAACGAAGGCGCATCCAACTTTGTCCTGTTCATCTGTGCTTGGTATGCGAGATCCATCGGTGTAAATAAAGCAGTCATCGGTAATTGAACAATTGAACAATGTTCATAAACTGTAGAAAATGACAGGGTTGCTCTAAAGTGGTATTCAGAATGGGCATTGGTGATACTTTGTTTTTCTTCAAAAAAGTGAGTTCAGCTTTTGCTATCGCCGTCAGAAATAGCGGCTCAATGTCTGCAATAAGGAGAGCTGCGTCAGTAGAGGTGGTGGTCTAAGACACATTTGGTTGTCCATATTTCAGGTTGTAATATATATTATATATATATATATACACTGACTGACAGAGCAAATGCAACACCAAGAAGGAGTGGTCAGAACTTTATGCCAATTGCAGGGTAGACTGACGTCACTGAGGTATGCTCATGATGTGAAATGCGCCGCTGTGCTGCGCACGTAGCGAACGATAAATGGGACACGGCGTTGGCGAATGGACCACTTCGTACCGTGATTTCTCAGCCGACAGTCATTGTAGAACGTGTTGTCGTGTACCACAGGACACGTGTATAGCTAAGAATGTCAGGCCGCCGTCAACAGAGGCATTTCCAGCAGACAGACGATTTTACGAGGGGTATGGTGATCGGGCTGAGAAGGGCAGGTTGGTCGCTTCGTCAAATCGCAGCCGATACCCATAGGGATGTGTCCACGGTGCAGCGACTGTGGCGAAGATGGTTGGCGCAGGGACATGTGACACGTGCGAGGGGTCCAGGCGCAGCCCGAGTGACGTCAGCACGCGAGGATCGGCGCATCCGCCGCCAAGCGGTGGCAGCCCCGCACGCCACGTGAACCGCCATTCTTCAGCATGTGCAAGACACCCTGGCTGTTCCAATATCGACCAGAACAATTTCCCGTCGATTGGTTGAAGGAGGCCTGCACTCCCGGCGTCCGCTCAGAAGACTACCATTGACTTCACAGCATAGACGTGCACGCCTGGCATGGTGCCGGGCTAGAGCGACTTGGATGAGGGAATGGCGGAACGTCGTGTTCTCCGATGAGTCACGCTTCTGTTCTGTCAGTGATAGTCACCGCAGACGAGTGTGGCGTCGGCGTGGAGAAAGGTCAAATCCGGCAGTAACTGTGGAGCGCTCTACCGCTAGACAACGCGGCATCATGGTTTGGGGCGCTATTGCGTATGATTCCACGTCACCTCTAGTGCGTATTCAAGGCACGTTAAATGCCCACCGCTACGTGCAGCTTGTGCTGCGGCCGGTGGCACTCCCGTACCTTCAGGGGCTGCCCAATGCTCTGTTTCAGCAGGATAATGCCCGCCCACACACTGCTCGCATCTCCCAACAGGCTCTACGAGGTGTACAGATGCTTCCGTGGCCAGCGTACTCTCCGGATCTCTCACCAATCGAACACGTGTGGGATCTCATTGGACGCCGTTTGCAAACTCTGCCCCAGCCTCGTACGGATGACCAACTGTGGCAAATGGTTGACAGAGAATGGAGAACCATCCCTCAGGACACCATCCGCACTCTTATTGACTCTCTACCTCGACGTGTTTCTGCGTGCATCGCCGCTCGCGGTGGTCCTACATCCTACTGAGTCGATGCCGTGCGCATTGTGTAACCTGCATATCGGTTTGAAATAAACATCAATTATTCGTCCGTGCCGTCTCTGTTTTTTCCCCAACTTTCATCCCTTTCGAACCACTCGTTCTTGGTGTTGCATTTGCTCTGTCAGTCAGTGTATATATATACTCATACACTGGCGGAAAATTAAATCCAAGCACAAAGAAGGAGTTATGCTACACAAATGAAATCCAGGAGGCACGTCTACACATATGAAAGATGACGCCTATTCAAATTTCCGGGCTAGTTGACGAGGAGTGGTGCTCGTTACGCCACTATGATCTTGCAAAGCAAGTTTGCTTTATTTGCGCGCAGTACACTTCGTGAGCGTCAGTTATCGTCCGGCGTTGACATTGTGAGGTTGGTGTGAGTCGAACATGCCTTTAAGGAGACTGAAAAGGCAGTATCAGCAGCTTACTGAGTTTGAACAAAGCCGTGTAGTAGGGTCACGAGAAGGTGAATATTCCTTCCGCGATATTACAGAAAGACTTGGCAGGAATGTATCCACAGTACATCAATGTCGGCAACAATGGTCACGGGAAGGCACTGTCTCAAGAAGACCGAGTTCCGGCCGATGTTGAATCAAATCTTGAACTAGATCTGGGCATATCTCCTGAAGATGTTGCAAGGTTTAGAACGATCACTGATGTTCAGCAGAGTATCTGTTGGTACAAAGCAATTTTAAGACCAGACACAGTTTCACTTTTGAGCATTTAAAACAGTGTTTTGTAACCCACTGCTTCACAAATAGGAAATTTTCATTAAAAGATTCAAATGTGCCACCCATCCTCCCCCACTCCCAACTCAAAACAAATTCTAGCAATTCCATATTTTGCTACATATTTTTAGAATTTTTAGCTCAAATTTATGTTTATGTTTAGCTACTTTTACTACATATAAATCTGATCATCATCATAATCATCTCACACCCAAACACGCAGGTCGCCCGTGGGACGAGCATGTTCCCGGACATTCCTCACACTAAAAGTCATATGATAAATAAATAAATAAATAAATAAATCGGATGCCTATCCCAAGGTGTTTTGTGTATAGTCTAGAGACAGGAAATAAATTTCGTTTTAAACCTGCGTTGTCAACTGTATGGACTAATCATTGGGAATCTTAATAAAAAGTTCCACCTTTACAATGCCAGAAGTTACTTATTTTTCAAAATAAAGTGTAGGCCTATTCGTTAATTTAGTACGTATTTCGTCCCCATTAGGGACATATTAGTTAATGAGTAATAGCAAAGCAAAGTCACCTCTGTACAGGCCATGAAGACCCTTGGAGGAGTGGAAGGTAAAGGCTTCCACCATTGTTAACCTCGGCACGTGATGGTAGAGTGGTTAGCTCTACGCCCGGCCGCCTTTGCCCCCAGGAATTAACCTGGTACTTATTTTTGGTGTAGGCTGAGTGAACCTCAGGGCCATATGCACCTCCGGAAGTGGAAAGCTCGCTTCTTAAATTTTACGACTTCCTGACGGCGATTCGAACCCACGTCCTTCCGGGCGAACCGAGCATGCCTTTACCGCCTCGGCCAGGCAGCCCCTAGTTCGTAATCTGTTTACCCTCCAGGGTCGGTTTTTCCCTCGGACTCAGCGAGGGATCCCACCTCTACCACCTCAAGGGTAGAGTCCTGGAGATTCAGACTTTGGGTCGGGGAAACAACTGGGGAGAATGACCAGTACCTCGCCCAGGCGGCCTCACCTGCCATGCTGAACAGGGGCCTTGTGGAGGGATGGGAAGATTGGATGGGACGGGCAAGGAAGAGGGAAGGAAACGGCCGTGGCCTTAAGTTAGGCACCATCCCGGCATTTGCCTGGAGGAGAAGTGGGAAACCACGGAAAACCACTTCCAGGATGGCTGAGGTGGAAATCGAACCCACCTCTACTCAGTTGACCTCCCGAGGCTGAGTGCACCCCGTTCCAGCCCTCGTACCACTTTTCAAATTTCGTGGCAGAGCCGGGAATCGAACCCGGACCTCCGGGGGTGGCAGCTAATCACGCTAACCACTACACCACAGAGGCGGACGTTAATGAGTAATACAAGTTAAAAATAAAACAAGGATATTATGACACATTTAAAAGAATAAAAAGTGATTCGGTTGGCGAATCAGTCAATGGTAATCGATTAAAAATAGAACACTTTTTCAAGAAAAGTATCAGACATATGAATGTTTAAAATTGTAAAACAGTGATGATGTCCGTAATGGGGACGGAACATGTACTAAATTGACGAATACATGTTATTTTGAAAAATAAATAACTTCTGGTATTGTACAGGTGGGCTTTTTGCTGAAGATTCTCAACGGTTATAGTGTAGAGACGTCTGTGTGTACAGCAAACTGGCCCAGGGAGAAGTATATTACCACCAGCCTTTCCCTTGACTGCCATCCTTACCGTAACTCTCTTGTAGTGGCTTACTTTCTTGACAGGCCAGATGTAGAATTATTACTATTCCCTACAAGTACTATAGACACCAAAGATTACTTAAATAAGAAAGTGCGAATAGAACAACACTTTTACTTTCGGCACTGGAATATAATTCTTTCTAATGAATAAAATGTGCGTCCCTAACCCTCTAGAAATGGACTGGTGCATACACCTGACTGTTGTAAAAATGACTGATAATTCCACATCAGACCGTGTAAAAGCTGATGAATGTGACAGCTTGTACAAAAATTTAAACAAGATGGATTTCTGCTCCGTGTGCCTGACACTGTGACATGCGTTTCGTTATAAGTTGTAAAACGCGACAGGTATTTTCTACCATGTCAGTCAGGGATGACAAGCGCGCGGGATAATAGATCCTCGTAGGATACAACATAATCACGTAATTCCCACATTTCACATCCGCTTTATATCCAAGGGCAGGCGCATGTGAACGGACACTTAGATGTGTGCTGTGTGAGAAGTGGTTCGAATCCTGACCACATTACCTTTCGGCGGTATTCCTGATATTGGTCTCTACCCGATTTCTCTACATTCGTCCTCAATATTCTGCCTTAGCACGACATTATACAGATAGCAAAAGAGAGAGAAAAGAGGTCAATGACAATTCCATATGTTGTTGCCCCGACTGGTTACCTTGGATCGAGCCGGGGTGTCTTTGTCGTCTCTACATAATAAAAATATTTGAAAGTGACGAACTCAGACTAACATAGTGTATTCAGTTCAACAGACTGAGGAAACCACCATACGAAAATAAAACCATTCAAATGGTTGTAGCTTTGTAAATATTGAGTTTAGGACCGGGGTTATATAACACACAAATGATTTACGACTGCCGATAACTCCTAGTAAGTCAAACTCTTCTTCTCTGTTTCATGTTTGATCTAATATTTAATTTTTGCTACGGGCTTTTACGTCGCACCGACTCAGATAGGTCTTACGGCGACGAAGGGATAGGAAAGGCCTAGGAATGGGAAGGAAGCGGCCGTGGCCTTAATTAAGGTACAGCCCCAGCATTTGCCTGGTGTGAAAATGGGAAACCACGGAAAACCATCTTCAGGGCTGCCGACAGTGGGATTCGAACCCACGATCTCCCGGATGCAAGCTCACAGCCGCGCGCCTCTACGCGCACAGCCAACTCGCCCGGTGATCTAATATTTAAGACCTCATGTCTCACATTTATCGATAGCAGTGCAATTACAAAGGCCTAATTTAAAGTTGGCTGTGTTAGTCGAGCAAAAAATGATCGGACGGTTTGCCTTGTAACTGAGCTACTGGTTCAGTTCTGACCTCAGGCAGGTTTTATGTGCAGTCATCAACCGTGAGTGTTTCATATACCTATGTAAGGAAGTGACTGGGTACATAAAACTAACCTAACTGATAAAGAAACAAAAGTAATTTTATTTAATTACATCTGAGAACTGATCAACCCGACTGATCCAAGTTACGGAACAACATACAATTCAGAATCGAATTGTGTCACCTAATTCCTACACACATAGGCAGGAATGCGTCATTTTCGGTGATAATTGTATCAATTTCTTTTGAAAAGTAGAGAAAATCGCGGTTTTTAAAAATATTCGTATCAGAAATATTTCGTGAGAATTTTCAAACATAGGCCAACGGCCGTAGTCGTGTTGAAACACCGGATCCCATGAGATCTCCGAAGTTAAGCAACATTGGGCGTGGTCAGGAGTTGGATGGGTTGCCACGCGCTGTTGGTGGGGGTAAGGGAATGGAGGAGCGGAAAGGAACTGGCCACCCTACCGCACGTAAACTCCGGCTCAGGAACACTCTGTGGAGGTTCGGACCTGCCTTCGGGCAGAATAACCCTTACCTTACCTTTCAAACTAAGCATAATAGTATGCTGTCCATCAGCTTCAATTAGGAACATAATATACACCAAACCAAACCAAACCAAACCCCATGGCACTACAGCCCTTGAAGGGCCTTGGCCTACCAAGCGACCGCTGCTCAGCCCGAAGGCCTGCAGATTACGAGGGGTCGTGTGGTCAGCACGACGAATCTTCTTGGCTTTCTAGACCGGACATAATATACACATTTACATGTTATTACCACCTCCACAAACTATGTGTTTCGAATTCCTTAACCCAAGAGGCACAATAATATTAATTTTTCGTCGGTAGATGCAAAGTGGGTTTCGGTCCTTGGGTTTCGGCCAACCGAGCAGAGGACAGGCTCTACCGTGGCTCTACGTCTCTGCATTCGGGAGACGGGCCTGGAGCACAGTGCCGGACTTCACGTCTGGCCCTACACGTCGACTGTCCTGAGAATGGTTTTCCGTGGTTTTCCATTCTCCCGCACTAAGGTGAATGCCGGGACAGTTCTTAGTATAGGCCACGGCCGCCCACCCCCCTAACCTTCTCCGCACATCTCCTTCACCGTAACAAATCTCTCGGCCTGAGAGACGGCGTCACCGTCTAGGAGGCCCGCCTCCCACTTCAGGGGAGGAACGAAAACGTTTAATAGTAGTAGTAATAGTAGTATATTAATTTCAAGATTTTTCTCCCTCACTGTCAGGAATAAACTATTGTATCTGTTTTCCAAGTCATACAAGCTCACCCTACTAACGGCCCGACTCGTTGGCGTACTGGCCTTCGGTTCAGAGGGTCCCGGGTTCGATTCCCGGCCGAGTCGGGGGATTTTAACCTTAATTGCTTAATTACAATGGCACGGGGATGGGTGTATGTGTAGTCTTCATCATCATTTCATCCTCATCACGACGCGCAGGTCGCCTGCGGGAGTCAAATAGAAAAACCTGCACCTGGCGAGCCGAACCCGTCCTGGGATGTCCCGGCACTAACAGCCATAAGACATTTCATTTCATTACCCCACTAACAATTCGATTTCTCCTCCCTCGGTCATTCCCGGTATCAGAAATGAATCTAAGATCAATAGTCTGCTTGCGAAGAGATTAGAAACATTCAGTAAATAATGGTCTTGTAGTCAATTAAAGAGAAATAATACCGGGCGAGCTGGGCGTGCGTGTAGAGGCGCGCGGCTGTGAGCTTGCATCCAGTAGGTTCGAATCCCACTATCGGCAGCCCTGAAAATGGTTTTCCGTGGTTTCCCATTTTCACACCAGGCAAATGCTGGGGCTGTACCTTAATTAAGGCCACGGCCACTTCCTTCCAACTCCTAGGCCTGTCCTATCCCATCGTCGCCATAAGACCTATCTGTGTCGGTGCGACGTAAAGCCCCTAGCAAAAAAAAAAAAAAAGAAAAAAAAAGAAAAAAAGAGAAATAATTCCAGGCTACTTATCAAATAATGTATATTTTCTCTTGGTTCCTGCTCTCTTACAGCTAGTATCTTCAAAAATATTCTCTTCTTCCTCTTCTTCTTCTTCCTTCCGTCATTATTTTCCACTATCAATTTTAAGACGGGATAACCCTCATGATGACAACCTTGTGTGGAAAAATAAGTTCACTTGTTGCGTGTTTCTGTGGTGGTTGGTGAAGCTGTGGGCTGTGTATAGATGAAGAGAGTTTATTATGACAAACACAAACACCCAGTCTCCGAGGAAGAGGAATTAATCTTACGCAGTTGGAATCCCCAGCCCGTCCGGAAATCGATCCCAGGGCCCTCTGAAGTAAGTCCAATACTCGCATCTTTCAGCCAAGGAGTCGAACATTTTCAAAACTAATATTCTATTGAATCCGCTTACGTCTGAGTCCCAACTAGCATTCATTTCAGGGTTGTCCGGTTCATCTCTGGCGTCTTAGAATATGCGGCCAAAAGGAACAAGACTAGAAATAATGTATTTCCAATAAGACGCTCAAGTAGTACTACAGGGGTGAACGGGACATTCAGAAATGTAAAAGGGGAAGGGCTGGCTTGTCTTAAATATCAGGGTGACTGGCATGGAAGGCTCCACAATAGCAATACACATCATGGGCAGGATCAACTAGATACAGTAAAATGATAATGGAACTGTTTCCTTCACAAATGCACAAAAAGCTATTTATGAATCAAAATCATGCAAAGTTTGTTGCTGCGCTGAACTTACATGAGTTACAAATCGTTTATAAACCAAGACCTGAAGAAAAAAACAAGCAAAACCATACGATGCCAGTTAGACTACTCTGGTGGTCGAACCAATGACCAATAGGTGTTGAACACTGACCCGTTGTGGTTGAACCAATGACCTATGTTCGTCGAATAGTGACCGGTTGTGGTCGAACCATTGGCTATTTTGAGGGCCGTGGGCGCGATTACAAGGGAACCTCATAGTCGCCTCCACGTTCCCCTAGGTAAGTTCCTATCCCAGAGCTACCCATACTGCAGCCTGGGCTTCTAACCTAAGAAATGCTATATGTAACTGAAGGGGCTTCAACGAAGGGACCCTAGGCTAACGGTCCAGATGAACAAACATGCCAGTGTCAGCTCGCCTGATTAAGTCTTATTTTACTATTTACAACATTTGATCAACACCATAAAAATTCCTAGAAAAGTGCCTTTGAAACTGACCAGCCGTGGTCTTATCGCAAGGCATCCATGAACATCGGCTCCCGAAGGAAGCCTAAATCATTGGCATACAAACAGCCGACACACGGCACCCACCCTTCTTCTTCTTATTATTCTGCTTGCTCTTCTGCTTATTATTATTATTATTATTATTATTATTATTATTATTATTATTATTATTATTAGGATAAAGAATGGCGCCAAAGGCCCGAATGGCCTTGGCCTGCCAAGCGACGGCTGCTCAGGCCGAAGGTCTGCAGATTATGAGGTGTCGTGTGGTCAGCATGACGAATCTTATCGTCCGTTGTTCTTGGGTTTCTAGACCAGGGCCGCTATCTCACCATCATATAGCTCCTCAATTGTAATCACGTAGGCTGAGTGGACCTGAAACCAGCCCTTAGATCCAGGCAAAACTCCCTGACCTGGCCGGGAATCGAACCCGGGACCTCCCGGCAAGAGGCAGGCACCTTGCCCCTACACCGCGCGGCTAGCTATTATCAGAATAACGAACGTGATTATTATTGTGATTACTGACCCTGTTTATATCCGCTTGTCATTAATGTAGAAAATTTCCCCACGTTATCGTCCCTATTGAGTGTCAACCTCCGCGTTCTCTTGGATCGTGATAAATTAAAGGTAACCAAACAAACAGCCCATTCTCACCAGTCGTACCACACACCAACGGATTTTACGCCATGCAATGGCACGAGTAATGAACGGGACTGCAAGCATTACACCGCGCATCGCTTGTGCTAGTCTTTCTTGGACTGTAATTTCGTGTGGCTGTTTCTAGCATGGTGCAGCCCTTGTAAAACTGGGTGGGCGGCATGTGCCGTGTATAGGTAACTGCATATTATTGTGGTGGAGGATAGTGTTGTATGTCAGTTGTCGGGATGTTGGGGTCAGTACAAACTCCCAGTCCCCGAGCCAAGGGAATTATCCACTTGAAGTTAAAATCACCGGCCCGGCTAGGAATCGAACCCGGGGCCCGCTGAACCGAAGAGCACTAACGCTGACCATTCAGCCAAGGAGTCAGACTTCATTGGACTAACACAGCTACTTTTTAACTGGCAATTTATCTTGATCATTTTAGGACTGCCAAGCACTTACCCGCGTCTTCTCTCGCGTGGATTTGGTAATTTGATAAAAGTAATCGTTCCTCGGCATTGTACCAAGACATTATCTGAAAATCCCTAAATTACAAAAACTCACCGAAAAACTGAACTTCATTTACCCCAGAAACTCTTTGTAAACCACGTTTGTGGTATTGCCTTTTGGGGCTAAGATGACCATGCGACATAGAACTGTACACGTGAGAACGTCTTCTCTCAAATAAAAAAATCTTTATTTTTAAAGGAGATACCAAATACCTATTTCCACATCTGTAACATCTTCAGGTTTTCAGATATAAGTATCCCCAGAAAAAGAATTCAACCCCTTTATCACCGCTTTCTCCACTCTCACCGAACTGGATTTTCCGGTAACAAAAGAAGATGTGTTTCTTTATTTTTAAAGGACTTTCCAAGTATCAAGTTTCATGTCTGTAACATGTTAAATTTTTGACATACGCTGTAGATATTCCGGTACTCATTTCAAAAATTCCTCTCCTTTTTAAATTCTTTTCAGCCCCTTAAGTGATTTTCCGAAAAAAATGTGTTTCTTTATTTTTAAAGGAGATTCCAAATACCAGTTTTCACGCTGTAACATCTTCAGTTTTTGAAATATAAGTATGCTCACAAACGTTCAACCTCTTCGTCACTCTTTCCACCCGCCCTACCCCCCTTAAGTGAATTTTCCGAAAACAAAAAAATACGTGTTTATTTATAAAGGAGCTTCCAAATACCAATTATCACGAATGTATCATCTTCAGATTTTGAGATATTTGTATCCTCATGAAAAATAATTCAACTCCTATTTCTCAACTCCCCAAATTAGAAGTTGATTTCCCCCCAAAAATGTTTTATTTTTTATTTTTAAAGGAGATTCCAAATACCCATTTTCACGTCTGTAATATCATTAGGTTTTTCTTTTTTTTTTTTTTAAAGATATAAGCATCCTCATAACCTTTGCTGGCGGGACTCAGTGTTTACAGCGCATTATCTCTTCCGGTATAGGCTAGAGCAGTTTTGTTACTTTCATTGACCTGTCTCAGTCTTTGACAATATGAAAGTGACTGAGGTATGAGTGATGCTAGTAATGCCATTCCTTATGCAGCCAGTCCCCGCTATGAATGGTGTGAAAATGTTGCTCATAGGGTCGGATGATGCATGAATTTCAGTGGAATTGGCAGACTGATATGTAATAGCAACTTCTGGCTCGGTAAGGAAAGCAACGGGAACCTACTTCACTCCTCATTTCCCTAGTACGCCTCTTCAGAGATGCCTAGGCCATCTCTGACAGCTGATGGAGGAGCTGTTGAGGATCCAGCCAGCTTTAGGGCAGAGGACTGAACATAAATACAAGTATCCTCATACAAATAATTCAATTAATGTTTCAATCCTTTCATTATGTGTGGATTTTCCCAAAACAAAAGAATACGCATTTCTTTCTTTTTAAAGGAGACTCCAAATACAAATTTTTACGTCTGTAACATCATCAGTTTTTAGATATCAGTATCCTAATTAAAAAATTCAACCCCCTTTTCAGTCCCTTTTACCCCCACGTTCAGTGGTTTTTCCAGAAACAAAACAATACCTGTTTTTTATTTATAAAATATTAAAAATACCAATTTTCACATCTGTAACATGTTAAATTTTTGAGATATACCGGCACTGTAGATACGATCTTAAAAATTCACGCCAACCCACTTTTCAGTCCTTTTTAACACCCCCCCCCACTCCATTAAGTGTTTTTTCCGAAAAGAAAATAATACATTTTTGAAAGAGATTACAAATACCACTTCAGATCTGTAACATGTTAAGTTTTTGAGATATACTTTAGATATGCTCAGGGATTATGGGTACCAATTTTGGTTGGCAGCTATGCCCAAGCGTACACGCATAATCTCGCTGCTGTAAAATGCTGGGGCTGACGTTCAGGTGGTGGTGGTGGTGGTGATTATTGTTTTAAGAGGAAGTACAACTAGGCAACCATCCTCTACATAACACTAATCAGAGTGAAAAATGGAAGGGATCCGACACTTCGAACAATGAAGATATCGGCCAAAGGAAGACAAGGGCCACGAAGGGCGTGAAAATGAAAGACATGGTTTTCGGGCCCATAGGTCTTACCGAGTTTTAGCTCTTTGCGTGAAGGGGCTTAAAATGAGATTTGTGTTGTCCTTGTGCGATAAATTCGATAATTCGCCTATATTAGCCTATTATTTTTATACCTCCCTCCGTGCCCCCCCTCGAATTGTTTTGAAAATAAAAGACAGTCAATATCCCTCAGGGATTATGTGTACCAATTTTGATTGACAGCTATGCCCAAACGTACATGCATGCTCTAGAATACTGGAGCTGACGCTGCCATGGTTACGGCAGTTAATTCTTTATCCGATTTCTAGAACAGGGTAGTGTGGAGCCAAAATATCCATACGGTTGGTTTTAGGGCCTTAAAATATGGTTTTCGTGTCCGTAGGGCTTACCGAGTATTGTTCTTTGCGTCAAGGGGATTAAAATGAGCTTTGTCTCGTCCTTGTGCGACAAATTCGATATTTCGCCTATTTGAGCCAATTATTTTTATTCCTCCGCCCGTCGCCTCCCCCAACCCCTCCTTCGAATTGTTTTGAAAATAAAATATAGCCTATAGCACTCAGGGATAATGTATCTTTCTATTAGTGAAAAAAAATGGAATGGGTGCAGTAGTTTCTGAGATTACCCTCCAGATATAAACGAACTCACAAAATTCGCACGCTCTCTTTATTATATTAGTATAGATAAAAATATTTACGTAATTCTAACTCTGCAGATGCCATTCGAATAATAGTTTTATACTGCCCACTAACTTCTTCACACTTTAAGTCCCTCGACAAACATGAACCACCTAATTGTTTACTATATCCTCTTCCTTGTTGCAGATAATATTGGCTCCTGAAAAGAAAGGCCGGTGAATCTAATTACACCTGGAGCAACGAGTTGTCATGGGTACCTGGGCACATGAACGACCTCACCTTGGGAAACCAATGCGAGAGTTAAACAATGATTTCGGCATTATATTTAATACGGCTTCACCACAGAAGCCAACACTATTACGTTGGCAGAAGATGATGTTTGAAACTGGGTCCATGAAAGGCGGACAGCACTCTGGAAGGCTACTGGAGCAGACAGGTGCGCGGAAGTTGCAATATCCGTGGAACGTACACCGAAAACGTCACTACGCTATGGATCAGGGGAACTGAACGTCCTAGATCCTACTAACGACATTACAGCGACACACGCGAGAAACTTACGCATAAAACCGTTCAGACCTTCGTTTGGGAATGAATTGCGTGATCAAGACTTGGATAATCGACGTGACGCCTGCGCGCAGTCACTAGAGGTGTTCGCCACAAATCCCAAATGTGGAAAAGTGATGTTCTACGAATGCCCCATCTACCGTACTGCGAAAGAGAGAAACCGCACTTCTCTGAGGAAATGGAAATGAACCCATCACATTTGGTTGGTCCATTTTTAGAACCCCGAGACTCATGACAACGTACCAGTGAATCAGGCAAACTGTTAATTTTTAAAGTATTTTTTTGTGAATATATGGTTTGAAGACATTTCGGATATGGTGCGCGGTGGAGTGTTCGCAGACCCCTCCACTGATTGTGCTATTGCATGGCTTGACATCCTTTGATGTTTCGTCGGAAAACCGCGTTACACGTTCTATTGAGGAATCCTCACCAACCTAACAAGAACATCACATTGTGCATTAAATTACAAAAAGGGCTTGAATTGTTGACCTCTAACTTGTTTACAGAACCTTCAACGGTAGTCCAAAACAAACTGAGAATCTAGGCTCTCATTTTAAACAGCTTGTGTATGAGAAGTTGATGTTAGATCGTACCGTAAGCAACAGTCAGGTCGACGAAGACAGCGCCAGTTACACGGCCCATTTAAAGTACTGAGTAATGTTAAGCACTTGGTCTGTGCACGATCGTCCTGGTCTGAAGCCTACGTGTTGCTTAATCAGCTTATTCTCTACATGAGAATTCATTCTATTGAGTATAAGGCGTTCAAGTTTATAAAGTGGGTCAGGAGAGAGAGAGGCCTGAAGTTCTTGGGGTTGTCTGGTGTCTTACCTGGTTTAAAGAGTGCCATTCTTTTGCCTTAGGGCAGTTCTGGGGGATCATCTCAGAACTGATATAAACAATGAAATTAATTAACCATACCAAGGTCTTCGGGCTGACGTTGCCATGGTTACGGCAGTTCATTTCTTCATCCGATTCCTAGAGCAGAGGTAGTGTGGTGCCAATATCTCCATAATGGTTGGTTTTAAGGTCTTAAGACATGGTTCCCGGGCCCCTTGGTCTTACCGAGTTTTGTTCTTTCCGTCAAGGGGATTAAAATGAGCTTTGTCTCGTCCTTATACGACAAATTCGATATCTCGCCTATTTGAGCCTATTATTTTTATACCTCCGCCCGTCGCCTCCCTCCCCCCTCCTTCGAATTGTTTTGAAAATAAAATATAGCCTATAGCACTCAGGGATAATGTATCTTTCTATTAGTGAAAAATGGAATGGGTGCAGTAGTTTCTGAGATAACCCTCCAGATATAAACGAACTCACAAAACGCACCTGGCGAGCTGAACTTGTCCTCGGACAATCCCGGCACTAAAAGCCATACGCAATTTCGCAATTTCATGGCAACGATGGGACAGGAAAGGCCTAGGAATGGGAAGGAAGCGGCCGTGGCCTTAATTAAGGTATAGCCCCAGCATTTGCCTGGTGTGAAAATGGGAAACCACGGAAAACCATTTTCAGGGCTGCCGGCAGTGGGATTCGAACCTACTATCTCCCGAATACTGGATACTGGCCGCACTTAAGCGACTGCAGCTATCGAGCTCGGTGTCCAAGTTATAGTAGCTGTGGTGTTGGGTTTGTCTTGAAAGTGGTGATTGTCGATTTTGGTTCTGAATTTACATCTGTCCTGTACAATGCCTTCTGAGATGTTGATTTCCTGGAGATCTGTTTCAGTTTCACGAAGCCAGCTGTTCTTGGTTTATAATGAAAGGGCCAGGTTGAGAATTCTTTTAGTTAGCCTGTTAGTGTTCATTCTGATAATCTATATATATAAAGTAGCTTGTCCTGACTGACTGACTGACTGATTCATCATCGCCGAGCCAAAACTACTGGACATAAGGAAATGAAATTTTGAGGATATATTCATATTATAATGTAGGTGCTCGCTAAGAGAGGATTTTTGGATATTCCGTCCCTAACGGGGTGAAAAGGGGGGTGAAATTTTAAAATGAGTGTGTCTATATCTCAAAACTTTAAAAGTTTACAGATGTGAAAATTGGTATTTAGAATCTTCTTTAAAAATAAGGAAACACGTATTTTTTTGTTTTCAGACAATCCCAATAGGAGGGGTGAAAAAGGGTGAAAAAGTGTGAAAAAGGGGTTGAATGCCTTTAATCAGGATACCGATACTTATATCTCAGAAACTGAAGATATCACAGACCTCAATTTTGGTACTTTCGATCGCTGTCAAAAATAAAGAAACACGTATTTTTTTGTTTTTGGAAAATCCAATTAATGCGAGGGTGAAAGGGGGGTGAATTTTTAAAATGAGTACATCTATATCTCAAAAGTTTTATAGTTTAGAGATGTAAAAATTGGTATTTAGAATCTTCATTAAAAATAAAGGAACACGTATTTTTTTGTTTTCGGAAAATCCCAATAGGAGGGTTAAAAAGGGGTGAAAAATGGGTTGAATGCCTTTAAAGAGATTACTTATATCTCAGAAACCGAAGATATTACAGACCTCAAAATTGGTACTTTTGATCGCTTTCAAAAATAAAGTAACACATATTTTTTTTGTTTTAGGAAAATCCAATTAATGCGAGGGTGAAAAGGGGGGTGAATTTTTAGAATGAGTGCGTCTATATCTCAAAAGTTTTAAAGTTTAGAGATGTAAAAATTGGTATTTAGAATCTTCATTATAAATCAAGAAACACGTAGTTTTTTGTTTTCGGAAAATCCCAATAGGAGGGGTGAAAAGGGGGTGAAAATTGGGTTGAATGCCTTTAAAGAGAATACATATATCTTAGAAACTGAATACATTACAGACCTGAAAATTGGTATTTGGGATCTACTTTAAAAATAAAGAGACAGGTATTTTTTCGTTTTGGGAAAATCCAAATAATGGGGGGTGAAAAGGGGGATAAAATTTTTAAAATGAGTGTATCTATATCTCAAAACTTTTAAAGTTTATAGATGTAAAATTTGGTATTTAGAATCTCCTTTAAAAATAAAGAAACACGCATTTTTTGTTTTCGGAAAATCCAAATAGGAAGGGTGGAAAAGGGTGAAAAAGAGGTTGAATGCCTTTAATGAGGCTACTTATATTTCAGAACCAGAAGATATTACAGACCTGAAAATTGGTATTTGGGATCTACTTTAAAAATAAAGAAACATGCACTTTTTCGTTTTTGGAAAATCCAAATAATGGGGGGTGAAAAGGGGGGTGAATTTTTAAAATGAGTGTGTCTACATCTTAAAACTTTAAACGTTTACGGATGTAAAAATTGGTGTTTAGAATCTCCCTTAAAAATAAAGGAACACGTATTCCTTTGTTTTCTCTAAATCCCAATAGGAGGGGTGTAAAAGGGTGAATAATGGGTTGAATGCCTTTAATGAGGATACATATATCTCAGAAACTGAAGATATTACAGAACTGAAAATTTGTAAATGGGTTCTCCTTAAAAAAAAAAGAAACGCGTATATTTTTGCTTTTGGAAAATTCAATTAATGGCGGTTAAACAGGAGTGGCAAATTGGGGTGAATTTTTTGAAAGACTATATCTACAGAATACCTGAGAAGCGTAAAATGTTACAGACGTAAAAAGTGGGTATTTGGAATCTCCTGTAAGTGAAAAGAAACATAGGTGATTTGTCTTTGGAAACTCCACTTAAGGGGAACTAAAAAGGGGTGAAATTTTAAAATGAGAATTTCTACAGTATATCTTAAAAAACTTAACATGTTTCAGAAGTGAAAAATGGTAATTTTTTAATTGTATTAAAAATAAAGAAACGTGTATTTTTAGTTTTCGGAAATACCACTTGGGAAGTGGGGGGGGGGGTAAAAGTGACTGAAAATGGTGTTGAATTCTTTTAATTAGGCTACTGATATCTCAAAAATGAAGATGTTACACACGTGAAATTTGATTTTTTGAATCTGCTTTAAACGTAAACAAACACGTATTCTCGGAAAATCCAATGAAGGGGGTTTGGGGGGTTAAAGGATTGAAAAAATTAATTGACTTAATTGTATGAGAATACATGCATCTAGTAAAAACTAAAGTTGTTACAGACGTGAAAATTGGTATTTTGATCTCTTTTAAAAACAAAGAAAAGCGCGTTTTGGGGGGGGGGAATAACTTTGGGGGGGGGAGTGAAAAGGAGCTGAATTCCTTTCATGAGGAGACATAAATCAAAAACTAAAGAGGTTAGAGTGGTGATAATTGGTATTTAGAAGATCCTGTACTATTAAAGGAACAAGTATTTTTTGCCTTAATATCACTTTGTGAGGGTGGGGGGAGTGTGCAAAGAAGTTAAAAAAGTGAATTATTTTAAAGGGGATACTTATATCTCAAAACTGAAGGTAATAAACGTGAACATTGGTATTTGGAATCTCCTTTAAACATAAAGAAACACACCTTCTTTTAATTTTTTGGGGGGTGGGGGTAAATAAACTTAACGGCGGTGGGGTGTAAAAGGCGGTGAGACCAATTCATTTTACTGTTCATAATGTACTTATAAGGAGCCTCCGTTGCTCAGGCGGCAGAGCGCCGGCCTCTCACAGCTGGGTTCCGTGTTTCAAATCCCGGTCACTCCATGTGACATTCGTGCTGGACAAAATGGCGGCGGGACAGGTTTTTCTCCGGATACTCCGGCTTTCCCTGTCATCATTAATTCCAGCAACACTGTCCAATATTTCATGTCATTTGTCACTCATCGATCATTGCCCCAGAGTGGAGCTTCGGCAGCCGGCACAATTCATATTGTCGCCGCTAGATGGGGCTTTATTCATTCCATCCCTGATCCTGTCGAATGATAGGAAACAGGCTGTTGACTTTCGATGTACTTATTCTGATCATAAACCGATCATTTTTAATCTTTCCTGGGTTCTTTTTCAACAGCCATCTTTTCCTTCGGAGAACGTTCTTAGATTAGAGTAGATTCTCCTGATATATAAATAAAAATTTAAACACATTTGAAATAAACGATAGGAATGAGATTGGCCGTCAAATTGTTCACCTCTATATTAAGGTCACTAATACACGGAGGTATGTCATTCGTATCGCCAGAAATCCCGCACACTTGCCTACGCGCGACAATGGTGCTGGCCACATTGTCAACAATGACAATGGCAGCAGATGTAATTTACCGCCAAGTAGCGGTCTTGCATATTGCTGTGGGGTCCAGAATATATAATAATAATAATAATAATAATAATAATAATAATAATAATAATAATAATAATAATAATAATAATAATAATAATAATAATAATAATAATAATGTTCTGGACCGTCGTCACATGTGCGGACCACGCTGGAAACGGGTCCTGGACGGCTAATGACTAAGAATGCAGTCCGGCCGCGGGTTCAGTAGGCTACCGCCAAGGCACCCAAGACGACACCACGACAGATCCCCTGAAGGATTTGATTCATATTTAAAATGCTTATAGGAAAAGATGGCAAAGATTTAGGGACCCAACTAACTGGGTGGAATACCTGGACCTAGCCCGGGAAGTACGAAATCGTTTGCTGGAAAGAAAGATTGAAAAATGGGAGGAAACTTGCCGTAATCTATTAGAAAACGAGTCAGATCGCGAATTTTGGCGGATTCTCGCAGAAAACTGGTCAGATCGCGAATTTCGGCGGATTATATATCTAAAACAATAAGCATTCAATTATAAATTTCAGTATAATACCGTAGCGAAGCACGGGTATCTTGCTAGTGTGTCCATAAAATTTCAATCGTCTTTTCCGAAAAGTGTGAGAATTTTTTTCAGAATGACAATATATCTCACGGGATGATTTTTTTCTCCATATTCCATCTATACAAACTGGGCCAAAAAACTTTCGTAAAATTTTCCTTTCTTGTTTCTCAATGTCTTTGGTTAAAGATCCGCCACCAATGATTAAGGTTTCTGAGGCATATAACGCTTCAGGTTTGATCACTGTATTATAGTGTCTAAGTTTTGCATTCCGAGATATTGATTTTTTATTATACCTGTTCCAAGTGATCCTGTATGCTTTCTGTAATTTGGAAATTCTTCCTTTATTTGCTTCCCGGTTTAAACCAGAGGACTGGATAATTTCTCCCAGATATTTAAATTGGTTAACTTGAATAATTTCACCGAGCTCGATAGCTGCAGTCGCTTACGTGCGGCCAGTATCCAGTATTCGGGAGATAGTAGGTTCGAACCCCACTGTCGGCAGCCCTGGAGATGGTTTTCCGTGGTTTCCCATTTTCACACCAGGCAAATGCAGGGGCTGTACCTTAATTAAGGCCACGGCCGCTTCCTTCCATTTCCTAGGCCTTTCCTATCCCATCGTCGCCAAAAGACCTATCTGTGTCGGTGCGACGTAAAGCAACTAGCAAAAAAAAAAAAAAAAAAATTTGAATAATTTTGCCGAATTTAGTTATCATAGGTTGTCCATCTAAGTATCGTGAGGCTCCTTCCATGTACTGAGTTTTCTCATACGAAATTTGAAGTCCCGCTTTGATGGCAATTTCACGTAGTTTTTCGATGGAATGAATTGCTTCATGCCTATTATTGAAAAGGATTGCTATGTCATCAGCAAAGGCCACACATTGCACGTGAATTCTGTCTTTACGTAGTCTTCCAAGGGTTATTCCTTTAGTTTCCTTTTCCCAGGTCCTGATTACTTTCTCAAGTACCAAGTTAAATAGTAACGGCGATAAACCATCCCCTTGACGGGCCCCGGTGTTAACAGGAAAAGGCTCAGATATTTCGCCTATACTGAGAGTCAACTCAAGACCTTAGCGGTTCCTTTGATGTTAGTCAGACTTCTGGTAGGTGAAAAGGCTTCCGCAGCGCCAAATAGTTCCCTAGGTTTGTTACTTGTTCCTGAAGTCAGGAGCTTCCTTCAGTTTGGTTAGATAGTCTGGTGAACTGACTTGACGAATTAAAAATGTTTGCCCTGTATAAATATGGAAAATATATCACAGATCAGAGCCGTCTACATTTTACAAGCCGGAGTCATGAAAGTTTGGCAACGTCCAGCGGAGACGGAGGCGAAAGCGCGGGAGCTATCTGTGTATGTTGATGTGTAGTGAACTTCGTGTTGTGTTTATTTGTATTTTTCATGGATATGTTCGAGTATATGTAACAAGGTAGGTGACTGAGTGACATACGTAGAACCTATTATCGAAATACGTGAAGGCATGCCCGAATTTGGGTTATTAATAACACGTTTCGTGTATTTGCAGATGCCCAGAAAATGTTGTGTTCCTATGTGTCGTAGCAACTAGGACATCAAAAAGGATGGTTATGTTACCTTATTTAGGTTTCCTTCTGATGAGGAATTAAAACAGAAATGGGTTCGTCAAGTTAAGCGGGATAATTGGGAACCTGGGAAGGATTCAGTCGTGTGTATAAAACATTTCACAGATGATAGTTTTTCAAAAGGGGAAAAGTTTTGTGATAGTAAAGGCAATATACCAGTACAACCACCTAAACCTAATGAACTTCTTCCTAATGCATGTCCAACTATTTTCCCAAATTTGCCCAAATATTTGTCATCAAAGAGTGTAAAAAGAAAAGATCCTGAAGATAGGAGACTGGAAATTAAGAGTAGGGAAAACAAGAGGAAAACAGATTTGGAGAAATCAAAGCTTCGAGATGACTTATTAGCTGACTTTAATCATTTAAGATCCCTTCTTCATACCAAAATTGTCATGTTAGTATGGCAGAGCAGTATCTGTAATGAATTTCTTTGCATATACAGATTAAATCTGGATGATTTGCCAAATGTAAGTAATTTACTAAAAATTCACCAGGATATGCATGCGACTGTATATGTTAATAGTTATCAGGTGTCAGTCAAAGAAATTAAATGTTTAGCTGATGGTAAAATCTCCAAGTGGTCTCAGCTAAATATTTATTAAATTATACAGGAGCCACTGCTAGTAGTGTTAGTGTTGAATGTATACAAAGTAATGTACTTAAAATACTTGACAAGCTCATAGAGTTTTGTGAGGTTAGCAGTGAAAGCACAGACTTCTCATCTAACCTTGTTTTCTTAAGGGAACAATTCGAACTTTGTACTAAAAGGAAAAAGAGTTACTCAAAAAGTACATTGATTCTTGCCTTTATGTTGAACTGTCAGTCTCATGCTGCTTATTGTTCTTTGCGTGAGAGTGGTACACTGATACTACCACACCCTAAGTACCTTGAAAAATTAGCAGCAAATTTACAAGTGTCACCTAATTCGGAAAAGGAAAACAGAAACTTTCTTTACCGAGTGACAAGGAATTTATCAGACATTGAAAAGTATATAGTTTTAAGTCTTGATGAAATTCATGTGAATCCCTTTCTTGAGTACAAGAACGGAGTACTCATTGGTCAAGCCAAGAATAGCCCTTTACAAGAAGCAAGAACAATACAAGCTTTCATGGTGCATTCTGCATTTGGATCCTTTAAGGAAGTCATCTCTCTCACCCCAGTGAAAGCACAGTCCGGAGATATTTTATTTAACCTGACAATGAATGCTCTGACACTTGTTCAGAATACAGGACTAATTGTTATGTGCATAATATGTGACAACAATAGGATAAATAAGAATATGTTTAGCAGTATGTGTTCATTGTTAGGAAGTGAAAGTCCATATTGTGTACCAAATCTCCAACACTAGAATTTACAGATATTTCTCATGCTTGATCCTGTACATATATTTAAGAACATCAGGAATAACTGGCTGAATCAGAAAGACAGAAACAAAACTTTTATTTTCCCTGATTTTGAAGTAGATCAGATTATCCGTAAGACGTGCTTTAATGATTTAAGGAACCTTTATGTGTACCACAGTCATGCATCCAACCTGATTGCTACAGCTTTTAAACTTAATTATAAAACGGTGTATCCCAACAATCTTGATAGGCAGAAAGTATTACTTGTTGATAATATGTTCCATGACACCACCATAGCTGCTTTAAAAACCAGTCAACTAGATTCTAATGCCACTGCAATTTGTTTAGAAATTATTAGTAAGTGGTGGCGTATTGTAAACGTCAAAAGTGTAACTAAAGGAATTTGCAAGAGGGACCACAATCAAATGCCTTTTACTGAACTAGATAATGAACGCATTCAATTTCTTCAACATTTCTGTGAGTGGGTAAGCAGTTGGGATGATTGAAATTTGGTTCATGGTCACTTAACAACTGACACTTCAAGAGCTTTGGTGCATACCACAATTGTCCTGTTAAAAAATTTCCAATTTTCATTTGAAACTGTGAAACCAAATTATTTACTGTTAGGGAAGTTTCAGAGTGACAATCTGGAAAGAAGGTTTGGTCAGTACAGACAGCTTAGTGGTTGTAACTAAAATGTTACTGCACTTCAAGTTATAGAAAGTGAGAAGAAAATTAGGATTAAGAGTGTTCTGGGCTTGCACTCATCTAGGTATGGAAAAGTGCAGTTTGACTGTAGCCAGTTAGAAATGTCTGATTCCACCAAGACAGAAGATATTAGGCTCAATATGGCAGTGATAAAAAAGTTCGACTCACTTTTATCATGTGACATTTCTGATGGGCGTTTTGAGATGTCAGGTGTAATATACATTTCTGGGTATGCAATAAGGGCAATATCCAAAAGGATAAGCTGTGACACATGTTTAGGTCTCCTGCAGTGCAATGAAACAGATGACCCCTATTTTGAAGAACTTCAGAGAGGTGGGTTAGTGGTGCTATCAGATTGTGTTTTGTGTGTCTGTGTAACAGTGAAAGGAATGTTTACCTTGTTGGTGTCTGAAGACTACAAGGAAGACTACCTGTATTGTGGAAATCACAAAGAAGTTCTCTTCTCTCTATCCAGAGCTGCTTTAGGGAGAGATGAAAATCAACAGTTGTGGTTTGAACAGGGTAACTGTGGGCATGACAATAATAGTCTAATAGACTGTTTATTGTCCACATTTTGCAACGTCATGTTGAATCATTATAGAAAGCAGATTAAGAACAAGAGTTATGCCAGCAGTGATGATAAAATCAGTAAACGAAGGAAGCTGTCAACACTCCATAAATATTGAGCTTGTGAGTACTGTTCTTTAAAGGGTTTTGTTTTTATGCATGTAAAATGTGTATTTCTAACTTTACTGAGTGCATTTCTTGATGTGTGTGTTTCTTAGTGTCATTTTTCACAGAGTGTATATTTTTCATAACCATCACGTTGGTCTAAGTGCGCTGAATATCATTGAAGTCAATTCAAAGTCGGACACGCCCCGTTTTCTCTCGGCCTCCGCTTGACAGATAGATCCAGCGTTGCCAAGCGTACCTTCCGGCTTTAACTGTAGATTGCTCTGTCACAGATTGTATGTCATTCCGGCTCGTTACCAGCTCTTATATTTCATACATAGATAGCTATGAATGGTTACTGTTCTAAGTGGTGTATGTAGCAAAATAATAATTATTTAACATGGGATTGATATCTTATTGCACTGTGCACTTAGTAAGCTTTGTTCGAGTTCATTTCATTGCTGATAAGTTCGCATACTATTTGCGACGTTGAAGATGGATCCAAGAAAATAGTTGGCGATACTGGCTGCAATGCAACAGTATGTTCAGTATTTATAATGGCTGCCAGCTGTGAGCAAGACGTGTGTGATGCAGTGACGCTTGAGTCCCCTGTGAAATACTTTAAGGCAAATAAAAGTGGAGAAAAATTAAGTAGGAAATCTAAACAAATTGTTTTAAATGTATACAGTAGCCTACGAGATGAGAATCCGCTGTGGACTGTGGAAGACATGGTGAAAAAGACCGCGCAGCTGACTGGTGTTTCTGTGTACAGTGTTTACGCCGCTCGCGCGGAATTTAAACTCCACGGAAAATCCAAGTCTCTAGGGAAAGGTCGACCGGCGTCCAAAGGGAAGAAAGTTTCTTAACAACGAAATTCCGACTGTCAAGAAAGTGACAACTGCAGTAAATAGGGATGCCGAGTTACCTAATTTCAGTGAGAGTACAATTCGGAGGTTGATGACGGATTTAGGATTTGTCTTTAAGAGGCGGAATAGAGCTTCAGCTTTACTGGAACGAGCGGATTTAATTCAGTGGTGTCACAAGTACCTAAGGTCAATCAAGGATTATCGTAAACAGAAGCGCACGGTTTATTACCTTGACGAAACTTGGTGTAACGCTGGACATACACCATCTAAGGTATGGCAGGACAGTACTATTGAAAGCAAACGCCAGGCTTTCATTAGTGGTGTAAGTACCGGGTTGAGAGCCCCAAGTGGAAAAGGGGGTCGTGTGATCATAGTACATTGTGGGAACGAGAACGGTTTCGTTGATGGTGCGGGACTTGTATTTAGAGCCAGAAAGTCCAGTGGCGATTATCACCAGGAAATGGACGGTCCCAGGTTCGAAGCTTGGTTTAAGGAACTGCTGCCGAAACTTCAGCCGAATAGTGTGATTGTGATGGACAATGCCAGTTATCACTCTGTCAAGCGTGAAAGGATCCCTACATCGTCTTCCAAGAAAATTGACATGCAGAAGTTCCTAAGGGAGAAGGGAGTGTACTTCGAGGATATCTGGATAAAAGCAGAACTCATGGGTTTAATTCAAACTGTGGAACATAAGTATGAAGGTTACCGTATTGACAGCATTGCTGAACTGGCTGGACATACTGTGCTTCGTTTACCTCCATATCACTGTGAACTGAACCCGATAGAGCTAATATGGAGCCAGGTCAAGGGTTACGTTGCTCTGAACAACACCACTTTTAAACTTGATGATGTCGAAAGGTTACTACAGGAAGGAATCGCCGAAGTTACACCCGAAAAGTGGGCGAACTGCGTCCGTCACATTATGGGAGAAGAGACTTCCTAATGGATGCAGAGGAAGATAGGTTTGTGATCAGCGTTGATAGTGACAATGAATCGTCGAGCGGTAGTCTCAGCGGAATAGAAGAAATGGATGGAGATTAGCTTCGTCACTCGTAAGTTATACTGTTTTCAATACAAATCATATTATATTGTCTTAAGGGAATTCTTATGTTTTCTTGTGGTGCTATATCGTATGCTCTCCTGTGGCTGTTTATATATGTCGTGAGTGTTTCTGATGACACGTTTCCCTAAAGTCGCTGAATTTTAGTTTTAAGAAAGTGTCTCAAGCAATCAAGGTGAAGGAAAACAAAAATGTCACTCAAATAAGCTGCATGCCACATGTGTTTGGTTGCTCGTCAGTAGGCTCAGTTCGAACTATGCACTCGCCGTAAATAAAACAGAAAGGGTCTTAACAAGGTATGGGAATAGGATAATAATAATAATAATAATAATAATAATAATAATAATAATAATAATAATAATAATAATAATTTTACTTTACTTTATATTCGTAACCGCCCTCTACCTGCAGAAATATTGTCATGAGGGGATCGTGAGTTCGTTTTTACCTTCCGAATGACAAGACTGCAATATTTACAACATTCCTGGAAACATTGTATTTTGCAAGCCTACTCACAGGTGGGTTTTTCAGCTTGTTGAACTGTGAGAAACTGCCACTGACAGTCGTTTCACGAGAGTGGAATCGTATACTTACAGTATGTTGTAAGTCCCCATGTGCCTCACACAAATTGCATTATGAAATTCGTCAGTAATCTGTAGGTTTTACATGGTCAATAAAGGAATAAATTGGTATGGTACGTTATCAAAATACAGCTTTGTGAAAGGAAGTGATTTCTTTTGATGCTTTTCTGTTTGAGAATGAAGTACTTGTGAGATAGACGCACGACGTTAATAATAAGCTGATATGGCGGTGACGGCAACGGGAAGGGAAGGGGGAAGGGACGTGCGCACGTGCGGAAGGATACTTTTCCTAAGCTCTTAACCTGAATTTCAGTATAGGAATTTAACTTTTGAAGTAGTGCCAGTTAATGTTTGTTTGATTAATTCTCTTGTTTTCTTATCCACTTGAAATTTTCTTGAGTATTATTATTATTATTATTATTATTATTATTATTATTATTATTATTATTATTATTATTATTATTATTGAGGCACTCGACTGTCAAGCTGCTGAACGGTAAGTTCTTAGAGCCAGTCTGCCAAGTTTCAGAAAACAGACCGCTGGTTCACTGAAAGTCGTGCGACTTTCACCGAGGTTCTGTAATGAGTCAGACTCGGGACAGCCTCATTCCGGTAGCGTGCGAGTCACAGCACGTCACATCCAGTGAGTCACGAACAGGGATCGACCCTGCACAAGACAGAAATTCTGAAGAATATACAATGTGAAATACTTCCCTGTGTAAGTATGACTAATAGGGCAGATATTGTATTAAAGCTGAGCTCTAATGAGTTATCGGCCAAATTATAAACTAGTGGTGCTGGTAATTGTGTCTGGGTCCTTGACGGAATGGTCAGCGTACTGGCCTTCGACTCAAAGGACCTTGGGTTCGATTTCCGACCGAAGATTTTAACTGTGTATCGTTAATTCGTCTCCCTCAAGGTGTTATGTGTGTTTGTGTTCCTCTTAATACACATATCTTCATCAACACACAACACACCGCCCTACAAACTATCACAGAAACACACAGAACTGAAAACATTCCTCCATACAGAGAAGAACACCTGTCGTAAAACTGGGCCATGAAGGTGTTGGTGATTGTTGCTCTGAGGGACAAAATGCTACAAATTATCCGGTAGTATTAGCTGCAGGACGCGTCCCGAGCAAGTTAACTACACTGTTACGAGTCCTGCACATGTACACCTGCATTCGGGAGATGCTGGGTTTGAAATCTAACATCGCGCCGGCTGTCCTGAAAGCTTAGGTTACCCTCGAAGCGAATGCTCGGGGCAAGTTAGTGAGTTCGACCTGACTCACTCCAGTAGTATTTTTTTAAGGCACTCAAATACATCCGCTTCGTGTCGGTAGATATATTAGCATGGGGAAGAACTCATGAAGGACAATTTTATGGCACGTCGGCGTCCCTGAAACCGTAAAAGTAGTTTCTGGGACGTAAAAGCAGGAACATCATCATCATTGTTATTATTATTCTTTCGAATGGGCCACCAGAGGACCAAGTGCCAATTTCAATTCCTTCTTCTTTGTTCTTTCCTTTTCTTCTTTCTGTCTTCAGACCACTTTGAACCAGTCTTTTTTACTTTCCTACCTTGGAATCCTTCTATTTTCAATACTTTTTCCCGAAAGCCTTCTCTATTATTTATTTCTTCTGTTGTTATATGGTTTTTTTCTAAATCATTTCTTACTTCATTGACCCAGCTTGTCGTTGATTTCTTACCCCACAAATATCTGAAAATCTTACTGGTTAATCTACTATCTTGCATTCGATATAAATGTCCAAAAAACATAAGTCTCCTTTTCCTCATTACATCTGATATATTTTCTATTTTTTGATATATTTCAGCATTACTTCGTAATTTCCAACCTTCTGCTGTGTTTTGAGGGCCTAATATTTTCCTCATGATTCGCCTTTCTAGTATTTCTAGTTTATCTAAATTATAGTTTAATGCCAGACATTCGCTTGCATATAGGCATTCTGGCTTCACTACTGTGTTGTAATGCCTTATTTTTGCATTTTTGGATAGGCATCTTTTATTGTAGATATCTTTGGTGACACCATAAGCTCTCTCCATTTTATGTACTCTCTCCTCTACTGCAGATTTTTCTAAACCATTTTCTTGGATTATTTCCCCTAGATATTTGAAATTTTTTACCCTCTCTATTTGGCCAATATCTGTTTTCAGAAATTTTGGTTCTTCCCAAATATTTGTTAAAAATTTTGTTTTTTTCTGCAGAAATTTTTAAGCCAGTTCTGCTGGCGATTCTTTCCAAGACATTTACTTGGGTTATAGCAGATGTCACATTTTCAGAAAGTATTGCAAAGTCATCTGCAAATGCAAGAAAATTTATTTCGATCCTTTTGTTTCCTCTTCCTAACCTTATCGGTGAAATGTTGAGTTCAATAAATTTTTCGTTCCAAATTCTCACTATTTTCTCTAGGACACAATTAAAAAGAATTGGGGATAGTCCGTCGCCTTGTCGTACACCAGTTTTTATTTTGAAAGGCTGTGATATCTCTCCCAGAAATTTCACTTTAGAGACTGTGTCTGTAAGTGTTTCACGGATTAGATTTGCTAGTTTAGACTTTATGCCAAATTCTCGAATTATTTTATGTATCATTTCTCTGTCAACAGAATCAAAAGCCTTTTTGAAATCTACAAACATGACTACAATGTCCTTTAAATTAAGTAACCTGTGGCGAATTATTGACTTAAGATTAAATATTTGTTCTGAGCATGATCTTCCTTTCCTGAAACCACCTTGATATTCACCTAAACGATTGTCTAGTGTTGTTTCTACTCTGTTTAATAAAATCTTGGAAAATATTTTATATGCCACTGATAATAAAGATCTTCCTCTGTAGTTATTAACGTCCTGTTTATTACCTTTTTTATGGAGTGGATGTATCAAGGCTACTTTCCATTCTTCAGGGATGTTTTCAGTTTTCCAGATTTCTTCAAAGAGTAATTGTAGCTCATTTGCTATATTTGGCAAGGACCACTTCAAAAGTTCCGCTGTAATAGAATCTTCTCCGCTAGCTTTGTTGTTTTTGAGGGTTTTAATTACCTCTTCAATTTCTTTTATATTTGGTGGTATGTCTTCTTCCAAATTTTCATCAATGTCTTGAAATTCTAATTTATGACTTGGTTCAGGACAGTTCAAAAGTTGATCAAAATATCTTGCTAATATCTCACAATTTTCAATATTGCTTAGTCCAATTCTGCCGTTTTCATCCTTGAAACTAACATTTGTAGTTTGGTACCCCTTTAATTAATTCTTAAAAGTCTGATAAAAGTCACGGGTGTTATTTTTTATAAAGGTTTTGTCCATTTCTATAAGTTTCTCCTTTTGAAAGGCTCGTTTAGCACTTCTGATTATCCTTGCTGTTTCCTTCCTTTGTTGTTTAAACTGATCAAAATCTTCAATTTTCTTTGAGCATTTCCATATTTTCCATGTTTAGCCCTCTCTGCTAAAGCTTCTTCACATATTTCATTCCACCATATTTTCCTTTTATTTTTTATTGGCCCAAATGTTTTCTGTGCTGCATAATTAATTGCTTTGGATATTTCTTGCCAGTTGCCTTGTTTAGCCACTTTAATTTCGTCTTGGTAGTTTTTAATTGAATCTTTTGTTATAGAAAGTCTGTCTACATTATATTTTACTAACCTCTGTGGCTTTCTTTGTTCTTTATTAGGTAGGAGTTTGGCTTTAATTTTAGAGAGATAATGGTCAGAATCAAATTCACCATTCCTTACTACTTTCACATTCATAATTTCTTTTGTACTTTTTTTTTTGAAACAGCCACATGATCTAACTGAAATTCTCCTAACATTGGGTTTGGAAATATCCATGTTTTAGCTTTTCTGGGGAGTTTTCTAAAGAAGGTTGACATTAGTTTCAGGTGATAGCTTTGACACAAACTGATTAGCCTAATACCATTTGTATTTGTTTTTCTGTGGGCTGGGTAATGTCCTACTACATTTCTAAATTTCTTTTCTCTACCTATTTGTTCATTGAAGTCACCTAATAGTAATATGGAGTTCATTTTCGGAATTTTGGATATTTCATTTTCCAAACGAACCCAGAATTCCTCTGTTTTTTGAGGGGTTTTCCTATTGTCTTCATTTATTGGTGCATGGCAATTAACAAGTGTGTACGTTTTGTTTTTGCATTTAATTGATAGGAGAGATGTTCTGAGTTGGATTTAAATTGTGTTACATTTCCTATTATACTTTTATGAATGTAGAAAGCTGTACCAAGTAGTGGCATCCCCTTCATAATTTTGATTGCTGGTTTGCTTTTAAAGATCCTGTACTTACAAGTGTCTGTTACATTTTCATCTAGGAATCTAGTTTCTTGAACTGCCAAAATTTGAATTTTGTTTTTTTCTAGAAGTATTTCTAGTTCTTTTTGTTTACCAGTCTTGAGTAGAGAATTTACATTTAAAGTGCCAAAAAGAATTCCTTTTTGAATTTTATTTTAGAAGGATTCCAAAGTTGCTCCGACTCAACCTTCTGATTGCAGTTGTTGGGACTCCCCAGAACCTTTAGCCCCAATGCATAGCGTGACGCAATGGTGGATTTCTCTTTTGAGTTACCACCTGGGGTAGTGCCTTCATTCAGCGGACTTTCCATACTGCAATTGAAATT
This sequence comes from Anabrus simplex, assembly GCF_040414725.1. NCBI lineage: Eukaryota > Metazoa > Arthropoda > Insecta > Orthoptera > Tettigoniidae > Anabrus > Anabrus simplex. The sequence goes on from NC_090267.1 coordinate 150,900,224, forward strand.
GTATAAAATACAAAGTGAGGAATTAGATTCCAGGATAAGATCGGATTGTTAGTCCGAAATTTGATTTTTGTTCGTGGTTCACTCCACTAGGCTCTTCCGCTCTCTCCACCGTTCGGTACTAAAGCAGAGTTCCTCTTCCGCCTTCAAGACTGTGTTCCCGTGGCTCACAGAGGGAAAGGAAGCGTATGGTTTGAATGGGCAGACAAGCAATGAATCAAAGTTTAAGTTAAACTAACAACATTTTAACTTTTTAAAATTTATTTCCTTGTCTTTCTTTTTTCACAGAGAGCCTAGGGGCTCAGAAATATAATCCAACTCATAACAATTGCAAGGAAGCTTGGAAGCTCAGGAATGTTACATAGGAGCTAGAAAGCTCCGAACAGGTACAAAATAAGCGACTTCGCTTCAATCAGGTATGATTATGAGAAGTTACTTATAATTCACAAGGGAAGTATTGTAATTCACTAGATTCACAACCAGCTGGTTACAATTCATTTTTAGGGTTTATTCACTTTATTAGGTGATACTGATCAAAAAGAAAAAGAGAACAGGGTAGGGGCCCTATATCCGGACGATTCAGATGTTTTTGGGTATAACACATGAATGAATGAATATTTCTATCACTGAAATATATACAGTTTCATATAATATGCTTTAATGATACTAGTGGGTTTAATAACATTTATATAATATTACACAAAAACAGTCCGATAATAGGAACATATGCTCTTAAATACGGACATTGAAACCTAGTGTGCCATTTTCCGGACATATTTTTGCCAGTTACGACGATTTCGTTTCCCAATATTCAACCTAACACATGCACGGTGCATTACTATTTCCATTTCATATTTTTTACAACATGCCTTTGCTGGCAGGACCTAGTGTTTACAGTGCACTATGTCTTCTGGTATGGGCTAGAGCAATTTTGTTACTTTCATTGATCTGTCTCTCTCTTATCCTTGGCTTTGACAATATGAAAGTGACTGAGGTATGAGCGATGCTAGTAATGCCATTCCTTGTGCAGTCAGTCCCTGCTATGAATGGTGTGACAACATTGCTCATAGGGTCGGTTGGTGAACGCATGTCTGTGGGCTTGGCAGACTGATATGTAATAACAACTTCAGGCTCAGTGAGGAAAGCAACGGGAAACTACCTCACTCCTCATTTCCCTAGTATGCCTCTTCAGTGATGCCTAGGCCATCTATGACAGCTGATGGAAGAACTGTTGAGGATCCAACCAGCCTTAGGGCTGAAGACTGAATAACATATTTTTTACAACACATTTGACACACACAGAATCACGTTTTCATGCTGTTCCCACACAAACTTCGTGAAACCATATCTGGCACAAACCGCACTGAATTCATGATCCTATTAGTGTAGAAATGTCAATGAAATAGTCAATACCATAAAAACACATTAACATCATTTTTTTAATTTTTCAGGACGGGGTTGAGGTAGAGCCTCATTTCCCCTCTATCTTGGACACCGCTCTGTAACTGAAGCTGGTCATCCCTGAGGTTCATATCAAGTCTGTCCTGTTAAATGTGCTAAATTGCCTGATAAGAGTACCTGATAAGGGTTCAGTCGTCATGAACGCAGTACAGAATGGGCTTAGAGAAATAGCTTTTGAGGGTGCCTTTTTCCCTGTAATTGTATCTTCCTCAGTCCACCTGCCATTCGAAGGCGTGTGGTTGCGGGGTAAAGGGTGGCAGAGGTAAACATTGCTGCCACGCATGTGTCTATCTCAAGTCTCAAGGCTAGACAATAAACAACTGTACTGTCCGTGGTGACTCTTCCGAATTGCGGTTTTGTTGTGAAGTTTTAAAGTGGTAGTACCCCTTATCACCAGTGTTATTTAATCTAGTGTTGGAGAAAGCTGTAAGATCAGTAACTACTAATCCGGGTGGTAATATTTACAATAGACTGATCCAAATTTTGGCTTATGCAGATGATGTGGTGATATCTGCTAGAAGTAACGAGGCACTTACAACTGCCTTGAGGGAGCTGAAAGATGCGGCTGGGTCCTTGGGCTTGGAGATAAGTGAGGCTAAGTCTAAATATATGGTAACGGAGAGAAATGGAAGGAACACTGGAAAACTCCAAGTGGATGGTTACACCTTTGAAGCAGTAGATAGCTTCACATATCTTGGCTCAGTAATAACATCAAAAAATAAAGTTGAGACAGATATTGTAAATCGAATTAAGGCTGCCAACAGATCCTACAGGGCACTGTATCCCCTTCTGAGAAGTAAAAACTTAAGCAGGAAATTAAAACTGCCACTCTACAAAACAATAATTAAACCAGTGCTTATGTATGGGAGTGAGGCATGGGTATTGACTGAGGCCACAGAGAGGAGATTAAATGTGTGGGAAAGGAAAGTACTGAGGAAGATATTTGGACCGGTGAAGGAGGGAGATTTATGGAGAATCAGAACAAATGGAGAAATAAGATTATTATATAAGGAGCCGGACTTGGTGACATCAATAAAAATGAGACGAATTAGATGGCTGGGGCATGTACAACGGATGGAGGAGGGAAGAGTTCCAAGGAAAACACTGACAGGACACCCTAGGGACAGGAGAAGGAGAGGTCGGCCCCGGATGAGATGGCTGTAGGATGTGGAGACTGATCTGAGGACCGTTGGAGTCAGGAGGTGGCGTAGGCGTGCTGAAGACCGGGACGACTGGAGAGCTGTGGTCAAGGAGGCCAAGGTCCTTAAAGGACCGTAGAGCCATGGAGTAAGTAAGTACAATTTTGCCTTAGTTATACCTTTACTATAAGTACTACATAATGAACAGCTTAAAATGAACATGGATCTGATTTTTCTGTCACAACTAATGTTTGTAATGAGTACAGCATCTGTTATTCCTGCCGTACCTACAAGCAGCCGCGACTTCCCGTCAGACGCAGAGAGTATCGTGCGTTTACTGTGTTATTTCATCATCTCAGAATGTATCTACAGCACTACTGCACTGATATGTGAAGAAAAAGTCATGCCCCTTTACCTTGGGCACCCCTCTAAGTTGAACTGACAGTTTGAGAACCAAAGTTATCAAACGTAAAAGAGTAACAATATATATAATTGTCTTTACACATGTCGGTGGTCTCTTTAACCTATACAATTAACCAGCTTTGAATATATCGTTGGTATGTATCGGTGTCCGGAATTGGGAACAATCGAGCGTCCGGAAATAGAAACAAGTCTGTCCATCACTCAGATTTCGAGCCATGATCACATGCCGTGACCTACATAATATACCACCCACACGTGCCTGGTTACAACTTTCATCTTCAATACTACAGATTCTCTTACTCTCAGGTTGTACATTTTCTTAATTTAAGTGAAACAAAAGATCAGAATAAATATACAGTCAAGGAAAAGCATAGGAAGCGCGTCTTACCGTGTTTCTTTTGATACTGTCTGGAGCAAGAACCGCAAGAGTACTGCCATTCACTACCGTTTCACTCTACTGAAAGAGAGTGGTGTCATCTTGTTATCTGTTTCGAAAACACATCTGACGCTTATTTCAAATATAAACCAAATAGACGTTACGAATGTCCGAAAATAGGAGCTGTCCGGATATTGGCCCTCTACCATATATATCTCTCAGTATGCTTCTAAATTACAAATCACCGCTCGGGTGACATATTACCCAGGCATGCTCCTTGTGGGCAATACAAATTAGCCTGAGGCAGGCTTCCAGAGAATGGTTTCTAAACTGAAAGATTACCCTCAATAACAAACTTATGCAGAGGCCCATGGCCCATTCTACTCGGCCAAAAAATGGAAACATGGAACATAAAGGCCAGCGCAAAAAATAGAATAGAGGAAGAAAATAAGCACTCCAAGAGAACTTCAAAGATAAAACCTAAGTGAGCTTAAGGCTCAAAGACACAGGAGCGAATCCCACTGTACAGGGTGACTAAAGAGAGAAAATATTAAAAGCCGCAAGTGAGATAAAAAATGTAGACGTTAAGAAAATTTAGTCACCCAATACAATTAGAAAGGGGGTATTCCTAGGGTAACCACCCGTGCTCCCTTACATCAATTTAATTTCCCATAGGGAGAATAAAAGTTAAGTCCGAAGACAGAGCAGACGGTCTTACATCACACACACACACACACGCACACGCACACACACACACGCACACACACACACACACACACACACACAAGTCTAACTGTTACATTCCAAAAGGAAGGTCGCTGAAGCCTACCCCGCACTTCACCACTTCACACGCTGAAACAATCACTTACCTTATCTAAATGTATTCTGCAATACCTGATGTTTTGGGACGTTTTCCAGGCCGTGCTGACCCGCCTTCTTCTCGGGCTCCTACGGAAGCCGCTCTTAATTCTCCTCAACAATGCTCACTGTCCAGCACTATCAATACAGAGTACAATAGAACCTGATCTCCCAGAACGCTGTCCTTATGAAAGGAGGAAAGGAGGGATAAACTTCCAGGTGTTCATAATCCCAACGCACTGATTGGATAGGCCAAGTTAGAAGGCAAGTCCCCAATTAGTTCATAATTTTACGTATTTTCTCGGGATAGGTTCGAAAAGGAGGAGACAGATATATAATAGACAACTTTGTAACGCAAAAGAAACAACGGCATAACCGCAAGTTTTACCAACTGCAAAATAGAATCTTTCTCCCAATTTTATTTTTGGCTTAACCCTATATATGACGTTCAAAATAGGCGTTGGAGCCATCTAACCATAGGCAGAAGAGCTTGTTCAATATTTCCCAAAGGCTTCAAGGTTTATATCAGAGGTGACCATGTAGCAAGGCGCCCAATTCAAACAGGAAAGAAAAGTTTACCTCCTGGTACAATTATTATTATTATTATTATTATTATTATTATTATTATTATTATTATTATTATTATTATTCCGAGGTCTCAGTGGAACAGCAGAGGTGACAGAAGGTGCTTGCTGGAATGGGTCTAAACTACAAGGTCAAAAGATTAATCCAAAATTTCAATAAAGATTATATTTTTTGATATTTAACAATGGTGACATAGAATTTTGAGCATACAACAAATAACAACAAGTTAAATCAGGTACACGACCAAAAGTCCAAGATTTAGAGAAAATATTAACCAGTTTCCACTAAGGGAAATAACAAAATCAGGTACAAGAGTAGATTTACAAGGAAAGCCCGAGTTTCGGGTTCTTACAAGTCCTGGGCTCCAAGCCCTCAATCTGACAATCTTTGAACTTTAGCTCAACAATACCAAGTTACAGAATTACTTTTCAAAGGGCAGAAAACCCCTTCATTACCGGGAGCGTTAGCTCCAAAGCCACACATGGGCCTCCTAGAGGCACATCTATCACATCAGAAAGAGCTAACCCGCTCTCAATTTCTCACGCCTGTTAAAGGCAACAGCAAACTTTCCTCTAAACTGCCTCTCAAGGCACAATTATAAGGACACAGGGGTATCTAGTACCCAACCTACGAGGCCTGAATAGCAAATTAAAGGTTAATTAAATGGCCCAAACATAAAGATGAATGGAGGCGCGTTCTTGCACTCCTACACTAAAGCTTGTTAAAACCTATGTGGCGCTAGGCCGATAATACAGGGGCTAATCCCAATCTATGGAGGTGACTAGTCTGAAAAATATATTGAACACATTAAGGAAGAGAAAAACGATTACGAAAACGTAGTCACCTCAAGTTCCAAAAATGAAGGGGAGCTCGAGAGGGTAAAGCACTCTCTATCCCCGAATTACAGTTCAAGTTAAGTGGAGTATTTACAAAGATTGAAAAGGCTTACATATTTAAAAATATAGGTTACATATTAAAGGTTTCGAACCTTTCCCCGCGAGTTAAACTGCTGAGCTAGCAAGAAATAAAGATGTTAAGAGGCCATTACCTTGTTGAAGAGCTGCTCCTTGAAGAACGAGGGGCTTCCCGCCCCCTGCTATATATTCACGAACTGAGCAAGATGTTATTCGAGTGGCCCGGAGACAAGAAAATCAGCAGTTTTTATACCCTCGTGGAAAGTTCGAGAACTTTCATGAATGATAACAACCCGCCCTCAAACTTTTATTGGCTACAGTACACAGTTACATACAACATTGAAGAAGAAAGCCCCGATTGGCCGAAAATTAATTACAGAAATTCCTGATTAGCTACTTTCAAAACAGGCGGAAAGAAAGGATTAATATTGCCAACCCACAAATGACAGAACAAAATTTAGTAAAGACAAAACTTATGAATACAAAATTTCTCCAAGAAAGTTCATTCCTTTACACCAGAGTGCGTTATCATAGTTTTTGGTAGAGACATCTGTTAGAGAATGTCCACACTTCTTGATCAATGAAAAACAAAAGCAAATCAAAAACACACAGTGGCATCTTCTGATAACCAGTAGAGTTAGTTCAGTTGTTAAAGTTCAGGGTTTCTCCAGTAGAGAAGTACTTTAAGGCGGAAAATTCAAATGTGCGGCGTAGAGGTGTACCAACCGGTACAGACCTCCCCACCCACAAAGTCCTTGCAAGGGCTGACACAGAAGAAGTTCTTTAACAAGGTAAAAACAAATTTTGGTGATATTTGGTAATTGAGAAATTAATTGGATTCCAGCTTCCTTGGAATTAGATGAGTGAAAAATTAAAGGTATTTTTTTTCTGAATAGCAGATAAACCTTGAAGAAGAAAAACGATTTTTTAAAGTCTTTTGTGTTTGATCAAGAATTGATCAACATTTCTGATTCCTTGCCAATAGCTTTGTTGAAAATTTTTGGAAGAGGTATTAATGGTTGAAATTGATTTGCAGAAGAATTTTGGAGACGTTACCAAAAGGAAAATTTTCACAGTTTTTTTTTTGAAGTGGATTTGTAGAAATTATTTAAACACCAACTTTACAGTTCCTTTGTTGCCGTAACCAGCAATGTACACGGAGGTAATTCTGACGGCCAGACCAGCCGCCGCTGCCAGAGTTCAGCCGAGGTCGCCCGGACCCCTCAAGTACCCTGAAATACACCTCTCCCGCTACTATGAGAGGGGTAGTCGTTGTGAAGCACGCCGCAGACCCGAAGTTTGTTTACAGTCCACGAGTAGCTTGCGGTTGGTGCGCCGCACATCAGCCTTGGCCAGAAGGGGGTCTCCGGCGGGCCGTACACTGGTTGACCTCACTGGAATGGAGTGGGCCAGTACCCCACCTCAGTGGCGGTACGGCACCACGCGGCTGCGCGGGCACTGAAACAGTAAGATCTCGGCGGCAGAATTTGTGTTGGACTTAATGCTTTAGGGTACTGTCTTGGTGCCGAGGCTGAGGGGCCAGCGGCGTGGAAACTTTTATTTTATTTTTATTGCCACTGGTGTGGTTTAGCAGGAGACGGGAGCGTGGTAATGGCCGTAGGGGCAAGACAGCAGATTAACTATGGGGAAGGTTGTACATGAAATGTTTAAATCAATAACCATAAAATTAAATTGGGGCAGAAGGCCACGGAGAACGACAAAATATAACCTTTACACCATTGTAAAACATAGGTGGCTAAGTTAACTATGATGTTACACAGGTTTCACTTGAGACATATGTACCGTAAAGATCCTCTCGGTGGCTGGATTACTCACTAACAATGTGACCGGCGTAAGAAAATCTAAAATAATGCACGGCGCATAAAATCTGGGGGCAAGCTTGCCCGCGGGAACAAAGTTCTTGATCATCACTTGGTCTCCTACCTTTAAATTGGTGGGCCTCCGTCCACGATCATATCTTTCCCTAACCTTTTCATGAGACACTTTAAGATTGGCCTTAGCCTTCTTCAAAAGATCTTTAATATTATCTGGATCTATTGTCTCAGGTAGAATATCACTAAGAGACCAAAGGTTAGAGAGCGGCGTGCTGGGTACAAACTTGAACATCAATGAAGCAGGAGTGAATTTATGAGATTCGTGAACCGCCGAGTTCAAAGCGAAGGCTAACCAATGCAGGGATGTGTCCCACCTAGAATGATCATCGTGATGATAGGCAATTAGAGCCGGCCTCAGATTACGATTGACCCGTTCAGCCAAAGATGGTTGAGGATAGTACGCAGAGGTTGTTACATGTAAGATGGATAAATCGAAACATAATTTACGGAAGAGATTGGAGGTAAAAGCTTTAGCATTATCAGACACAATGTATTGACAAGGACCAAAAGAAGCGAAGATGGAATTTAAACAGGAAATAGTGGACTGAGCGGTAGCCAGCTTAGTCGGGAATAACCAGAAAAATCTTGTGAAACCATCTACACACACAAAAATAAATTTATTGGCGTTCCCCTTTGATAGGGGGAAGGGTCCTGCGTAGTCGATGTAAAGACGTTCCATGGGGCGCGACGCTTGATGAGAGGACAATAAGCCTAGCTTGGTGGACATAATAGGTTTGCTAAGCCAACAAGATTTACAAGCCTTCACTAATTCCCGGATTTCTCCGTCCATACCCTTCCAAATAAACATTTCTCGAATCTTTTCTCGAGTTTTAAAGGTGCCTAAATGCCCCCCTAATGGGGTCTCATGGTAGTACTTGAAGATCATAGGTACAAGAACAGCTGGAACCACAACTTTCATCTTTTGATCATGCCTCGACGGGCAACATAAAACACCATTTCATCAATACATAAGGGACGACATATTCCCCAGAAGAAAGGGTTTCCATGATCGGAGCCAGCGTCGGATCTTCACGTTGATATTTTTCAATATCCCTAAAGAGCATGGGACCATCAGTTAGAATGACATTAACCTCAGGTAGTATGGACTCGGGAGGTGAAGAACTATCCACCTGTTCAGGGGTCTCTACATCATTGGCGAACATACGGCTTAGTCCATCTGCCACAACATTTACCGTTCCTCTTATATGCCTGACTTCAAATTAGAAGGCAGAGATTCTGATGGCCCAGAGGGCTATGCGACCAGTACGACGCGGACTAGCTAAGACCCAGCGTAAGGCTTGGTTATCCGTTTCCAAGTCGAACTTGACATGTTCCAGATAGGGGCGGAACTTTTCTAGAGCAAATAAGACTGCTAAACCTTCAAGTTCATAGATGGAATACTTGGATTCTTGGGCCGAAAGAGTCCTAGAGGCATAGGCGATGAGTCGCCTCCCTAATTCGGACTCTTGAAGAAGGACTGCAGCTACCGCCGACGACGACGCGTCGGTTTGGACGATGAATTTCTTAGAGAAATCGGGCATAGCGAGGACAGGAGCATTACAAAGGGCTAATTTAAGGTCCTCGAAAGTGGCTTGTTGAGAAGGCCCCCACTCAAATTTGACGCCTTTCCTGCGGAGTAAGCTCAAGGGCGCCGCTCTATTAGCGAAATTTGGAATAAACTTCCTGAAGAAGTTCACCATGCCTATGAACCTGGCAATACCTTTGATGTCCTTAGGAGGTTTGAAATCACGGATGGCCTGCGTTCTCGAGTGATCTACAGCGACACCATCGGGCGACAAAATATGCCCTAGAAATTACATGGAAGGCTTAGCGAAGGCATCCTTGGACAACTTCACCGTTAACCCTGCCTTATGAAGGCGACGTAGGACCTCTTTCAGATGATCTAGATGTTCTTCAAAGGTTTCCGAAAATACGACGACATCATCCAGATAATGATATAAGTACTCGAATTTGATGTCGGAGAAGACCCTATCCAACAGTCTCGTAAGCACAGCTGCTGCTGTGGTGAGCACGAAAGGCACGCGGTTGTATTCGTACAAGTTCCAATCCGTGGCAAACGCTGTCAGATGTTTAGATTCTTCAGCCAGAGGTATCTGGTTATAAGCCTGATTGAGGTCTAAGATGGTGAAGAACTTAGCTTTCCTAAACCACGAGAAACAAGAATGAAGGTCGGGAAGGGGCACAGATTGTAACACCACCTACCGATTGAGAGCCCTGTAATCAATCACAGGCCTGAAGCCACCTTGGGGTTTCGGGACTAGAAAAATAGGCGAATAATACGCCGACTTATAGGGTCGAATAATACCATCCTTCAACATCTGATCTATGATTTCCTTCAACGCCTTCATTTTAGGTGGAGACAGCCTATAAGGTGGAAATCGGACAGGAATCGAGTCCGTCACCTCGATCTTGTATTCGATAAGGTCAGTAACACCAAGAGTATCAGAGAAAACATCCGGAAACGACTGACACAACTTACGAATACTTTCAGCCTCCTCCTCAGGTAGATGTCTAAGGTCTAACAGCATCTCATCCTGGGTAGGCGAAACAGATGAACATGATACAGAAATACACTTTAACAAGGGAATTTTGGAATTAATAGCAAATTTGAAAGTGCACGACTTGCTCTGAAGGTCGAGCACTAGACCGGAATGAGACATGAAATCCGCTCCCAATATAATGGGGCAAGACAAGTGTTTTGCCACCATCAATTTTACTTTCCAAGTAAATTTAGAAATGCGAATTTTGGCATACAGGAAACCTAAAATTTCTAATGGAGAGGAGTTTGCCGAAACGAATTGAACCGAAGACGAACAATAATCAGGAAGTTTACAAACGGACTTTAATTTGGAGTACCACTCGGCCGAAATAATAGAACACACACTGCCAGAATCTAATAGAGCAGTTACAGGCTCATTATTCAATTCCATTTTGAGAAATGGTACAGGTACGGGGATATCCGCCGCAATCCTAAGACATTCTTTGGGACATTCAAATGTGGGTTTGGAAGACTTCCTACCATGTTCCGAGCCTGAGATTTTGGCTGGTTTGCTTGGGGCTGAGCCTCGGAAAAATGAGTTAGCCGACTCAGCCGACGCCACTAGTCACTTTTGAGTATGGGTGGAAGTTGCACACGAAGTTGACCAGGAGGAAGTGCTATTAGAATTCGGGCAATTCGTGGCAATATGGGAAAAATAGCCGCATTTAAAACGGCCTTGGGATGACCCTGCTCCATTCCTGGGCCCATTGGGTTTAATCGAGGGGCATTTGTTCCGAATATGGTCAGGTGACCCATAAGCATAACATTTGCGGGGTGTTACGGTTCGGCGAGGTGAAGGCCGAAAGTTACTAGAAGATGGAGGGGGTTCTTTCGCGGAACGTAAGGTGTCGGCGTATCTAACTCCTTCCGCTGATACCGCCATAGCCTCTAATTCGGCAAAAGTTTGAGGACGCGACGCAAAGCACAAATATGATCTGTACGATGGGGAAATGCCTTCCACAATGGCCTGTACAATATGATCTTCAGGGAAGTGAAGAGCAAACACCCTAGTATAGAATTTAATATATTGGATGAAGTCGGCAAGGTTTTCATCCAGACGCTGTACACGGTAATAGTACTTCTGTATTAGAGATGACCTTGCCCTAGCCGGAATGAGGTTTACCAATAAATGGGCGTGGAAGTCTTCTATAAATGATTGGTCAGCAATGGCTCTTACTATTTTGTCGGATAGAACACCAATTGAATAGGGAGAAATGATCTGCAAAATTTGACACGGAGAAAGAGAAAAAAACAAGAGCACGATCCTGAAACTCAACGAAAAATCTTAGAAAGGCAATAACATCACTGGTGCAATTGACGGAGAACTTAGAAATACCTCTGAGCAACATTGCTAAAGGATGAGGCAAACTGCTGAAGCCAGGTGACGTAGTAGGTAGAGGCCTAAGTGGTGGAGAAGCAGATTCAGAAGGTGCATTATTCAACGAGGTACGACGTTCAGATTCATTGTCTAATGGGGCAGAGGTTTGTTGAGCTCCTACAGATTTCCTATTTTCTTCTCCTTTAGAAGATTCTTCCTCGCTAACTACGTTTACCAGAGTGGGTTGGTCGGTTTTGGGAGATACTGCTCCAGTTTACAATAGGCTAACCTTACTGGACATTTTAGAAAGGTTGTCGAGAAGAGAACTAGCCTCCTTCCCCTGAATGTCATTCAACTTTAGAGATAATAGATCACTAACTCTATTGGAAAAATGGTACAATCTAGCTTGTACACGTTTGAGTTGATTAGGTGATGGATCACCCCCTTCAAAAAAACTAACTACAGATGCTAGCTCAGTAGCATTATCAGTGATCGTGGAGAGAACGTCGTCAATCTCTTTCTCTCCCAAATTTGTGGTGGTAATCGGCAAATCAAGAGAATCTTTAAGCTTAGAGGTATCGGCCGCAACCGTGCCTCCAGATTGAACATTTCTAATTGTTAATTCATAGATCAATTCCTCCTTGCACAAATAGCCGAGATGGAGGACACCGCGAGGGCCGGATATGATGACAGAAAAATTTAGAAAAAAATCAAAAAATTCCAGCGACTGAGAAAATGGTTAGAGTTCAAAACAAAAGCAAGGTTTAGCCATCAAAAGGGGCTAAAAAGAGATCCATTCAACCACGCTCTGCTACCACTTGTTCCGAGGTCTCTGTGGAACAGCAGAGGTGAAGGAAGGTGCGGGTTGGAATGGGTCTAAACTACAAGGTCAAAAGATTAATCTAAAATTTCAATATAGGTTATATTTTTTGATATTTAACAATGGTGACATAGAATTTTGAGCATGGAACAAATAACAACAAGTTAAATCAGGTACACGACCAAAAGTCCAAGATTTGGAGAAAATATTAACCAGTTTCCACTAAGGGAAATAACAAAATCAGGTACAAGAGTAGATTTACAAGGAAAGCCCGAGTTTCGGGTTCTTACAAGCCCTGGGCTCCAAGCCCTCAATCTGACAATCTTTGAACTTTAGCTCAACAATACCAAGTTACAGAATTACTTTTCAAAGGGCAGAAAACCCCTTCATTACCGGGAGCGTTAGCTCCAAAGCCACATATGGGCTTCCTAGAGGCACATCTATCACATCAGAAAGAGCTAACCCGCTCTCAATTTCTCACGCCTGTTAAAGGCAACAACAAACTTTCCTCTAAACTGCCTCTCAAGGCACAATTACAAGGACACAGGGGTATCTAGTACCCAACCTACGAGGCCTGAATAGCAAATTAAAGGTTAATTAAATGGCCCAAACATAAAGATGAATGGAGGCGCGTTCTTGCACTCCTACACTAAAGCTTGTTAAAACCTATGTGGCGCTAGGCCGATAATACAGGGGCTAATCCCAATCTATGGAGGTGACTAGTCTGAAAAATAAATTTAACACATTAAGAAGGAAGAGAAAAACGGTTACGAAAACGTAGTCACCTCAAATTCCAAAAATGAAGGGGAGCTCGAGAGGGTAAAGCACTCTCTATCCCCGAATTACAGTTCAAGTTAAGTGGAGTATTTACAAAGATTGAAAAGGCTTACATATTTAAAGATATAGGTTACATATTAAAGGTTTCGAACCTTTCCCCGCGTGTTAAACTGCTGAGCTAGCAAGAAATAAAGATGTTAAGAGGCCATTACCTTTTTGAAGAGCTGCTGCTTGAAGAACGGGGCGCTTCCTGCCCCCTGCTACATATTCACACACTGAGCAAGATGTTATTCGAGTGGCCCGGAGACAAGAAAATCAGCAGTTTTATGCCCTCGTGGAAAGTTCGAGAACTTTCATGAATGATAACAACCCGCCCTCAAGCTTTTATTGGCTACAGTACACAGTTACATACAACATTGAAGAAGAAAGCCCCGATTGGCCGAAAATTAATTACAGAAATTCCTGATTAGCTACTTTCAAAACAGGCGGAAAGAAAGGATTAATATTGCCAACCCACAAATGACAGAACAAAATTTAGTAAAGACAAAACTTATGAATACAAAATTTCTCCAAGAAAGTTCATTCCTTTACACCAGAGTGCGTTATCATAGTTTTTGGTAGAGACATCTGTTAGAGAATGTCCACACTTCTTGATCAATGAAAAACAAAAGCAAATCAAAAACACACAGTGACATCTTCTGATAACCAGTAGAGTTAGTTCAGTTGTTAAAGTTCAGGGTTTCTCCAGTAGAGAAGTACTTTAAGGCGGAAAATTCAAATGTGCGGCGTAGAGGTGTACCAACCGGTACAATTATTATTATTATTATTATTATTATTATTATTATTATTATTATTATTATTATTTGAGATGTTGTTTACTGTAGTCACGTCCTATTTTATGAACCATGGGCAACGGCTGAGTGGCCTAGTAAGTGACGCTTAATGTTGGGATATCAGTTGCAATGGAATAGGAGTGATCCCGGATATGTTCTGAATAATGATCCACTTTAAGCTCACTTGGCTAGGACTATACAATCCACTGATGGTCACTAACCTATTAGAAGAGAGTTTTTCACTGGAACTAAGTGTAAGCTGGGTAGCATCTTGCTTCCTAGAGTTTACCGAACTCAGAATATTTTAAGCAAGTCTTGGACCTATGGGAGTAACGGAGTCCCAATTCCATTTGAGAGGTTGATGGTGAACAAAATGCAAATCAATGGAGAGCTATCAATATTATTGAGAATTACGGAAGAAAGAAAGTAGAAATGACTGAGTCAGCAAATAGGATGCATCTGGATATGTTAGGAGTTAGTGATATGCGGGCAAGGGGAGATAACAAGGAAAAGATATGTGATTATGTAGTGTTCTTAATAGGTTTAGAAAGGGAATGGGAAGGTGTGGTGTAGGACTGTTCATAAGGAATACTATTGCATGCATAAAATTTTCTATTTAGGCACATAAATGAGAGAATGATGTGGTTAGATTTAGCGATTGGAGGAATTAGGACGAGAATTGTCAGGGTGTTCGGTAGATGAGAATGTTGGGAAATATGATGAAAAACTGCGTGAAATCATAGCCAGGGACAACAGCAAGGATATGTTAGTGTTAATGGACCATTTCAATGCGAGAATTGGAAATAGAACGGAAGGATATGAGAAAATGAAAGGATAGGTAAATATGGGTAAGATATGGAAGCTAAAAATGAAAACATGTTACTGGAATTCTGCGCTAGCATGAGAATAGCACTTACGAATGCGTTCTTCAAGCATAAGGTTATTCAACAATACACATGGGAAGATAGAGAAACCAGAACCATAATAGGCTAAATCATAACGGACTTGAACGCAGGAAATCACTAAGCAATGTGCGGGTATTCCGCTGTCTTTTCGATGATATAGACCCTTATATGATCTAGAGTGAACTAAGTTCCTCTAAGCCTAAGACAGTGAAAGTGAAATTTACCTGTAGAAGAATAAGTGTTGAAAAACTCCAGGACGAGGACATTAGACAGACATATACGGATATTATTAGTTTTGAGTTCCAAAGAAGCAGGTTCAGGATGTAGAAAGAGTATGGGTGGCATACGGGGATGCTGCAGTAGAAACAGTAAGAGAGTGCGTAGGAACGACGTGTATAAATATGGGACAAAACAAACATCTTGGTGGAATGAAGAGGTGTGGGCAGCTTGCAGGTATAAAGAAGGTGGATCACAAATGGATCCCAATGAGGACTGATGTAGACAGGTAACTGTACGTAGACGAAAGGAATAAAATGAAACAAATAACTGTTGAATCCAAAAGACGAGGGAAAATTTTGGTAATAACCATAGAGTTAGTATATTATACACTGGAGGTAGCATTGGGGCTGCAGTCGCGTGCGAAGTTGAACGAGCGCGCTGTTTGGCAAAAGCTGTATTGTTTGGCACTGTCACAACTGGAGCTTCCCGATAAATTGAAGTATATACTTCTCTGAAGGAAAATGCCAGTCTCCTGTGCAACTTATGGCTGCATAGAGAGGTTCATAAAGCGCAGTGGCGTATCATTTCACAGGTATGTTTCCTTGAAATTCATTTCCGTGCGTATAAAAGACCTTAATGCTGGGGAAGACTGATGGTAACAGGAGAAGAGGGCGACAGCGGATGAGGTGGATTGATGACATCAAGGAAGCCACGGCTCTCAATTTAGAAAGACTTCGGAAAATTGTATACGACAGGAAGAAATGGCGCACTTTGGTCTATGGGGTCACGGAGAGTCGAAAGCGACTAAACGACTAACAACAACAACAACAACAACTTGGGCTGACTTCGCGACTGATTCCCCTGTCGACGTGAATGAGTTTCTTTGGATATTTCCTTGAAGACTGAAATTAAAGTTTAAGGAAATATAAGGGACACCCCACTGTCGGCAGTACTGAAGATAGTTTTCCGTGCATTCCCATTTTCACACCAGGCAAATGCTGGGGATGAACCTCATTTAAGCGAGTGGCTGCAGGCTTTAGGTCACGTAGCTGTCAGCTTGAACCCCACTGTCGGCAGCACTGAAGATGGTTTCCAATTTTTACACCTTAATTAAGGCCACAGTCGTTTCCTTCCCACTCTTAGCCCTTTCCTGTCCCATAATCGCCGTAAGACCTATGTGTGTCGGTGCAACGTAAAGCAAATTAGTACAAAAAAGAAAATAAGAAAAGTTGTGCATGATAGCCTGGAACTGTGCTCCGTTTTTCAGTTTCTGTGTGTATTTATAGTATTAAAAGCTATTGAATATATTTTCTGTATATACAGTTTGTTGCTCTCAGTTCGTACAATACGTGTAGCAGTCCCCATTCATACCTTACCAGATTTTAAAATTTACAGCCTAAATGTGCAACACCGTGTGAACATATGAGTCCTTTACTTTCGTGAATATTATTCCCTTAAATGGCGATAGCACTACAGGCCTATACAAGCATAAAACGTAAATTAATGACCGAGCGAGTTGGCTATGCAGTTAGAGCCACGCAGCTGTAAGTTTGCTTTCGAGAAATAGTGGGTTAAAACCCCACTGTCGGCAGCACTGAGGATAGTTTTCCGTGGATTCCCATTTTCACACCAGGCAAATGCTGGGGATGAACCTCATTTAAGCCCATGTGCGCTTTCTTCCCACTCTTAGTCCTTTCCTATCCCATCGTCGCCATAAGACCCATCTGTGTCGGTGCGATGTAAAGCAAATTGTAAAAATTATTGTATTTTTTCAGTTCTCTTCAATCATATAATTTACCATTCTCCCTTTCCATTAACAGAAATCATTTTACAAGTTAAAATCTTACAGTAAATCATACATTTCACAAAAAGCTAAATAAAAACTCAATAATAGGCTAAAACCATAAGCGAGTGTCATATTTCCACTTGTAATCGCATTTAGAAAACATCGATGATGATGATGATAATAATAATAATAATAATAATAATAATAATAATAATGGATTTATGTCCCACTAACTACTTACGCGGTTTTCAGAGACGCTGAGGTGTCGGAATTTTTTCCTACGGGAGTTTTTTCATGTGCCGATAAATTTATCTACAAGAGGTTGACATATTTGAGCATCTTCAAGTATAACCGTACTGAGTTAGGCTCGAACCTGCCAACTTGGGCTCAGAAAGCCAGCGTCTAAACCGGCGATGACAATATTTTGTCTAGTTTACCCTAAAATCTCGCCAACGCTTTTTGGCCTAAAAACTCTCTCATCCGCTTCGTATGAGAGAGGACATTTTCGGTCATTGGGCAGAATTATAGCAAATTCCTGGCCATTTACACAAAAGATAACAAAATATAGGTGCCCTCCTTCTAAACGTATTTTGTTAGAAGACTTAATATGAACAGCAAATTGATTCTGTGTTACTTAACTGCACCTGAACACTGTCATCTTTTATCACGCATTTCTCATGTATTTTTGTTTTTAGGGCTCTCGTTTTTACTGGAGAGAAGCATCGCAAGTATACTGTAGTATCTGAGAAGAAATTTAAATCGTATCTACATCCACATAGTTTTAAAAGTCCCCAATTTACATTGATGAGCACAGCGGAGTGAGCTTTTTGCCAAACAGCTGCGATTTCAACATGCTCCGCTCGCTACAGTGATTCTCTCGTAGACGGTGGCGCCAATGCTACCTCTAGTGTGGTAATAATCTGGAAAAGCTTGATCAAGCGGCAGCGAAACATTTCTGGACGGTAAGTTAATAAAGAAATCTTAGAAAGTGAGGGGGCAAAAAGGAAATTGATAGTGTGTAAATCAAGTGAACTCACAGTAGATCCCAGCAACAACTAGACAAGTGGAAGAAATAATTTGAAAATCTTATCAGCATACAAGGAAATCGTTCTGTTAACGTCGCAAACGACCGAGTTCATGGGGAAGAGAACAATGATATTAGTAAAATAACGCTTGCGGAATTGGGAAGGATGATAAATACATTCCAATGTTAAAAAGCTGCAGAAATAGATTAAATTAGACCTGAAATTGTGAAATATTGCTGGAAGGCAGGGATGAAATGGCTTCACAAAGTAGGTAATAAGATTAGTATGGAATGCTAGTAAAGTACCTTGTGATGGGACGAAAGCAGTAATTGTACCTGTCTATGAGAAAGGGAACTGGAAGTATTACAACAATTATCGATGTATTTCATTGATCAGTGGTCCGACTCGTTGGCTGTATGGTCAGCGTACTGTCCTTCGGTTCAGAACCTTTAATTGGTTAATTCCAATCGCTCGGGGGCTAGGTGTGTGTGGCGTATTCAGCATTAGAAATCATCCCAGGTAGGGCCCTCATCTTCACAGACATAATTTTTAGTTTAGGCTGAGTGATCCTCAGTGCCATATGCCGTTCCAGAAGTAGGAATCGACTTCCTGACCGGGAATCGAACCCATGTTTTTCCGGGTGAGAAACAAGAATGCACTTACCGCCTCGGCTAGGCAGCAACTTTTTATCAAGAGCCCATCTCTTGTTTTAAATTAACTGTTTCAAACATCTGTTCAAATGAGTAAGAAAGTTTTGTAAACACCCATAGACCATGCTGCTATTTGTTTCCGTCGTCCTGAGGGTAGTAGACTATGAACCAGTCAATTAAGGTTTTATAGCTAGAGTTTTCTCTGACTGTCTCGGTATCTACGTCTGCTTAAGTAAACAAATAATTAACAGAACAAAACAAAATGTCCTTGAAGCCAAGCTTGATTAGATAAGGCGAACAGCTCTTCTGGATAGGGACACATGGAGCTATATTTACTTGACTATTTTTCTCAAAAAAAAAAAAGAAAAAAAAAGAAAAGAGAAACAATTGCCAACCTTATGAAACTTATAAAACAGTACAATCTCACTGAATCGAATTGTGCCCACTCTGAAACGAACCAGCAGGAAATCATTAAATGGTAGCTTCTATTCGCGTTTTAAATAACACATATTGACCAGTATTCTCTTCTGAAGCTATGCATAGAAAGTTGGTAATAATTGTTGGTCACAATAACTATTCTAATTCAACTGTAGCAATTCTAGCGATCCTGCAGAGAAAGAAATAATGTTATTTGTCCTTGTGAACTAGAATTATTTTGTCTGTTGAGGCCTCAGCCTGAGGGCTCCACTATCAGGTGTCATGGTATCACTGATGATACTTACTAGGGAAATGTGGAATGAAGCAGTTTTCCGTTGCTTTCCTTATCGAGCTAGAATGTCCTATTACATATCAGTCCGCCAAGTCCATTGAAATGCACTTATAAGCTAAAGTTTCACACCATTCATAACAGGGACTTGCTGGATAAACAATGGTGTTACTAACAATGCCAACAATTCAAGACTTTTATATTTTCAAAGCCAATGATGAACTAAGGTGGGTAAAATGTAACAAAATAATTCAATCAATCAATCAATCGATCGATCAATCAATCAATCAATCAATCAATCAATCAATCAATCAATCAATCAATCTGCATTTAGGGCTGTCACCTAAGTGGCAGATTCCCTATCAACTCTTTACCTAGCCCTTTTTTTAAAAAATATTTTCAATGAAATTGGAAATTTATCGAACATTTCCCTTGATTATTTACTCCAATTCCTTACTCTTCGTCCTATAAATGAATATCTGCCCTCTTGAATTCCTACTTTATTTTCATGTTATGGTCTTCCCTACTTTTAAAAGCTCCGCTCAAGCTTATTCGTCTATACTAATATTATTCCACGCCATCTCTCCATAGACAGCTCGGAACATACCACTTAGTCGAGCATCTCTTCTCCTTACTCCCAAGGCTTCCCAGCCCAAAGTTTGCAACATTATCGTAACACTACTCTTTTGTCGGAAATGACAAATCGGGTCAAGTTCACACACAACAGCACAGTAGTCAGTTATATGGCTCGGAAATCTTGACCATGGGTAAAGAGAGCGTAGGATCTTAAGGAAGATTCTGGTATTGTGTGCTGGTTAAGTTCGTACTGAAACTCTCTATTCATTACGTGGGGCTAATAATAATAAAGCATGGTTAATAACTACCTTACCTACAACCTTATCCAGAGCCTAATTACTAAAAGGAAAGTGGGAAAACTCACTTAAAACTATACAAACCACTGGAACAAAATATTAGTGAATTCGGATTGTTTAGGAGTATTTAATTTGCTCAATTTGCTAAGGAAAAATGCTAGCAGAGTCAGGTAAGGAAGTTTTGCATGGAAAAAGCAGTTCCCCTCCAAGAAATCACGTTCCACTCGCACTAATGCCCTGCATTTACCCGCGATCAATAGTACGTAGCGCTCTCCAGATAAAATGTTTATCAAGAAATAGCATCAACATAGAATGCTGGAATGTCTTGGCACCAAAATACACGCGGAGCGAGTTATGCTAGCACAGAATAAGAAGAAGAGTGGGGGTACACCAGAGTGTTGGAGAGTGTGAGAGAGGAAATTGAGCTTTCTAATTGCGTTTCGTAAACATAAGTTTGGTCTTACCCCTTCATACAGCCAAACTTCTACATTCTTACAATTACGAAATAATCATGGTCAGCTGACAACCGCCTTAAAAAACAATATAAATATCAATATAAAAGACAAAGAAAAGTAAATAATAATTCAAAAAAGTAGACAGAGGTAACATAACCACAATTTTGAGAAGACAATGAACAAAACGTGACAAATTGTTTACAGAAAATGGAACAGTCGAAATAAGAAAGGACCTAAAACATATTGTAGAATAATATACGGTATAAATCAGACGCCTAACAAGTGCTTCATGACTTCATTCTTGTCACTAAATGTTGAAAGTTTATCGGCTTGGGCGTTGTCATGTTGTGCGTTATCCATAATCAAAACTACGTTCGTAGGCAAGTTCGGGATTATTTGCTCTTCCAGCCACCAAGTACGAAGTATTCCTTCTTCTTCTTCTGCTTCCTGGCGTCTTGCCAGTTACCTGTGGTCGAAACTTCGTGTGTATTTAGTCAGTTTTACAGCCGGATGCCTTTCCTGCAGCTTATTCTATGCAGAGGGATGTATTTACTATTGTCTGTTTCTGTGGTGGTTCGTCGTGCAATGTATTGTATGTAAAGAAAGATGTGCAATAAGACAAGTACAAATATCTAGCCCCCGTGCTATAGAAATTAACCAGACGTCGTTGAAATTCATAATTAAACAAGTGGTAATAAACTAATTTCGTAATAATCGTATACGTTAACACTTTAATAATAAACTAGACAGCAACGTAGAGGACGAGATGAGGGAAACTGCATATTCAGTTTAAAGCGTACAGAAACACGCCGAGTAAAGTTATTACATGCTCAAAATACGATTGCATTCGGCCGTGCCAGGAACTGTTACTTGTTTACGTCCGGTGCTTCGCAATCAGATACAGTAGCGCGCTAGATCTATGCAAATACTTTACCATGACAATACCGGACAGCTTGCGGTTTGCAGAAAGGAAGTCGATAGTACTGCTACCTACAAAGCACGGTGTGGCGAGCTCTACGATAGCATGTTGCCACCTTCATGATTCTTGGCGCACTGGCGTGTTGTTTACAATTTATCGGTATGTGTTTGTGTGCGTGCGCGCATATTAGTCTTACATTGCAGTGATATTCCAAGAAAAGAGCTATGTGCTGAACAAATTACACTGCAATATAATAACTAGTGATGATATATTCGATTCATTTTACTGAATCGATTAATTTGATTCCGTTCAATTTACTGAATCGATACAGTGATCCTATTAAAAGCATACTAGAGTCACCGTTCCCACTACATCTGTGTGATGCTCGCTGCTGTCATCTGGTCTTCATTCTATGAACTGCTTTCCTATGCGTCATCTAGGTTTCAGATTCAGATTTCTCCTGCAGCTACCTCTTCGCATCACGTTTTGATGTTACAAAGCCTTTCCCCCACAGTGACTATCCCATTAAATAAATATATAGAATTAGATGGAAAAAATCTGTACACATAATCATCGATGACCTGTCGTCCAGGTGGCAGATTCCCTATCAATTGTTTGCCTCGTCTTTTCTTAAATGAGTTTAAAGAACTTGGAAATGCCACTGTATTCACGGTTTTCTGATTCAACGTCCCTTTAGTTAAGTTCTTGCGTAAGCGTTTCGCTTACTCACTGTCCACGTACACCGGTGATCTCGTAATTCGATTATTGAAGTCTGAGTAATGATGCGACACACGAACCGAGAGAATACTAACCGGTTCTTCCCAATATGAAACATATAATTTTGATTGTTCATGAGCATGACTCACAGTCATACGGTATAGACTAGTCAGCTGAGATGAATTAACTATCGAACGTCAACTAGTTATAACACTAACATTCATTAAACTTTTATGTACATATAACGTTGCTTTACGTCGAGCCGGCACAGATAGGACTCCATAGCGACGATGGGACAGGAAGGGGCTAGAAGTGGGAAGGAACGGCCGTGGCCTTAAGGTACAGCCCCAGCATGGCGTGAAAATAGGTAACCTGTGTTACATCGTCGACACTGATCTGAATAGACAGATGGACCATGCAGTGTATGCTTTCTGTAGTTCCTTGTGGCAATGACTTGAACTTCTATGGCGAACATGAAGCCCTCTGTTTCTGGGTATATATCTGAGTGTGTCAGCCACGCATGCGACACTTGTTTGTTGATATATGGCTGATCTAACTCATTTGGATACCATCCATAAAGAGGTTTCTTTTTCCATAGAACGATCTTTTCCTCATTTGTGGACACTGAAATTGTACATGAAGCCGGGGTGCTTAGATTTGGGGGGAGTAAAACCGTTATCTGCTACAACCATTGCACTATGCAGGGAAAAGGTTTCTCATTTATGTCTGAAGTAGCACTTTAATGATGCAATTTGTTCATGGTGTAATTTATCAAGGTCTATCTGTCCACGACCACCATAAGAACGAGGCGGAGTGAGTATTTCTGAGGCTGATTTTGGACGATGCTTGTGGTGTTTTGTCAGCAACACATTCACTTTCGTTTGAAGATCCTTCAACTCAGTTGTAGTCCACTTTATGACTCCAAATAAGTATGTGAGAATAGGTATATCAAACGTGTTGATGGCTTTAACGATGCTTTTACCCGTGATATTAGAACGCACGATTTGTCTTACTCTTTTAATATATGTCAGCCTCAATGTCTGTTTTGTGTCCTCTTGTTGAATCCTTGCTGACTGGTTACATCCAAGGTAACGATATGTTTTATTTGTTGTTAGTGCTGAGATATCTGTTGCACCAGAGTGGATGCCTTGTGCTGAGAAAGAGCCCCTCCTTATTGTCCGAGTAGAATGTTTATCGAGTCCAAATTTCATGCAGATGGCTGTAGAGAAATTGTGTGTAACTGAAACAAGTTGTTCAAGTTGTCTTTGTCATGCAGCAAACAGTTTCAGATCATCCATATACAGTAGATGTGAGATTTTGTGGATTGTTCTTTCCTTATTTTTGATAGTGAATATATAGGTTGTTGAACTCAGTAAGTCTGAAAGTGGGTTCAGAGCAAGACAAAACCATAGCGGACAGAGGGAATCCCCTTGGAAAATGCCTCTTATAATTGGTATGTCGTCAGTTATCACACATTCTTCACCATGGTGGGGGCTAATAGTAGTTTTCCAAGTCTCCATGGTAGTTGCTAGGAATGTCACTATTGTAGGATCAACTTACTATACTTTAAGGACCTCAACAAGCCAGGAATGCGGCACTGAGTCAAATGCTTTTCTGTAATCTATGAAATAAGTGTGCAAATTTCGGTTGTTATGGTATGATTTTTCCATGATTATACTATCAATTATTAATTGTTCATTACAGCCTATTGTGAACCGTTTGCAGCTCTTTTGTTCCTCAGCGATAATGTCAATTTCCCTGCAATGCCTCTGGATTCTATTTGCTACAAGTGATGTTCTAATTTTGTATAGATTTGGTAGGCATGTAATTGGCCGGTAGTTAGCTGGATTTGCTGTGTTGTTATTTTTAGATTTTATGTATGTGATTCTTGTAGTGAGAAAGTGTGGGAGGGCATCTAGTTTACTGATAAAAATTTGTATGTGGTAGGTGAGTAATCTGTGTTCACTGGTGAATTTCTTATAGTAGTAATTGTGTATGAGGTCTGTTCCTGGGGCCTTCCAGTTGTGTAAATGGTTAATCGCTGTTACATCTCCCTCTAATGTGAAATCTGCTTGGGTCATGCTTTCAATATTCTCAGCTTTTTTCTTGATAGTTTTAAGTCAGTGTGCCTCTGCATTATGTTCTGTGGGTGCATCCCATATAGTTGACCAATATTCTCTTATGCTCTTCGCAGTTGGTACCCCATTGCTATTCTGCATGTTAGGTGTCTAAGGTGTCCTACGTTTGTTGTAAAATAGTTTCTCATTCCCATTAAAAAGAGAGTTTTGTGTCTTTCTTTCTGTTTCCGTAGTATAGTGCTTGAGACGTTTAGCAAGCGCAGTTAGTTTTTGATTCATTGTATCTAGATGTTCGGTAATGAGAGAGTTTTCTGCATCTTTAGTAGAGTGGTTTTTAGTATTCCTCAATATTTTCCTTACGGTTGCAAAGCCGAGGACTTCGATGACTATTGATGTATTGCGGAAGTCGAGTGATGTTCTGTCGTAGGTCTTCAATTCGTGATTTGAGTCGGCGTTGTCATGGTGGTTCTCTGGGTATTCCGTTCCTTGATCTATTTGCATATCTTACTTTTTCCCCATTTGCCCTGATTGCTGCCACTGCAGCACAGTAGATTTCAGAGGGTTCCTGGAGGAATGTCCGGTGTGTTTCTAAATATGTTGGTAGAATGTTTGTATTCAACTTTTCAATTATTTGTGTGAATTTTTTGGTTGGCTTCTGTCTGCGTAGTATAGGTCTGAGTGTGGGATCTGTACCTTCAAACTCAATAATTGCTCTTCGGAATTCATCTTCCATTTTAGTTTGCCATTCATTTTCTACATTCTGTTGGTATGCGTATTCACTTTCTTGGGGATTTTGTGGGGCCATGGTGTTACTGTAGGGTGTGTCTCTGTTAGTTTCATATGCAATTGTTGAAGGTTCCAAGGGACCCATTAGCTCATTTTCAATTTCCTTCATGACAATAGCACGTCGTTGAACTCTTATTCGTTGTTTTGAGACCTGTGTGTTTGGATAATGTTCTTTGAAAACCATGTATAGCTTCTTTCGATAATCTGTCATGTCCTTTCCCAGCCTGATAACTCTATAGGAAGCCCTCATTATAAATTCAATAACACACAAATGTCCCATTTCATTCGAGTACGTACTTTTCGCACTTTGGTGGTTGCATCTTCTGCAAAAGCACCTTCAGTGGTTGTTGTCATGCGGTGTTCCGCAATACTGTGTTCCTTGGCTTCGGCGACTGTGGTTTCTTCGGGATTCCTCCCGGCAGGAGGCCATCTGCTCACCATCCTACCATCACTGGCTTGCATGTTGTCGCTCTTTGCAGTGGTTCCAAGAGTGCCCTGTCGATCCCCAGGCAGCGGCTGTTTTCCGATCTCATCTTCCTTTATCATAATCTCCAAAAAACTGGGTCACGTTTTATACTTACCACCAGATTTGAATGCAATGTAGATCATGTGTCCTATGCAATACCATGCGAAGAGTGCTGGTTACCGTTTTTAAAGATGATTCTCTTAGTTACGTCAAACGTAGTAAACAAACAATGCATACTCTGCGACTAGGCAACATCATGGAGAGAGTGTAGAGTTCCAGTCTTCTTTGTGATTTCTATGAGAGTGATGGAAAAATTGAAACAAGATCTAGGACACTTAGAGCAAGATTGTAAACATATAAATCAAGTACACCTTTTCTTAGTATTATCTATGGACAATTATAGTAAATTTTAAAAAATGGTTCCCATTTGGGGCATAAAATTTATAACAAATATGATCCTGAAATCGATAAAAAATGTCATAGATTCACCAGACAACACTAACACATAATATTATCATACAAAACAAAGTCACAATTACTTCCCTGAAATCACAAATGAAGCGTAATTCTTCCAAACAGATCTATGTTTTGCGCACCAAATCTACACATGAACGTATTACATACAGTAGTAGTAGTTATCTTATTACCGAGCGAGTTGGCCGTGCGGTTCGGCTCGCGCAGCTGTGAGCTTGCATCCGGGAGATAGTGGGTTCGAACTCCACTGTCGGCAGCCCTGAAGATAGTTTTGCGTGGTCTCCCATTTTCACGCCGCTTCCTTCCCACTCCTAGGCATTCCCCGTCCCATCGTCGCCATAAGACGTCGATGCGACGAAAAGCAAATAGCAAAAAGATAATAATAATAATTATTATTATTGCCGGTATTATTATTATTATTATTATTATTATTATTATTATTATTGCCGATATTATTATTATTATTATTATTATTATTATTATTATTATTATTATTATTATTATTATTCATAGTCCTTACGTATCTAATACTTTTGCTTTTACAATTTTCTTGACGTCACACCGGTACAGCTAAGTCTTATGGCGACAATGGGGTAGGAAAGGGCTAGCTTGAAAGGAAACGACCGTGGTCTTAATCATGATGCAGCCGCAGCATTTGGCTGGTGTTAAAATAGTAAACTACGGAGAACCATCTTCAGGGTTTTGGACAGTGGGTTTCGAACCCACTATCTCCCAAATGTAAGCTTATAGCTACGTGACCCAAACCGCGCAGCCACTTGCTCGGTCTAAACCTTTCTTATTGCCATATGATATATTACTTGGTGTTTCCTCTTTTTTTAATGAGATTTGAATTCTTTCTAATGACATTGAAAGTAAGTCACTCATGTAAAGAAATCATGATATCTCTTCACTAGAATGATTACACCTACAGATCCATTGGACAAAATGGCACATATATCACTGTTGGCTATCCTGTTTCTACTCCAAGCAAATGCTGATAGGGTTTCTTTGCTATCGGCCAAAGTTATTTCATTCATAAACCCAAGCTCCTAATTAATTGCAAGCACACTATAAAAAAACACAGATTATTTGACAAATTTCGTATGTGTGACTATGAATATCCTGAGCACCTGGAATAGTACAAATATATTGTATGTAAACGTTAAGAATGGGAATTGCCACACATTTTGCTTTTAACATTTCTGTCTATACCGTTGTCCTAGCGTACATTTCCCTAGCAGATCTATTCCGCTACATTCCTGTCGATTATTCAGCAGTGGAGGCATGTAGCCTCTCACTGTGCGGCGATGTCTTGTATCAGTATCCAATTTACTGATAGAGTGGAAGATGCGGCTGCTGTTCCCTCTCAAATATGATACTTCTGGCAGCGCTCCCAGAAAGAGAAGCCTCTCGTTTAGAGACAAGAGATAAAAAGAAAATAGAAAGAGAACTCGGCTGGTAGAACTTTTCCAGTAGATATCAAAGAACTGAATAACAGCAACATCGAACCTCAGTATTACTTTGTTCTATTGTACAGTTATTATTATTATTTATGTATTTATTTATATTTGTTTATCCGACTTCTTGGATGAATGGCCATCATTGTGATCTTCGGTTCAAAAGATCCCGGGTTAGATTTCCAGTCAGGTTGGGATTTCAGCCGCGTTTAATTAATTCCTTTGTCTCGAACACTGGGTGTGGATGTATATCTCAATATATACCTTTCCATAACACACAGTATACCACAATATTAACCACCGCAGAAACACGCAATAGTGAATACAGGCTTCCAAGTAGGGGTGGCGTGAGGAAGACATCTGGCCGTAAATCGAGGCCACGTCGTCATATGTGACACAGTTCGCACCCGTGACTTCACCACCGTACGGGGGAAATGGCAGAAGAAGAATTTATTTATGTTGTTAATTAGTTACTAAGTTAAGGGGAAAGAGGAAAGAAAAAAAGAAAATAGAAAAAGAATTCGGTTGGTTCAAATTCCAAACGGCAGTGCATAATACACGCACTGAAAAAAAAAAAGAGTAGTGGAAATAAAATTTAAAATGTACGTGTTGAATGGTCATGTAACTGTATTGAAATGATTACAATTAAGATCAAACGGACAGGGGATTTGCGCAGTATTGATATACTGAGATACTTCTAGTCCCAAATCAGTAGGATGTAGCACCCCCTCAGATCTGGGTACATACATCGATTCCGTTCGTATAATTTCGTGAGACAAGTCAACCTTGTTGCTTCAACTGGCCCTCCACAACTTGCAAATTGGCATAGGTTCAGGGTTAACGTCCGAGCTGACCCCACACATATTCTAAAAGAAACAGATCAAGGGACTTTGCTGGCCACAGGAATACCTCAACATGACGCAGGCAGTCCATAGACACATGTGTTGTGTGTTGACGAGTTTTGTCTTGTTGAAAACTGTAGCAGGGTAACACACGAGGGTTCAATATGTCATTGCCTTACCTCTGTGCCGCTGAATCACTACCATAGGTGACCAGAAGTATGATCCTTTACGTCATGATGTCAGGAGTAATTCCGACGTGTCCCTCCATGTCATTGACAGGATGTGACCTTTCTCCTTCGCGCGCCCTACTCAAATTATGATGGTCATCCGAGATATTGCAGAACCTAAATTCATCACTGAACATTATGTGACGTTAATCGTCAGCAGTCCAAGCCTCCTGGTTATGGCACCAATATAAACACAGTCATCTCTGCTCTGGTCTTAATGGCAGGTTATGCATGGGAGGGTGAACCTGTAGTCCGTCTTCAAAACATGGTGCGGGGTAACACAAAGAGCACCTGACTCAGCCAGAATCAAACACGCCACCTGAGACTGCGAGGTCAGCACGATTCTATCTGAGTCACAGTGTCCGAATTAGAGGTCTGCAAATCACCTACTTCGTTCGCTCACGGTCGATCGACCTATCACGGGTTGACTAGCAGCATGTAGTCTTAGATACGGCCGCTGATGCGCTTACGGACAGCATAAACAATAACAATAATATTAACAGTTAGTTAGTTAGTTACTTAGTTAAGGGGAAAGAGGAAAAAAAGAAGAGAGACTTCAGTCTGCCATTCTGCGGGATATTTGCGGAATACCGTCGGAGGTTACAATCGTCTTCGAATAGCACTAAGGGTGGCTGTTAATATTATTTTCAATAGCACCGCGGACTGTCGCCCATTTTTTCACACCGTAAGGTGTTTCCTGCCATATGCTAACATTTTAACTTTTAACTACTTCTGGTTTCGGCTTTAAATTCTTGCCTCTACCTGGCCTCTTTAGGCTAACAGAGTCATCTTCTTTTCTGTCTACTTAAGAATCCACGCGCATAAATTTCCCCTCTGTTACCACTTTCTTAAATCCATAACCCACATCATCACAATTTTGAGAGGGACATTTCATTCTTCAAATACATCCACTTGATATTTACATATTTGTCCTATCCGGCTGCCCTCAGTTAATTATCATATTTTCAATTAATGTCGACTTCCTTAACTGTATTATTTTCTTCCTTAATTTTTCCGTATATATGCGAGTGCTAATCCCCAAACCTGGACTCTTTTTCCTTTGAGAAAAAATTCTAAGCTGTTCAAATGTGTAACTTTTGGCCCCCAAAAATATCGAAATTTGGAGGCAATTTTAATGACGGTACAGATCTTCGTTTCAGGATAATTGGTGGCTGAACGGCAAGTCGTATCACAAAACAGATATCATAATCGCCGATCAATTTAGAGAGATCTACAACTTTGGTCCTATGAATTTTTGTCTTATCTCGATCACACATACGTTAGATAAAGCTGCATTTCTCGATTATAATAAAATCTCTTCAACTTGATTGTGCGTGGCATGAGGAAAAGGGACTTGTATTTATAAGGAAAACTCCCGATCTTGATTGTGAATGGCAGTAGGCAAGTGAGCCTGCCGTTATAGTAGAAACTCTCGAAATCGATTTTGAATGGCAGTAGGAGACGTGGCTTGCCATTATCATCAAAAACCCAACGCTCACCTTACGTCGAAAACAACGTCTGGGGTCCTCCCCGTGGTGTTTTTCAGATAGCGCCAAAAGATATGTAATTTTATATAATCTTACTCACTGCGTGGTAAGTTATTAACGTAGAAATCCGTATACAAGGTAGAATACCGTAGCGAAGAACGGGTACATTTGCTAGTAATAAATAAACATCCAAACTCGAGACGGCGCAGCGAGTTGACTACAGCAGAGTACTTCTAGCGCGAATTTGTCGGGGCGAATGGATGTAGACGAATATATCGATGTATTCCAAGCTTGTGAACACGATATGATAGACAATTCTATATATTGTATTTCGAGAATTCGACTGTTCGCGATTTCATTCTTCCAGAGGAGTTTGAGATGAATCCTTTAACATCCCATCCTGAGAGACGTATTCACGAAAAAAACTTGGAAATGTCTGACTATTAGACCCAAATTCTTTATTTTTATCACATATCTTATTCTCATTCCCAACACTTCTCATCAGTATTATATATCTTGCTTTACCCAGAACTGCTTTTATTTTTCTGCTGCTCATGTTGTTCCGTTATTTTATGCTCGCTAATACAGTGCGTTCAATTTGCTGAAAGTCCTCGAACTACGCCATCATACAGCCTTATTTGGTACTGTTATACTACATGTATTAGCATAAAGTATTAGCCTATCACAGAAAACATCAACTGCTTTGCCTGTAATTTTCTTACTTTTTCGTGTTAACGGTCAAACAACTGTCATGGCTTCCTAACTGTCCACACACCATTTCCACACAGACCTTGCTTTATGGCAGGGAGTATTGTCATGCTGATATGGACAGTATTTATCTAACGTAGGCACTATGTAACTGTCCGACTCGTTGGCTGAACGGTCAGTGTACTGACCTTCGGTTCAGAGGGTCCCGGGTTCGATTCCCGGCCGGGTCGGGGATTTTAACCTTAATTGGTTCATTACAGTGGCACGGGGGCTGGGTGTATGTGTTGTCTTCATCATCATCTCATCCTCATCACGACGCGCAGGTCGCCTACGGGAGTCAAATAGAAAGACCTGCACCTGGCGAGCCGAACCCGTCCTGGGATATCCCGGCACTGGCCAAAATATCCTTGCTCTACTGTACGAGTACTGTATGCCACTTCGCCTTTATCATACACTCAGCCAAGATTTTATAGCTTCTACGGCGAAGACAAATTTATTTTAATTTAGGTAGGACAGATGCTGTGTTTTATCATCATCATCATCATCATCTGTTTACCCTCCAGGTTCGGTTTTTCCCTCGGACTCAGCGAGGGATCCCACCTCTACCGCCCAAGGGCAGTGTCCTGGAGCTTCAGACTCTTGGTCGTGGGATACAACTGGGGAGTATGACCAGTACCTCGCCCAGGCGGCCTCACCTGCTATGGTGAACAGGGGCCTTGTAGGGGGATGGGAAGATTGGAAGGGATAGGCAAGGATGAGGGAAGGAAGCGGCCGTGGCCTTAAGTGAGGTACCATCCCGGCATTCGCCTGGAGGTGAAGTGGGAAACCACGGAAAACCACTTCGAGGATGGCTGAGGTGGGAATCGAACCCACCTCTACTCAGTTGACCTCCCGAGGCTGAGTGGACCCCGTTCCAGCCCTCGTACCACTTTTCAAATTTCGTGGCAGAGCCGGGAATCGAACCCGGACCTCCGGGGGTGGCAGCTAATCACGTTAACCACTACACCACAGAGGCGGCTGCTGTGTTTTATAATTTACTTTTATCGTAGGTCTCTATAAGACACATGTACTTCCTGAACTCACTTCTGAGAGAAGATAGGAATTTTGCACCATATCCCTCATGTATACAGTTTTCTTATATGAAATATTGTCCGGTTCGTTGGTTGAATGATCAGTGTTCACCGGAGTAGAACATTACACCATACGAACATGAACTATTGAAGCGCTGTTGATAATCAAAGTGGTTTTTTCGTCGATAATTAAGGAAATTTTGTTTTTGCAATAGAGAATTTGATTGACTACATTTTTTCACATACATCGCAATGGAATGGAATGAAAAATTCGGCCCATATGTCCAAGTCCCTGAATGTTTATTTCATCTCAAAGTCGTTGAATGATTTGTTATTTTTTCCCCTATTTTATAAGCCATTCGAAAAAAAAATTAGCAGTAACTTCTTTTTCAAGTGACACAGCATTCAAACACATTTTCGCAAAGCTTCGTGTTTAGCTTGTTTTGTTTTCAAAGCTGCTCTATTAGGCTGCACTTTCCTCATGATCGTTAATTATTTTTCTCAAAGGCATTAGTTATTTTACGACCTTCTTGAAAGGTACTGGCCCACTCTGAAGAAATGTTCACTCCCATTTGCTTTTTTCGTCCTAAACTTATAGCATTTTGGCACACCTTACAACCTTGCATTTTTTCGCATAAAGCCGCTCGCTTTTCTGAAATCATTCATTTTTCTGAGTTAATATCCAATATTCAGACCATTAATTGTCAGAATTGTTTCCCCCTTGAAGTGCAGTAAATCTGCCGGTACTTCACATTCACTTGATTCGCTACTTGAAGGTTCAGGAGGCACTACAAAAGCATCGTCATGCTTTCTTATCGTACACCCAGGCCCCGATTTCAAGTAGTTAGCGCCCTGGGCAAACAATATTTAGCCGCCCGCCCCTCTGCTCGTTTTCCTGTTCCTCTAAAAATAATTGTTTACAAATAAAATATTACAGTTTTCAAGATTATGAGTTTTAAAACAGCACATTATGCAAATACAGTTCTCATAATTAAACTTATCAAGCCAAACAAAGATAACAGCCAAATAAGTACGAGGCTGTTTTTATTTTAATTTTTAAAAACCGTTGGTTCAGTTTGATAGTTTGTATGTAAGTAAATAATTTTAGAAATAAGACACGTTTTCTTCTTAAAACTTAAATATATAGATTAAATTCAGGTTTAAAAGTTAGAATAGGTTAAAGTGTTTTATATAGTCTAATAAAATAATTAGAATAATTTCTGGAATGTAAAAGTAATTTGAGGGAAATGAATTTAAGACGCAATTCGCGCAGTCCATAATTCCTCGATCCGCCGGCCACCGCCCCTCAAAAACTGGCGCCCTGGGCAAATGCCCAGTCCGCCCATTTGTAAATCGGGGCCTGCGTACACCAATACAAAGTAATTACTTATTTTTTCTTTACACTTAGTGCAGTAGAAATAACCGAAAAACACCGTGAGGTGGAAGTAATTACAACATAAATTATGCTTGTTTTAAATGATAGGCAACACGCTACTAATAAATATACTAAAAGTATACATCTGTACTGTCACGCAAAAGACGCTTTTTTGAAAACTTCAAAAATTAACAAAAATAATAAAAATAATACGTGGTGTCAAATTAAAGGGAATTTCATGCTGAAAAATAGTATGATATTGGATGCTAAAACAAAATGTTTACAAAGATTAAGTATGGGCGGGGGGGGGGGTGATGAAAAAGTATACCTACATGACCTTGAGCCATCAGGAAATTTTGAAATGCACTTACAGGTGGTTGAGCATAAGCTACCTATTTTCAACACACAGTCATTATGTTAAATGCGCAAGAGTATACCTTCAACAAATGCGGGAACTAAAAGCAACGAATCCAGAACCTTAGAAAATTCTGAATAATGGCTATTTTACTGTACGAAGAAAGTGGTCTGCTGTTTGGACCGTATGTACTGAACATTGAGCACACACTGTCCGGCTCCATGGCTAAGTGGTTAGCGTGTTGGCCTTTGACCACCGGGATCCCGGGATCGATTCCGGTAGGGTCGGAAATTTTAATCATAATTGGTTAATTTCACTGACACGGGAGCTGGGTGTATGTGTCGTCTTCATCATCATTTCATCCTCATCACGACGCGCAGTCGCCTACGGGAGTCAAATCAAAAGACCTGCATCTGGCGAGCCGAACTTGTCCTCGGACACTCCCGGCACTAAAAGCCATACGCCATTTCATTTTTTCATTGCTCCTATTAAACAACAATAAACTCCTTTGCCTCGGTACCACAGAACAAGTGTTTTATGCATTTTAAATTACACTGACTGACAGAGCAAATGCAACACCAAGAAGGAGTGGTCAGAACTTTATGCCAATTGCAGGGTAGACTGACGTCACTGAGGTATGCTCATGATGTGAAATGCGCCGCTGTGCTGCGCACGTAGCGAACGATAAATGGGACACGGCGTTGGCGAATGGCCCACTTCGTTCCGTGATTTCTCAGCCGACAGTCATTGTAGAACGTGTTGTCGTGTGCCACAGGACACGTGTATAGCTAAGAATGCCAGGCCGCCGTCAACGGAGGCATTTCCAGCAGACAGACGACTTTACGAGGGGTATGGTGATCGGGCTGAGAAGGGCAGGTTGGTCGCTTCGTCAAATCGCAGCCGATACCCATAGGGATGTGTCCACGGTGCAGCGCCTGTGGCGAAGATGGTTGGCGCAGGGACATGTGGCACGTGCGAGGGGTCCAGGCGCAACCCGAGTGACGTCAGCACGCGAGGATCGGCGCATCCGCCGCCAAGCGGTGGCAGCCCCGCACGCCACGTCAACCGCCATTCTTCAGCATGTGCAAGACACCCTGGCTGTTCCAATATCGACCATAACAATTTCCCGTCGATTGGTTGAAGGAGGCCTGCACTCCCGGCGTCCGCTCAGAAGACTACCATTGACTCCACAGCATAGACGTGCACGCCTGGCATGGTGCCGGGCTAGAGCGACTTGGATGAGGGAATGGCGGAACGTCGTGTTCTCCGATGAGTCACGCTTCTGTACTGTCAGTGATAGTCACCGCAGACGAGTGTGGCGTCGGCGTGGAGAAAGGTCAAATCCGGCAGTAACTGTGGAGCGCCCTACCGCTAGACAACGCGGCATCATGGTTTGGGGCGCTATTGCGTATGATTCCACGTCACCTCTAGTGCGTATTCAAGGCACGTTAAATGCCCACCGCTACGTGCAGCATGTGCTGCGGCCGGTGGCACTGCCCAATGCTCTGTTTCAGCAGGATAATGCCCGCCCACACACTGCTCGCATCTCCCAACAGGCTCTACGAGGTGTACAGATGCTTCCGTGGCCAGCGTACTCTCCGGATCTCTCACCAATCGAACACGTGTGGGATCTCATTGGACGCCGTTTGCAAACTCTGCCCCAGCCTCGTACGGACGACCAACTGTGGCAAATGGTTGACAGAGAATGGAGAACCATCCCTCAGGACACCATCCGCACTCTTATTGACTCTGTACCTCGACGTGTTTCTGCGTGCATCGCCGCTCGCGGTGGTCCTACATCCTACTGAGTCGATGCCGTGCGCATTGTGTAACCTGCATATCGGTTTGAAATAAACATCAATTATTCGTCCGTGCCGTGTCTGTTTTTTCCCCAACTTTCATCCCTTTCGAACCACTCGTTCTTGGTGTTGCATTTGCTCTGTCAGTCAGTGTATATAAAAATGAATGCAGTTACATTTAAACAAACATTAACAACAGATTAACTATGATGGTTGTCTATTTACTATTTGTTTGCTGCTACATCAGTATTAACGGCATTTGGAACAATACGGATACCGTTAGCTTGTGCTTGAAAATAACCTTTCTTTTTGCTGAAGGGTGAGATAACCAACGACCTACTCTATCGTATTTTGGTAAAAAAACATTTGGAAGGTCAAGAAGGAGTAAGATAAAGACTATTACGATCTCCCTATATACTCTACGTTTCCCTACCTTGCTTGGCGCTGTTTGCTTCAATTCTACGCTCGCTGCATGATGTACTCTGCTCACCTACTGTCAACTCGACTGATTACGTCAGCTGTACTACACTTTGCCGTGCTTGTGTACTGTGCACCACGTGACTTTATTCTTTCTAGAACTCGCTAGTGTGTATAGCCTTCGCTTCGTTTCTGGAAACTTCCTTTCCTCTTTAAATTGCTCTCTCCGCCCATCCATCCTTGAGTCGGGCTTTCGTGGCGGAGTGGTGGATTTACACACGCTACAACTGTGTGCTGTGCTATTATGTCAACTTCAGCTGGACATTATCTGCTACAACTCGGTGAGCAAGGCTTATAACACATTTGTTTACATTTGGACTTTACCTTCATTCTGGCATTTGCCTATTATAAATACTTTACTCAGTCGAGTGGCAATGCTTCGCTTTAAAACTTTCACATATACTCTTTCTACTTATGAACTGCGCTACGGACTATTTGCAAAAAGAAAGCTTCTTCAGTTCTCATTTATGATCTATTGCTACTGCTAAACTATTCAATTACCCGGTGAACAAGATCCTTTCTCATCCTAGTCCCCTTTCCCTTCCCATGCGTCCTTTTTCTTTTCAGGGTTCTGGTTTCGATGCATATTGTATACTTTTGTAAATGTGGCACATCTTTTTTTTTAAAGATTTTTCTTCCATTTCCAAATTTTTATCTGGTTGTTAACTTATGGTTGTTAAAATATATTTATATATTATTTTGCACTGTTATTCTGGTCATCTTCTTTTGGGCCTAGTTCCTTCCTTACTGCGCGATTTTCCTCATCATAGCCTACTTCTTATTATATTTTATTAAGCACGTTTGATCATCTAACGTTATCTTATCAATTATGGTACATTTTATTTCATTGTGGTATATCAAACTATAATATTATCCTGACGTCGCCCCTATAAGACTATCTCTTTATTTTTCTATAACTCCGAACTGACGACACGAAATGGTTAAAAGGTCAAGAACGACAATTTTAGAACGGCAGTTTACAGAAACTTCAATCATATGCTCGTACGTATTATGTGTACAGATACGTAATAGAATCAGACAAACAAGCTTGATTTTTAGCCATACAGAGTGCGAAATCGCGGTGGGGAATGGAGGCTTCCCCCACCGACAATTTTATCTCAAAGGTTCTGCCCCACTAAAATTGCCCGTGGGGGGGGGGATTCATTCATTATAAAATAATGAGGGAAATTTAGAATACCTATATTACTGAAATTATTGTTTTTTACTGTGCATATTTTCATAAAAACATCACCAATAATACACATAATATAGAAATAATAGAATGACTGCCAGACCTTGAGCAATAAAGTACCGTAGCAGTGGCAACTCCGCACATGCAGCCTATTTTTCCTGTTTTACTTTGGCAAGTCCATGTGAAACTGGGGAATAATTTTCTAACGTTCATAATTCTTGTTATAACTACAGAATTCAAACAAAGAGATTTGAAAGGTACCTTTCTTCTGGGGGTGCGGTAAATGAAATGGCGTATGGCGTTTAATGCCGGGAGTGTCCAAGGACAAGTTCGGCTCGCCAGATGCAGGTCTTTTGATTGGACTCCCGTAGGCGACCTGCACATCGTGATGAGGATGAAAAGACGATGAAGACGACACATACACCCAGCCCCCGTGCCAGGGAAATTAACCAATGATGGTTAAAATTCCCTGACCCTGCCGGGAATCGAACCCGGGACCCCTGTGACCAAAGGCCAGCATGCTTACCATTTAGCCATGGAGCTGGACAGGTGGAGGGTTAATTTACTTACAAGGGATTTATATACACCCTCCCCCACCGGGCACTGCCTGAAATAAACACTAGTAGTTAAGCCCTATCGTCATCTCTCCCTCCATTTCTTTCTGATTTCTAACCCTGAATTCCTGAAGCCATACGGTAACACTTCATAGGAATTATGATAGAAATATTCCGAATGATATCCTTTTTTTATTTTTATTTTTGAAAAATGGTGAAAGCACTGGGGATATCGCCATAGAAGTGTTGTTTACTCTATGGCAGTGGTCAAAAAAACGTGTGTACTCGCGATTACCTGCCTCAGAACTAGTTGACCATAACGATGTTGACATCACCACTTTCTCTCATTGCTGTCAGTACGCAGGTAAAATCTGTATCCGTAGCGGAATTACCATCTCACTCTTGCGCGGTGTTGTGTTGTTCACGTATTTATTGCTCTGTGATGACTCCTTTAGAAATACTTGTTCCAGAGCCTAAATGAGAAAGAAATTCACGAAAACACGCATTTCGGCCAGAATGAGAGAACAAGTAGTTATTTTGAGCTCAAGCAGAAAATGGTAATTGCTAAAGTATATTCAGCAATATTAAGGAGACTTGTTCCACATCCCGAAAAGGTTGCAATTTAATTAACGAATGTGACCAGGAAAGAATGCGATATTCGTGACTAAGTACCAGAGACAAAACTCAAAATGTTTTGATTCCGTACGTGATTGTAACACCTTTGTGATAAGTTCGATTACTTATTTACGTACTATTTTGCGTAAATTATTAATTTATATTATGATATTTTAAACAACATACAGAAGAAGTCCGTGTAATTTGGACCGATAATATTTTTTGGTATTTGCAAGTTTGGTCACCCCCTGTCTGAGGCAAGGTCAGCAAGACAGCCGAGGGTAGCTTTCTTCCTGGAAGTCGTTTTGCAGATGGACTTACGGTTGAAGGAGGAAGAGGAAAACAATACTCATATTACTTGTAAGCTTATACGGTAACAAGTAAGTATTTTTTAAAAATGCTATTTGTTCGGGGCGTCGACCTATAGAGATCTTTTGCCCCTACTTGCACCATGTGATATGAACCTGCGTGTAAGTGGAATTGAGGAAGTGTAGAGTGTTTAATGTGAGGAAAAAAATGAAGTGTCGTATGGCTTTTAGTGCCGGGAGTGTCCGAGGACAAGTTCGGCTCGCCAGATGCAGGTCTTTTGATTTGACTCCCGTAGGCGACCTGCGCGTCGTGATGAGGATGAAATGATGATGAAGACGATACATACACCCAGCCCCCGTGCCAGAGAAATTAACTAATTATGGTTAAAATTCCCGACCCTGCCGGGAATCGAAGCCGGGACCCCTGTGGCCAAAGGCCAGCACGCTAACCATTTAGCCATGGAGCCGGACAATGTGAGGAAAGGAACGTTAAGGACGACGCAAGCACCCAGTCCCCAGGCCAGGGATATTAATAATTTACAATTAAAAACCACCGACCCAGCCGGGAATCGACAGGCGAACGCGTTGCCCCCTACGCCGTGGGTCCGGACAACAAGTAAGTATATTGTGAAGTAGTTCTTTCAGCCAACAGAGTGTTTAGATTTTACAAGTACCGATGAAATATCTAGGCAAGTTTTAACATATTTTCATTCATAAATTTTAAATAATTTGCATATTGTTTAGTTTTTGATTAAATCTTTGCATGTCGTGTAATGTGGACTGACTGAGAGTGTGTAATTTGGACCGTTAAAACAATAATATTTCAAGAATTACCTTTCTTCGTAGTTTTACTGGTGATTCTAAAATAACTTGTTTTTATAATTTGAAGCTGGCCACGCAATGTAACGGTAGAGTGCCTGCTTCTTAACTGGAGGCCCCGGGTTCGATTCCCGGCCAGGTCAGGATTTTTACCTAGACCTGAGGGCTGGTTCGAGGTCCACTCAGCCTACGTGATTAGAATTGAGGAGCTATCTGACGGTGAGATAGCGGCCCCGGTCTAGAAAGCCAAGAATAACGGCCGAGAGGATTCGTTGTGCTGACCACACGACACCTCGTAATCTGCAGGCCTTCGGGATGAGTAGCGGTCGCTTGGCAGGGCAAGGCCCTTCAATGGCTGTAGTGCCATGGGGTTTATTTTAGGTGATTAAATGCTGCCTGAAAATAGCTACACTGGTGCTAGCCTACCTCTACTGTTTGTTTCTTAGAATGAAATGAATGTCTAGCGTAGTTTGAGTTTCTCTGAGTGGTTTAAGCTTAAGTAAGAATGGTATAATTTAAGGTGTAAAACCCTCCTCATAATATTATCTACATAAATATTACAGCACCGCCTCTGTGGTGTAGTGGTTAGTGTGATTAGATGCCGGCCCCGGAGGCCCGGGTTCGATTCTCGGTTCTGCCATGAAATTTGAAAATAGGTACGAGGACTAGAACGGAGTCCACTCAGCCTCAGGAGGTCAATTGAGTAGACGGGGTGGGGGTGGGTTGTTCGAATCCCACCTGAGCCATCCTCGAAGTAGCTTTCCCACTTCTCCTCCAGGCAAATGCCGGGATGGTACCTATTATGGCCACGGCCGATTCCTTCACTCTTCCTTGTCTATCCTTTCCGATCTTCACACCCCCCTTCCTACAAGGCCCCTGTTCAGCATAGCAGGTGAGGCCGCCTGGACGAGGTACTGATCCTTCTCCCCAGCTCCATTCCCGGCCCAAAGTCTCAGTCTCACGCTCAAGGATACTGCCCTTGAGGTGGTAGAGGTGGGATCCCTCGTTAAGTCCGAGGGAAAACCAGCCCTGGAGGGTAAACAAATAAGATTAAGATTACAGACTCAAACTCTATATACGTTACCTGAGCGCAAATAAAAATTGTAAGTGCGTTCTCTTTTTTCTCTAATATGTGAGGCGCCGGACAATCCAGATCTCGATGGCAAGCACCATGATTTACACCAGAAATAAAATAAATGAATTTGAATATAAAACATGCAGAAAGATTAATATCGTAGTTAAACATTTATTTTGATCAGTGTTTTCTAGTGCAGAGTAGGATTCACAGGATTGTAATGAGGTTTATATGACTCTATATTGTCCGATTTCCTGGAATAGCGCATTAACAATTGTACAGTCTTCTTTTATTATAAAGCAAGCGTGAAATAAATAGAGAACTTAAGACGTACCATACCAATAAATCATTTTTCAGATGAAATGGCGTATGGCTTTTAGTGCCGAGAGTGTCCGAGGACATGTTCGACTCACCGTGCAGGTCTTTTGATTTGACACCCGGAGGCGACCTTGCGCGTCGTGATGAGGATGAAATGATGATGGAGACGACACACACACCCATCCCCCGTGGCAGTGAAATTAACCAATGTTGGTTAAAATTCCCTACTCTATCGGGAATCGAACCCGGGACCCCTGTGACCAAAGGTCACCACACTAACCATTTAGCCACGAAGCTGGAAATTTTTCAGATAATTTGGAGCAATACCTTACCATAATAATAAAATATTTTTGTATCAAGCTTTATCAATCATATCTTACGGATTCTAGGTCAAGGTTTATCAAATTTGTAATACTGGTATACAGTATGTTTGAAAAATATGTATGCTTTTTCAGAACAGCTGTTTAGTTCGAATTGGAAAAAAGTCCAAGAAAAAGAAGAAGAATAACAAGCGTAAACATTCTAAATTTCATGTCCATACGTTCTCTGAATCAACCACCCTATAACATATTTTTAGTTCTCGGTTATGGTAATTGAAAGTCATTGTATAACGGTTAAATTTCTACTCACATATGAAAAGATATTCCAGATCTCTTCTGATAGCGATCTGTACAAATAAAGGCTGCACACGAATTCACCCTCGTGAATATCTTTCCATTCCACACGTAAGGCATAACTTACATCCCTTTAATATTGCATATACATTTAATTACCGTAATGTATAAGAAGCCACGTTCATTGAAAATATTGGACAATATATATATTTGCAAGTTGCTTTACGTCGCACTGACACAGATAGGTCTTATTGCGACGATGGGACAGGAAAGGGCTAGGAGTGGGAAGGAAGCGGGCTGCCGACAGTGGGGTTCGAACCCACTATCTCCCGAGTACTGGATACTGGCCGCACTTAAGCGACTGCAGCTATCGAGCTCGGTCAATATATTATCACTCCGTCACATATAATACTACAACGGATCCATTAACAGACATGATTCAAATCGAAAACATGCCGGGGACTGTAAACATAACTACGTGCTAGCCAAGCATTCGAAGCTGAAGCGCCCACAACATGACGATGCGCGAATTGTTCAATATTCCACACAGCATCAGCGCGCTCTGTGAGTCTAGATAAGTAATATTGAAGTCTTTGCACGGCCGACTTGATGCGTCGCTCTAGCTAAAAAAACGTGCAGCTTTCCTT
The DNA here is from genome assembly GCF_040414725.1 of Anabrus simplex. Taxonomy (NCBI): domain Eukaryota; kingdom Metazoa; phylum Arthropoda; class Insecta; order Orthoptera; family Tettigoniidae; genus Anabrus; species Anabrus simplex. The sequence continues at coordinate 150,942,177 of NC_090267.1, forward strand.
GAATTTTTCCAATGCTCGTATCAAGTAGTCCTGGCGAGGGCCCCAAAACTGGAAACATACTCTAACTGCGGTCTTACCAGAGACTTATACGCCCCTAAATAGTCTCATAACCATTTGAAGAGATCTGTAACTTTTCTAAACCACCTCGTTAATATGGTTACCCCAATGAAGATAATTCCTTATATTAACACCTAGATACTTACAGTGTTCCCCATAGGGTACTATCACTTCATTATCACAATAATTAAAAATGAGACGAATTTCCCTCTTGGTCAAACTTACAATTTGACTTTAGTGACGTTCCATTGTCCTGATTGCTAATACACGGAGTCAAGATGTTACTATTTACCGCGAATGAAATTAAATAGTACGCATTTAATCGCCAGAAAAATACAAATTATATGATACAGGTACACTTCGAATCATAGTGGCCGAGACCGAGACAAAATGTATCTTTTAAAACTGTTAGCACCAACACTTGGAACAAGAGAAAATTGATTTTTGAGAAGACAGGCGAAAGAAAACTGCAGATACAATTTCAAGAAGAGAAGAGTTATTTGGAAGTCAAACGACAAGTTAATCTGAAGAAAATCAAAGGAACAGCAATTATATACATCCACACGTATCATGCAAGTATAATTTAATATTTAAGACCGAAAACAGGTTAAATAGAATAATAGAATTCATTTAGAACGGTAGAAGGGAAAGGAAGAAGCTATTGAACGGAACTGACTTGTATAAGAAACGGTTTCGTTAGAAAGCATATTAAGAAAACGCAATACCATTGAATTAAAAGAGATAAAGTCACGTCAGACATTTTGGTAGTTTGTATAATAACTTACGCATAGACGTTATATAAGTAACATAAAACAAGACAGTAATACAAGAAGTCTTTGCATCTGACAAAATGTTTTCATTGATATTGTCTTTGAATCTGTGTTTCCTGAATGCGCAAGAAACCGACGTAATGGCCCTGTAAATTGAGAATGGGGTTGACGACCAGAAGAGACCAGCAGACATTACGGGCAGATGAGAGTTCGTTTCCCGCAGAAGAGATGCCGGATGACCGAACCCATAGCACTAAAGGAGGACCAATGCAGCTGATGGTATAGCTGAACCAATATCAATCCCGGCAGACGAATACAGAATAAGATAAGTTGTCAGAATATTATCAACTGAGTTTTATATTTTATTTGTAGAATGCAGATTGAGTATATTTATTTGGGAGCGAATAGGTCGTTATATCTTCATAATATAATTCAATATCGTGTATTTCCTCGCGAGTGATCCAAAAAGTGACGTATTTAGGAAGGTGATAGGTAGTCTTCAGCATGAATAAAGTTTATCTTAGGAAAGTGACCATATAACAGTGACCATACGTCAGCGTTATTTAGTCAATCGTAATAAACCTTGTCGTTAATAGGAATATATGATGGGAATAGAATGTGTTAGATAATCATATTAGGATATCAAGTTCGTAAAGATAGATCATTTATCGCCAGTAATAAATCAGAAGAGATTAAATATGGATGCATATGTATAAATAAGATGCATATTGGTAGAAATGAGAGATAGACGTTGATCCGTGAAATAATATTTTGGTTTTGTGAGAAGTGAATTGAATTGTGTGTTACTTTGAATTAAATAAGAAATACTGATATGTGGTGCGGTAAAAATATATAAAGAGAAATATGAGGAAGGAAGTGTGAAATGGTAGAATATGTTATATGAAGGAAAGAATTAATTAATTATATTAAATGCGAAAAAATATGAGGAAGGATTTATACATATTAATAAATAAAGAGTAGTTTAGTGGCGCAGACGCGGATCAATGGTATATTTTGTGGTGATAACGGTGATTACGTAATAAATGATCCATATCGCATGGCAAATGCCAACATGATACGGTACTTACGAGTTATTGATAGGTATTGGTCATCAAAAATTAATCCAATAACTCATGATCTTCAATCACATTGCAATTTCAATGATAAATTCATATTATTCGAGTTGCTTAAGGTGATTGTAGCTATTATAACAAGTTATTAGTGAAATACATTGTCTTTAATGTCTTCTTAATAATATCTTATGACTAATAAGACTTAGAATTTTCATCCATGGTATTTCCTACAAACCTATACAAGATTGATTGAACTTTATGAGATAATAGACTAGATTTGCAATTTAATTATGAAGCTACCGTAACTATTTAGGACAATCTCACTCATTTCCAAATGAGATGTTGAATATGTTGACTATTATATTATAATTTAGAAGATATTAAATGATATGTAGGCAATGAATGCTACACAGGAATGAAACTAATCTTATTCTGTATGCGTCTAATTTATGAAGACAGATCAAAGCAATCGTTCTTAATATCGGGAAGCTAGTTCATGAATAAGTGACAGACATTTTTGTTAAGAAGAATTAATCTCGTTTAACAAGTCCAATCCATGCAGGCTTGTAAAATGTGATCCATGTAATTTTAAAATGAAACGTTAAAGCTAAGCTGAATTAACTACCCTTTTCAATGAATACTGTGACAATTTCTGTGATAACAAAATATTATTGAACAAATAATTTAACATTTCAATTTCGTTAATAATTTCAAACTTCAAGCAAATCATATATTTAATTTTTCCATCATATTTATCTCTTGAATAAATGATAGTAAGATATAACTTATTATCATTTATAGATTTTGGTATAGTATGTAAGTTATGATTATGGCAGTGCTAATATATAAACCGATACCGCAATTGATAAGCGATAGGAACGTCTGTCAGATTTATGGAAACGTTGCGTTGAATAATCCTCTCTGAATTCACAAAAAAAAAAAAAAGTACATATTATTTGTTACAAAACCTGAGATTACTACCGATCCTAACCGTGGATTTTTCTTTGACGCCAAGAGACTTGTACTCGGGAAACGGCGCACTTTTAATCCCATTTACATTCACACTATTGTCTGCTGCCCATCTCACAATATTGTTTAAGTCTTCCTGCAGTCGCTCACAAACCTGCAACTCATTTACTACTCTATACAGTATAACATCATCTGCAATTAGCCTTATCTATGATTCCAGTTCCGTCTGTCACAAACACCAATGTCTCGAAACGATAATGTTAAGTTATTCTAATGTACTACAATTTTCGCACTATCAAATTCGGAAACTTTAAATGATTAGTAGACATTCTTCAGCGTAGTTTACTAAAGCCTAAAGCAATCCTTGCATACGAATGGTGAGAAAACACATGTTTACTATGTAGCAGAAGCTCTCGATCCTGATCCCTCATACTGTGCCCCGACTGTTGCAGATAATGCCCAGCTATGCTACAATACTAATCATCTCATTATCCGCCAATGATGTACACACTCCATATATAATCGACATTAAGACATGGCTGCACACTGTTCCCATTATGGCGAGTCGACTACACGTGTACCTTCTAGAGAAGCAATTTTAATGGCCTGCGGTGTATTTAGCAGCTCATCCTCTGTATATATTATGCTCAGGGTCATGCGGATAGAAATACAGTATACCTATTGTTTAAATACAGTATATATCTGAGCACAGTGAACTATGGCCTCCTTTCAAAATTGTCCAGGCTGCGACATCCCACTTCCGGTGGCCGCAGTTCGAGGACGTACTAGACTAGAGAGCTGCCAACATCCGTCAATGATTATTGAAGAGGAGAAAGTTAAGAGTACACGGCCGTACGCCAGGCGTATCACTGTCCTCGTCCCGTTAATAAACAAATAAACGTAATTCTTTCTAACATTTACCAGCAGATCCTTTTTAGATAATACTGTTGTAGTTCTACATAGCACCAGGGGACATTGCGATCATTAACCCTTATTAATTTATTCATATAAGTTCTACGTCACACCAATACAGACAAGTCTTATGACGACGGTAGGATCGGATAAGGCAACACGTCACACCAATATAGACAAGTCTTATGACGACGGTAGGATCGGATAAGGCAACACGTCACACCAATATAGACAAGTCTTATGACGACGGTAGGATCGGATAAGGCAACACGTCACACCAATATAGACAAGTCTTATGACGACGGTAGGATCGGATAAGGCAACGACTGGGAAGGAAGCGATCTTGGTTTTAAGTAAGGTACAGCCCCATAAAATGGAAAATCACTGAAAACTATCTTCAGGACTGCCGACGGTAGGGTTCGAACCCACCATCTACCAAATATAAGCTCACAGCTACGTAACCCGAACCCCATAGCCAACTCGCTCGGTCGTTAGCACTTACTCTCCATGTGATACGTGTCATACACGTGTAATGTGTACTTGTGAGTGGATAAAAATTACCATTGAAGTGGGATGAATACCGACGTAACCCCTGAAACAGAATCTGCTTTACGTCCCACCGACGCAGATAGGTCTTATGGCGACGATGGGATAGGAAAGGGCTAGGAGTGGGTAGGAAGTGTACGTGGCCTTAATTAAGGTACAGCCCCTGCATTTGCCTGGTGTGAAAATGGGAAACCACGGAAAACCATCTTCAGGGCTGCCGACAGTGCGATTCGAACCCATTATCTCCCGAATAGTGGATACTGGTCGGACTTAAGCGACTGCAACCATCGAGCTCGATTGAAACAGAATCACTCAGACATTTATCTATAGTTGAGTGATGTTGAAAAAATAATACAATAAATGACGATAAAATGACGTAAATGTGACTTACATTATCCTAGTAACATTAAGCCCGTCTGGTGGCGATGATAGTTAAGGTGTCAAGTCTATATGGTCTGACACCGGTTCGAGTACTGGTCGTGGAAAAGAAAATCACCATTACAATGTTTACCAGCAGGGTGGTATACGATTTCTAATCAATAGATTGCGTGGCAAAAGCCTTATCTCACCGCGGTGTTTATATGGAGTGAGGGCATATGGTGATTAATCCGTCGGAACAGACCCCTTCGTTATATTCGACAGCAGAAGGCTATATGCCGACACAGGGTTTCGTCCTTTTCCTACCTCACATCATGAATTCATACCCAGACGCTAGGTCGCCCACGGTAGTAAAATAGAAGAAACAGCACCAGGCAAGCCGAATATATCCTGGAACACTCCCGGCACTAAAAACCATTCGCTAAACAATAACAGTAACAAGATGTTCTAGATAGACACACCTTTAAAAAATCCAGGATTAGAGCATACCTAATTGGGGAAGAGTAATTTTATTGGTTTTACATCCTACTAACTACAATTACGGTTTTGGGTGGCACCCAGTTGTTGGTCTTTGATCCCACAGGAGGTTTTTCTTGTGCTATTAAATCTACCGACACGAGACGATACCACTGCATTGAGCCGGGATCGAATCCTCCAACTTGATCTCATTCATTTTTCTAAAAATAAAAATAAAAAATAGAAACATATATGCAGCTGTTTCATATAGTTTCAATGAGCGGTTTTCTAGAAGCAAAAATATCTGCTACTGCTCTTTTTGTAAAATGATATACCCAAAATTTCGATGAAATTTGTAAGAATGAATAGACGCAGAAGCACTTTTCAGAACATATTTAATAGGAATTCGGATATTTTAGTAAATCAGATTATACGTAGAAAATAGGAATAATAGGAATTAATAAAATGAGGATCTTGCCTTTTCTTTTTGTCATATTAAGATGGAGAGTTACACGTCGAAGCACTAAACCTCATATCATGACGAACAAAAATAAATAGCGCGATGACTCCCTCTGAATCACATGTTAACAGATACGGTGTAGATGTTCTCTGCCACCTGCAGCGCTGCTGTCGATATAAAAGCCAAGTAGGCGCACTTTTCGTCGGCTTAAAGCGTAAGTGTGTAACTAGTTTCTGGTCTTTTTGCGTAGTTTTATACGCGCAAAATATCTGGTGTTATCTTTTCGTGAACTCAAACGTGAAAAATATGAAGTATTTGAGAAGTAAAACGAATACTTCGGCATATGCTTCATTGCATGACAATATGCCAACAATTTTCTGTGTCCCGGGCTTACAAGTCGGGTTGCTATAAACAGTCAAATGATTTTTTTTCTTCCCAAAGTATCCCGATCTGCTCTCCAAGTGAAATGGCGTATGGCGTTTAGTGCCGGGAGTGTCCGAGGACAAGTTCGGCTCGCCAGATACAGATCTTTTGATCTCACGCCCGTAGGCGAACTGCGCAACGTGATGAGGATGACATGATGATGAAGACGACACATATACCCAGTCTCCGTGCCAGCAAAATTGACCAATTATGGTTAAAATTCCCGACCCTGCGGGGAATCGAACCCGGGACCCCTGTGAACAAAGGTCAGCACGCTAACCATTTAACCATGGAGCCGGACCGTTCTCCAAGTGGTCAAAGGCTACTCTACGACAAGATCTGCCTTTGAGTGATAAATGTCCTATCGTGATCTTCGTTTTACCGCCGAACTTTTCCAAAGCTGTGACAGTTTCTTTGTTAATGGTGAAATATCCTGAAACATCATAGTAAAAAGATGCCCATATCAATGCCAATATAATAAATCACGTTTTCCTTCCACTCATGATTATTCCATACCGGACTCCTCTAGTATTAGCTCTGTATGATCTAGTGCTGGTGATAAAGTTAATGCTGATAATCAGCAGGAATTAATCTTAAAAAAGAAAATTAAGCATTTCCAGAGGAAGTTACTGGTAAGATTCATTATTAAGCTGAGCATGTTAACATATAAATTATGTAGTTATGTAAGAATTACATGTGTATGACATGCGCATTTATAAAAAATAATGTGGCAAGCCTGCAGAGGTTTAATATGTTTACTGCGATATATTTTTCAGCATGTGCACTAAACAGCTGACTTTTTTAAGGTTATGACTGATAACTGCTAAAGAGTTTGATATGCAGTCATTTTCGTGGCGAATTAATGAAAGAACACTTACCGCAACTAAGCACAAATGTTTGAGATACTGATTACGTTACTGACGAATCCATTTCTGAAGTAATTTCCTTATGCCATTATTAACTGTAAAATACTTCCTATATATTTTTCACAGATTACTTTCAAAACATGAAACACTATATCTTAATTTGCATCAAACATATACAGCATATAAACACAGTCATCAGTCAGTAAACACTAAGCACAGTTCTGAAGCACCACAGCAATGAATACGCGGTTTCAAATCATTTATCTAAACTATAAATTCCGAATTAAATCGAATAAATTCCCATTTAGAAACATATGTTCAAAGACAGCTGATCCCTATCTATCTACACCAGCGCCGCGTAGTGATGACACATATCAACCAGCACAAGCTGTCACACTATAGATTTCTATTCGTCCTGGTGGTACTAATCACAGGCAACGTAGACTCATGATGTTCCTCGCATGGTGGTACTAATCACAGGCAACGTAGACTCATGATGTTCCTCGCATGGTGGTACTAATTACAGGCAACGTAGACTAATGATGTTCCTCGCATGGTGGTACTAATTACAGGCAACGTAGACTAATGATGTTCCTCGCATGGTGGTACTAATTACAGGCAACGTAGACTCATGATGTTCCTCGCATGGTGGTACTAATTACAGGCAACGTAGACTCATGATGTTCCTCGCATGGTGGTACTAATTACAGGCAACGTAGACTAATGATGTTCCTCGCATGGTGGTACTAATTACAGGCAACGTAGACTCATGATGTTCCTCGCATGGTGGTACTAATTACAGGCAACGTAGACTCATGATGTTCCTCGCCTGGTGGTACTAATTACAGGCAACGTAGACTCATGATGTTCCTCGCATGGTGGTACTAATCACAGGTAATGCAGACCCATGGTATGCCACACACAATGGCACTACTCACAGGTAACACAAACCCACGGTGTTTCACACATGAGTGTACTGCTCACAAGCAACGCAGACCCATGGTGTTCCTCTCATAGTGGGACTAATCATAGGAGCCGGTATTCCCGTGGTCTTCCTCATATAGTGGAACTAATCACAAGCCACGTATACTCATGGTGTTGCTCACATAGCGGTACTAATCAGAGGCGATGTAAATCCACGGTGTATCACAGATTATGGTAACACCCACAGGCAACAAAAACCCATGGGGTTCCTCACATAATGCTACTACTCTCAGGCAACGCAGACTCATGGTTTTCCTCACATAGTGGCACTAATCACGGGCGCCAGCCAAACCCGAGGTGTTTCTCACATAGTAGTACTAATCACAGGCAACGTAGACTCATGGTGACCAGGCGAGTTGGCCGTGCGGTTAGAGTCGCGCAGCTGTGAGTTTGCATCCGGGAGATAGTGGGTTCGAACCCCACTGTCGGCAGCTCTGAGGATGGTTTTCCATAGTTTCCTATTTTCACACCAGGCAAATGCTGGGGCGGTACCTTAATTAAGACCATGGTCGATTCCTTCCCACTCCTAGCCCTTTCATATCTTATCGTCGCCATAAGACCTATCTGTGTCGGTGCGACGTAAAACAAATTCCAAACAAAACACAAGACCCATGGTGTTTCTCATAAAGTAGTACTACTCATAGGTGACGTAGACCTATTCTGAACACAGTGGAACCGACCGGTGGAATGCACCAGACTCGTAGTGTTCCTCGCATAGTGGTACTGCTCCTATATAACACAGACCCATGATTCTCCTCGCATGGTGGTACTGCTTCCATATAACACAGACCCATGATTCTCCTCCCATGGTGGTACTAGTCGCAGGTAACACAAGTACAAAGTAGTATCATGGTTCTAATGTGATCATCCTTTGGTCACTGCTTTTAGTCGCCTTCTACGACAGGCAGGGGATACCGCGGGTGTATTCTTCGTCTGCGTCTCCCACGCACAAGGGGTAGAGAGAGAGAGAGAGAGAGAGAAGGGATCCGCCACTTCGAAAAAGGAAGTACCGGACAAAGAAAGACAAGCCCCACGAAGGGCATAAAAATGATAGACTCCCTAGGCTTCGAATGTTCTAATACTGTCGAGATCGGAAAATAACAAGAGTTGACCAAGCGAGGTCGGACAAGGTAGATGAAAGTGAAGAGCCTGGCACAAGTAAGTGGAAGCAATGTCAGGGCCACCGCCGTCTCAATCCTATATACTGCCTGCTCTATGCTATGCGGTTAACGTGCTTCTCAGCGTGAGCTCTTAGTGTCACGAACCTCCGCTAGGGGCGCCAGCTAACGCACCCAACTTATCTCCGTACCCACGTTATTGTGTTCCAATGCGTTTGCATCGAGCATTTATGTGTGTGTCCCTGGTTGTAAAATGATTAATTGTTGTGTTCTTCTCTGTATATGAAAGCAGGAAATCCAAATTCTTCAGGTGTGAGGATCCCTGTTATCCACCCAAGTAAAGAACTCTGGGAAAATTGGCTTAACCCTATATCAAGGCAAGGATAAACCAAGGGTAATCAGTGGATTCCGTCCGATTATTCCCGTGTTTTAAGCCTGAATTTTAGAGATGGAGGTAAAAGATAAAACTAAAATAAAAATATATTGAAGCCAGAGAGCGTGCCTAGTCGGTCTTCGAATTATCCCCATTACCTTCAAACCAGAAAAATATCTCCACGAAAGACCAAACAGCGACAAGATATATCTTCGGAAGAAATCTGTGACGAAACATGCTCTTCAACCTCAGGAAATACAGTACATTGGATGACGAGTATGAAATTCATTTGAACAACGATGTATCAATCGAAGTCAATATTCCAACGAGTAAGAATGACAGCAGAGGTCAGAAAATCAGACATTAGAGGCTACGATCAAGAATTCTGAGACTGCGATAACAGCTGATGACTAACCATAATGAAGTTAAAAGACTATAGAGACAATTCGAAGACAACCCAGAAATTGATCGTTTGAATAAAGTAAAGGAAGCAGCCAAATATAATGGAAAAACGACCATTTTTAAAAATCAAATCCAAAATTTTCACAAGCCAAAATCCGGGCAGTCAGAACAAATTACGCGCTACTATGTGGCGTGGGGAATAGTATCCCAGACGGTTATGAATATGGCAAAACTCCTGGTCTAGCGTCAGCTCCGTCACGAAGTACTCTGGACAGGTAGCGTAAATGGAAAATGTTGATTGTATTTGTCGGGATATCCCAAGAAAAGACTTAGAGGAGAATGTAAAACTCTCAGACCAACTGACAGGAGTGTAACAGTGATCGCTGATTAAATGGCTAATTAGGTACGGCTCCTCTAGAACCGAACCAGTGACAAGTTTGCTTGTGTGGTCAATGTTGAAAGTGTATGCGGCACAGATATTGTAAAATCTCACGCTCTCGCGAATAAACTGTTGTGTTTTCTTGTAATCCGACTTTCAGAGAAGTTATCTAGTCCTGCTGCCTACTTCCTCGTTAAAGGCTTAGAAGTCTCCGATCTATCACTTGTAGTTCAGAAATGATTACTGTAATGCCTTTCGGAAAAACAATCTAGATTTTGTGCATTTCTATTCACCAGCAGATAAAATACTTACAATGGTTGAATGATGATTTCATCAAGTACGTTAAAATAATTCGGTTGGAATCAAAACGTGAAAACCTGAAGTGTCTGACTAATGAGACGGCAGATGCTGTCTCGCTAACTGTGAAATCTATAGTATAATGTGTGTCTTATCTGTTACAAAATCGGTTATTTTATGTTCTCGCTAGATGATTTTCTGGAGACGCAATAGATCTATTTAGTTCAGTGAGATTGGGTGGTGAATTTAATGACATGGCGAACGCACGCACTGCATTTTGTGCTATAAAATGTCCTGAAAACTGGTCATAAACAAAGGGTCAGCGAAATAGTGATATAATTTTTTTTTTGCACCCACTGCTGGTAAAGTACTTACAAGTACGAAAAAGATGCTCCGTTATTCGTGTCGAGAAAATTCTGAAATTGGTATTTACCATGCAGCATGGGATGATCCTAATATAATATCTACTGTATTATTTTACGTTTCTATATCTTAAGCCAAGCTCAAATGTCGAATGTTAGTTTCTGTATGTGCATTATCCTCTCAATTAGTAACAAGTTAAAGATTATTTTTCATTTTATATTGATGTTACGGACCAACTCTCATTTAACCAACATGTTCTCTGGGTGCGGTAAGTGCTGCCATCTGCAATGTCGCTGTAAACGCAATTCTCGTGGCACAGAGCAGGCAGTATATAGAGATTGAGACGGCGGTGGTCAGGACTCAGCTAAGGGCCCCGTGGTTGCCAATCCTCGCTCCCAAGTCGGTAACGCCTGGGGCCCCTTTTAGCCGCCTCTTATGACAGGCAGAGGATACCGTAGGTGTATTCGTCATCTGCATCCCCCAACCACAGCGGTTGCGAAATAACGCTGATGACGCTGTCATTTTGACTACGTAACATTCCAGTATCTGCAGGACATTTGGCTGGGCAGCAGTCGTCTTGGCAGACAACAATTCTATTAGCTAACGGGTTTTGGGGTGCTCTCTCCTTCTTCACACTGGACGAATTTATGAAGAAGCCCGGCGTCTGCTCTTCAAATGAATGGCGACAGATAGGACACTTGGTCAGTGACACAGATAATGGCCGTCACCAGCACGTCTCGTGTAATCTGTGCCAACTACGATCAGTTCAGTCTCTTTGAAGCGACTGAGATTACTCTTAATGAGAAAATAAGGCGCACACAGTTGCCATTACACTGTTGGACGTCGTCCACTCTTGAGCACTGATTCTCTTTGGTCTTGGATGTGCCGTATACAGCGCACTCTTGAGAAACAAACATCAAAGCAATGCTCTGAATAGCCAGACTGCTCACTGGTACAATAAAAAAAATCAACCGGTATCATTGCTTGCATCTAATACAATAAGCATGCCTTGCAAATAATACTACGTTCAGGACAATGTTGAACGTAATTCTCAAGAGTATTTCGAGAAATAGTAGTAGCGTTAGTAAGATAATGGAAAAATAATTATTATGGTATATGCATATATATATTTACAATTTGCTTTACGTCGCACTGACACATACGTCTTATGGCGACGATGGGATAGGAATGGCCTAGGAGTGAGATGGAAGCGGCCGTGGTTCAGCCCCCAGCACGGCCAACTCGTCCGATACTGAAAGAATAAAAAACTTCATAAAACCATGTACTCTATTTCAAATTGCTTTCTAGTTGACATTTGATAATAATAATAATAATAATAATAATAATAATAATAATAATAAAAATAATAAAAATTATTATTATTATTATTATTATTATTATTATTATTATTATTATTATTTAAAGTTTGTTTGAGCCAACTAAGGACCACAGTGCTTGTGCTGTAGCTGTATTGTTGTTTTCGATGGTTGCTGCTTGTGGTGTTCTTAATGGTAGGTCTGGCTGCTACTTTCTTGTTGGTACCTTGCCCTTTTCTGTTAGTTCAGTAATCCTTCATTCTCTGGCTGAACTCTATTTTGTGTCTCATTGTGCTTAGGGATGTTAGGAGGGGTCTGGTTTTTATAGTTCAACAGTAGTTGCTCCTGTTAATTATGATGGCATTATTAATATTAAGTTCTACCAGATCCTTCTCTACCTGCTGGGTGAACAGAGATCCAGTGGGTTTACAGTTACTGCCTACTTTGAACACCTTACAGGACAGCCTGTGTAAATCCATTCTATAGAGGTGTCTATGGAAAGCAAGCCGTTTTCTTCTGATGGAACCTGTGAGGGTTTCTTGCTGTTGGTAGAGTTCACGGTTTGGTTTGTACCATCGCCTTCCATCTGATAGGATTCTTTGTCCTACTGTCTTTCTCGGGAACTTTCTTTCTTTCACTTCGAGGGCTCTTAGTGGGGTCTTCTTAGTTAAAGACAGGCACTCTGCTGCGTAGAGGACTGCTGCATTATAGAGTCTTAGTTTGACGATCAATGATAGGTGTTTTCTGTAGGCATGATATGTCTTGTCGAGTATGATTCTCCCGTGCTCGAGAGCAACCATTTCACTAAGGTCTTCTGAAATCCACTCTCCAAGGTACTTTAGAGTGTTTGCTCTCTTGATATGCTTAGTGTCACTAGCACTCATTGTTCTAGGGGCATCTTTTACATTGGTAATGAACTCGGTCTTACCGATATTGATCAGGAGACCTGCTTTAGCCGCTATTGAGTGTTTGGAGTTGCATAGTAGCCTTGAACCCTTGAACTTACCATTCCATCGTTGGTCGGCCACGGCTGCTACAGTAGAACAATCTAGAACTCTTAAATCATGGGTCGTTGCGGGAATAAATTCGGTCACGATCTTAACCAAACGATGGGGTTCAGAAGAGAGCCTAACTACTTGAAATGAGGAGCAAAACTGTGCTTTCTAACTTTTATTAAATTGAAATAGCACGATAACATCATTAATTTAATATGCATTCTTGCAAAATAAAAAAAATATAAATGATTGATTTTCGAATGTTCCAAACACAGTCACATTACATAACGTCAATTTGTTTCTTACAATATCGAAGAGTTGCTTCGGAGAAGTTAATATATTAGTGGACAGTGAAACTGAAAAATTGGAAAAGGGAAGACCTGAAAACCGGGCACCTATTATTCCAAACGAGAACTGAGAGTTAATCCACACGATCCGTGGAAAATCTGACTTTCAACAAGTAGAACGCCTGATTTTCTCTCAATTAAGGTTATCCACCAGTCGAATACCCTTAACGGATACGGAACACCCGCCGAATGGACCCTTAATCGAACCAAACTGACTATCAGTTGCTTTGGATAGGTTGCGAAATATTATGGGAAAGCATGGTGTTCACTACGAGTTAACAGCATCATTCACAATTGAAATAAAATTCCACCATGTATTTGTCATTCATGACACCCTTAAGTGATAAGGTAATCCCGATGCTAAATGTGCATCACCCAAAACAGCTGTTCGGAAAGAACCAACAACAGCATGATCCATGAGGATCTTACGTTATGTCGTTCTAAAGGAACAAAACTGCGAAATGCAGGAAACACTTATTCATCATGCATTTAGAAGAAATGACAAACACTGAAGTTAATTAAAAGTGGAAAGTCACTTGAAAAGTATTATTATCGAACCGATTTTCAGGTTAGAAATGGTTTTGTTATGCTTAATAAAATTACCAGTCCACGTTAAAATTTACTACAACTTTAAGGAATTCTTTCCCTTGAAAAACAATGCTACCAGTACAGATCTATCTATTTATTGTCTGTCCCAACACACTACTTGTAAAGTGATTACTTAATTAAATTTAACGATGAATAAAATGAAAATACAACAAGGGTTGAAAATAAAATAGTGTTACTGGCTGACGAATCGAAACCGCATTCGCAACTCAAGTCTCACACTAATACGCTGAGTGTCAATATGCACACTATCAAACGAGACGGACGTCAAAACGAGGAAACAATAAAGTCCGTAAAAATTAATTAACCTATCGAAGTCATTAAAGCTTAACACGCGCGGAGAATTACAGTAAAATATTTAATCCATATCGGGCCGATATCCAACATTTGGACAACCCTCACTCGTCGATAGCGGTCCCGTTATCTCAATGGAGAGCTACACATTGACCCTCTTCATATTCATATCATACTGTAAATGCTACCTTCGTCCAGGCCACTTCAACAAAAAAACAAAAGAAACATCTAATCTGAGACTTGAGTGTGTACAGCTGCCATCCCAGACCTATCGTCGGGCTCACTTGAAATCTGTACATCCTAACACTAATCAATATGTACATGATACCTTCCAAATTCTATCGTCGGGCGTGAACTGGGACGTCTCATCATCAGTGACACCAAGGATAACATGTGACGTCCTAAATCTATCGTCGGGCGTCAAAGCGGGTCGTACTACGCATCCCTTAACATATCAGGCGAACTAGCAATTTCAAACGACTCCGACATTTAATACTAAATCTGGTCAGACAAATAACGCACGACGGAACCACGTCTCTTACTATCAAACGCATGCAAGTCAAAAAAATACAGTAAGTCTCTACCTCGTTACAATACGTGAACTCAAAAATAAATATACGTGACGAACAAAATCTCCACCTCAAACACAATCTCAGCCTGTGCACTGAAGTGTTAGGGAAGCAAATGAAAATTCCCAACACACGTTTACCATTTAGTGGATGCCTACAAAATAATAATCATCACTACCGCATTCGAAATTCTCAAATCGCCTATCATCAATTCCAACTATTTTTATCAATGACCTATCCAGTGAACAAATTCAATAAAACACCAACCGTGTGTCCAAAGTGCTCTTTTATCCTTGAGGTCGCATCATTTTAATATTCATACAGGCTTTACGTAACAAAATCACTGGACGTTTACTACCAAGATTTTAACCTTTTACTAGAGTCGTTTTCACTGGGGATCTTTCTATAAATTTACGGTGCTTCACACAGTAGTCGTCTCAAATTCGGATTGATTGCGGAAAACAATACAGCCTGCCTCAACACAGCCTGTTTCCTAAATACTTCCTCTTTAAAATATAGCCTATCACAAACTCATTCTCCTCGCTTTATTCCAGCGGTATCACTTAAAATCCAGGCTCCATTTCATACATATAAATTCGTCGCTCTCAATCCCCTCTTCTCATATTTCCAAGACCCTCTTTCATAATCAATCCCCTGGTGAAAACAACCATTATTAAACACATCTCTTACTTTACTATTATTACGACTTTCAGACCTCGAGAATCCAAGAGCACACAGCGACTTTTCGTATCATTGATATACACGATGTCTCAAAATTTCCTTCCCATTAATGACTGTAACTCTATCAAATTTTACTGAAATTATCTAAATATGCCTACGATCCTTGTAAAAAATAAATATACTGGTTAAATGCAATTTTAACATAGGAAAATTTCTTTATCCCGCGGTAGACATTATTATCATTATTATTATTATTATTATTATCGACAAACATTTCTGAATTCAACTGACATTTGAAATTAAGATATTCGCCACGACTAATTTACACTTATAACTTTCCAAAAATCCACGCTTTGGACACTATCTCATCGAACATTTAACACCAAAATTTTAAGCGTCGCATTTTACCGTTCTTGACATGAAATTTACACACTGAAACTTTCACACGCTGACCCAAAATTACAACACCTTTCGCCTGATAATTACGAATATCAACCCGACAATCATCTAGAAAATTTTGTTGGGACAGAACAATTTAAACTAACTACAACATAATATAAATATAGACAGACCTGCACATGGTACCATTCCCAGCATTCTGGTCACATCGTCACCAGCAGACCTCGGGCTTAGCCGTACATTTTCACAGATAACATTTTCATTTCCAAAATCTCACTCATACAAACACTACCCTTCTCACACACGATATTAAAATTACCACATAAATCAGGCACTTTCTCTGTAATTTGCACCACGACTTCCCTCGTTCTGCAGTCGGCTATGACTGTCTGACTCGTTCCCAGAGTTGTCTCTCTCCGTTACTCCAATAAACAGGTGTTCAACAGATAAAGGGAGCAGAACTACTCTGAATAGCTTCCCCAAACCCTCTTCACTTTCAAGCGTACATGAGATGATATAAATAAAACCTGCTGTGTATATTTCAACCAGCCTACACTTTCCTAGTTCGTCGGCAAACGTTCAGAACTTTTCCAATCACTTTCTCTTCTTACCCGAGTATGTGGACCTTAGCCACGGACATGTATTTAATTATTTGTCGATCAATCTGGCGCGAATTTCCAATGACGACGGGCACAAGCTCCCGCGGCTTCAAGTTCCAGATCGACACTGAAAAATCTACGGTGGGGGGTTTCTTTTATAATCTCAGGAGGGACGCTATCCCCACTATGAGGCTTGATTGTGTAATCTGCCAAATTTGCGTCTAATACACCGATTTTGATGAGACTTGTCCCAGAACTCCGGACAGACTTGCACTTAATTTAGAGGTTAATCTTATAATTTTACCACACTCACAACAGGGGAAATAAATTATTTCTGCCCGTGCGTTTCGCGCGTTTTCTTCATCCCCTGACCTTGGCACGTGTATCTGGTTCGCTGATCTGACGCTAACATATACTTAGGCTTAACTGCATTTATGTTTTTCCCTGGTGTCTCTGTCTTCACGTAGGGCGTACGAATAATTTTGCTTATTTATTTCTTTATTTACTGTATTGCCAAAATCCCTCGTTGTATAGAATTCCATGAATTTAAAGAATTGTCGGGCACTCGAGTTCCACCGAGGTGTCCCGGTATTTCACGAGCTTGCCGTGAGATCCTTCCCACGCGACATCGGGGCTCTTAGGAGCGCAACATGGCTGCCCTCAAACATAAAAGTAGTTTCTTAATACCAAATAAATATTGGAGAGAAAAAAATATTTTTCTCACCGTAGAATTATGGGTTCAGCCTCTTGCACGTCATTTGCTGGTAAGGTAAGGTCATCAGCAAGGGCCAGACATGGGGTCCTTAGGTTGTGTGTTTTGACCCCCATTAAGGAATCTGGTCCATTTCCTGATGATCTTTTCCAGGACGCAGTTAAATATGCATGAGATCCTATCTCCTTGACTCACCTCTGTCGTGATTGGGAAGCTCCCCGAGAGCTGTCCTCTGACCTTTACTTTGGAAATTGTGTTTCGCAGGGTGGCTTGCACCATTTCTCATTGAGTCCAAGTTCCCTTAGGGTTTCAAAGAGAGTTGTTCTATCTACGGAGTCGTATGCTTTCTGGAAATCAACGGAGGTAACTACCCACTGTCTGGCTCGCTTTTAGCTATATTGGGGAATGGTCTTTCCAGTACAGAATCTCGATTCTCTGAACCCGGCTTGGTATTCTCCTAACTCGTTTTCCAGCTGCCGCGTTACATGCCGTTCTAGAAACTTGGAAAGCTTTTTATATGTGACCGCAAGGAATGATATTCCTCTGTAGTTGCCGGGGTCTGTTTTGTTCCCTTTGTTATGGATCGGGTGGATAACGGCTGAGGTCCACACATCTGGAATGCTATCACTAGCGCATATATCAAGGATCACTTTGTTTATGTGCCTGAAGGTGTGTTCTCCGGCTTGTTTATTATTTCTGCTAATATCCCATCTTCCTCAGATGCTTTGTTGTTCTTGAGAAGTGTTACGATTTCTTTTATTTCCTCGTATGTTGGAGGAGGGTTGTGCTCGGTATTAAGATTAGTGGTTTCTCTAACTGGGAGTCGTTGGGTAGGTTCTTCAGCATTTAGGAATGCTTGGAAGTAGTCAACTAGAGTTTTAGTGCATTTATTGGCGTTGATACACAGTGATCTGTATGCTCTCTGGAGATGTAAGGTGGGGAGGAACTGGGTCGTCTGTTGTTTGAGGACCTGAGGACCTTGCATAGGTCTTTGTGGTTGTTTTTTCCGAAGTCATCCTCTGCTTGCTTTATCAGTTATTTGTTGTGCTTCCTGTTTACTCCTCTTATGATACTGGAAGTAGTCTTCCTTTGTGTAACAAAGGCTTGTAGGTTGGCTTCGTCCTTACGTTGGTTCCATTTGAGCCATGCTAGTCGTCTGGACTCTATAGCCCCATCGCATTCGCTGGACTACCACGGATGTTTATTTCCCTTACCGGTACGTCTATAGGGAATCGTCTGCTGAGCCGCTGTTATTATGGCATCCCTAAGTAGGTCCCACTTTGTAGTGGTGTTAATCCTGCTGTTATTATGGTTCAGTCTCTCTTGGTAGCTTGTGTTGTCATTTTTTAGGTTGGTGATATCAAATCTAGGGATCTTCCTGCTTGTTACTAGCATACCATTGGTCTATTTTAGTGGCTTGAGGTTCGTTTCCACCAGGGACAGGTAATGATCAGAGTCGATGTTAGCTCCTCTTAGCACCTTGAATTTCACAATATCTCAACAGTGCTCCCTGTCTATTGCTACTTTGTCGATCTAGAACTCATCCATTATGCTATTTGGGCTGCGCCATGTCATGGCCTTCCTGTGTCGGTGTTTCAAGGCTATGGACATCATGAGTAGTTCATACTTCGTGCATAGCCTGATTAAGCGTTCCCCGTTCTTGTTGGTTCTCTTGCAGGCAGGGTATCTTTCTACAATCCTTTGATATTTCCTTTCTCTCCCGATCTGGGCGATGAAATCTTCTAGCAGTAAAGTCGTGTGGTGATGTGGGTGATGTGGGACTTTATCTATGGTTTACTCGAGGGTGTTCCAATACTGGTCTGTGGTCTCTGGATTTTTCCTGTTGGACTCATTGGTAGGAGGATGGAAGTTAACCAGAGAGTATCCTCTACTATTGCATCTGAAGGATAGGTTCTAGTACTGATGTTCTTTCGTTGGGTGAGGAGAAGTCAAGTATGCTTGTATGTTCTCCATGGCTCTCTTACCAGGTTCTCTTTTATATATCATGTATCCTTGAGACTCTATGGCATCTTCGTTCTAGAACCTTGTCTCTTGTAGGGCTGTTACACTGTTCTTCTTGTCGTTCAGGACTTCAAGTGTGTGTTTAAGTTTTACAGTTTTGATTAAGGAGTTTATATTGACCGTAGCTAGGTTTGTGATATTCCTTCTATAGTTTCCATTAGTTCCACCTGGGTCACACGAAGGTGTAGGTCCCCCAGAATCCAACGATCTACATGCCCCGTCATGAGCACGGGTGGATTGGGTACCACCTAGGGTGCTATCTTTATTAAGTTTGTACTTCATATAGGACACAGTCTTCCACACAAGTGTGTAGGGTTTGGTCACCCATAGGTAACAAGTTCTTAACTATCAAGGTTGTAAGCCTTGAAGTCCAAAACACTAAATGGTTCACCGACCCAGTTACTATTTATTTTCTAATAATTAAATACAGTTGAATTTCACAAGAAGGTAAAGGCCTGGATTTCCGAGTAGACACCCACAGGTGACCTGTGCTTCTATGAGAATGGGGCCCTCGTAAAATGAAGACCTAATGTTGAAGACAGCACAGATATTCAGTCCCAAAGCAAGATCATTGAAGGTTAACTAACCCGCGACTCTTAGCACGAGAGGCCAGCATACAAACCAATTAACCACGGAGCCGGACTAAATTCGTGTCCTTGTGGAGCTCTTTCCACTCAAATCCTCAGTGGAGGTGAGCTCTATCTTTAATTTCTGGCAGTACCGAGAATCGAACCCAGGCCTCCGAGGACGGCAACTAATAGTGGTAACCGTTACGCTATGGAGGTGGACAGTTGTAAGATTTCATTCAGGAGATAGGGAATTCGAAAACCACCGCCGGCATCCCTGAAGATGGTTTATACCCCAGGCTGTGCCTTAAGGGTCACGGTCATTACTTTTCCAGACCAAACCCTTTCCTATTCCAATGTCATCATCGTGTTAGTGTGATCAGCTAGCTGAAAAATAAATAAATAAGTAAATAAATAAATAAATAAATAAATAAATAAAAATCAACCGTAACCTCAGATCATTCATTTGTATGAGTTGAAAGATATTCAAAATAATTTAATACTGGGAAGTATTTCGTATCCTGCGGGTAACATGTTAGCTTGCAAGTTTTCCTTTCACATCGCACTGACGCAGATAGGTCCTATGACGATGATGGGATAGAAAAGGGCTAGGGGTATGAAGGAAGTAGGTACGGCCTAAGCATTTCCCTGGTGTGAAAATGGGAAACAACGGACAACCATATTCAGGGCTGCCGACGGTGGGACTCTAACCCACCTTCTCGCGCATGCAAGCTCACAACTTCGCGACCATAACCGCACGACCCTAACCTGCTCGGCCTACTTTTACTTCCTCCCCTTTAAACAGTAATCGCCATCGTTATACATCGGAATATCATTTAATCAGTGTAACTAGTCCTGAGCCTTCAAGACTGTTCGCGGGGTTGAGTAAATCCCCTACAAGCCCTCCTATTGCACCCATAAGCCGATTAGCCTAAAGGAATGCGTTATTTAAATTATTAAAAATTATACATGTGAATATCTGATAGCAAGGAAGAGTCAGCAGTTTCACAGAGTTCCAGGCTGAGACCTCACAAGAGGGATAAATATCCCCAGAAACACCTTAAAATCACGTACAGGAAATAGGGTGGCTAAAAGCTTTCTCCAATAAATGTTTACGATACCGCAAACTAAGGAACTTTCCACAGCGTTCTCACGGGAAACGGCAGAAAGGAATGCGGCGCACCTAAATTGTGCGACAAGGACAGAACGAATACCTGTCACCCCTTGACAGAAAATGGTTTCACCCAAGCCAAGGCAAGCGGCAAGATTTTAGCCAATCAGAAATTCCTAAATTCAACTGCTTTGTTCCAGTGGGAATATTTATCCAGTATTTCGTGATTTGGTGACGAGAGAAGTAGCAAAATATCGTGTCCTAATCTGGAAATAATATTTGGAAATTTATTTATTCGAATATGTGATTAATTATTCTATAAATAATAAGTTATCAGTAGAGTGTGGAAGAATGGTTTCATCCATGACAATGACTGTCATGGCGGGAAAATGCCAGGGTGCGAAAGTAAATAGGCCCAATGACGCATTTCAATTTATAAATAATTCAACGATCATTTCGAATAGCGGAGTGCAGCAGATGAATCGCACCAAATTTAGAAATCGTCAGAATCCAGTTACTGAATATTAAATCTACGGACAATTAAAAACTTAATCCAAGGTGTCGTATCACTACGCCACACCCCTCTAGTGGAACTACGTGGGAGGCGGAGCTTCTAAAATTTACAAAACTAGTGGCGACACTTGCCAATCTCTCAGTCTTAGTTGCAATTTCCGAGTCTACAGTCAAGTCTTCAAGTGCAGCGCAGGGTGATGGTATGTGAACCGGCTACTCATATTTTAGTCATCGCTTAGTGAGATTCATGAGTTAAATCAGCTGACGAACATTTAGGAAAACTCTGATAGTATTAGGAGATCAGGTCGTAGAAAATGTTGACTCAAATTTATAAAGTCAAAATGTTCAGGATTTTATTTCATAGAATGTTTTATAATGAACACTTAACGTGGTAAGCCGCACGGAGAACACTGACTGAACTATGGGACCTTTCTGAACATTTAGTTTCGCAGCAGTTTCTAGCTCACATAACTCACACACTAGTAACTGAGCGAAGGAGGCATTACATTCTGTAGGAAAATATCATTCCATATAATTTCACTCTGTGACTGATCAGAAAAACTTTGCAATTAAATTTGCACATTGGATAAAAATTACTATTTCATTTGTGACATTCAAACCAAGCACTACTCGTGCTATTGTAGAGGGAGAGACTTTGTTTACCAGTGGAATGTAACGGGAGAAGTGGTAGAGGTACACTTTCTTATATCCAAGAGAGGTGAATAACATTTTAATCCCTTGTTCAAACAACGAAAGGGGCTAGCTTTGCAGACCTAATGGGAAGGACATCAACTAGCCAGGTTACTTGTTCCTGACAATGAATGCCAACTCAATGGCTGCTAATTCCGTGTATACGTGTAAATGATATTTAAGTGTTAAAGTAAAGATTGTGCGTGTGCTTCGGAAAAATCTTACGAGTGCTACGTAAAGTAATATGGATCCGAATCGTGTGTGCGAAGTGCTATATATTCCCAGCAAGATGATCAAGATGGATTAAGACCATGTAAGGGAGGCTGGCGAGGATGCAACCCACCTGCCGGCACATAAAAGGTAAAGAGCATGTTGTATTTATGTGATGTGTAATTGAGGATGACATGAATAATTCGTGGTCAATTTTAGGTTAGTGATATCAGGTATCCTTGTATATATAAAATTCACGTACCCAAGGGAGCTCATTTTTTGTAGGAGTGAGACCGCGGCAATTACATCTAACGATTCGGGATGTAAATGTCAGGGTGTCAGTAAAATCATAATAATCATTAAATAATAATCATATTTCCTTTGAGTTTCTCGTTAATCTTGTTGGAGTTATTTTGGACAGGAGTTTCGTGTGATTAACGTGTAATATATATATTTTACTTTACAGTAGGTGTTTCTTGCACAAGGTATTTTCACGTCTCATTATCATAATAATAATGATGATAATAATATAATAATGATAATATATTTTTCATTTGTGTGGATGTTGCCGAGTTTATTTTAAATTTCAGCTGATGCGAATTTACCGCGTATCTTAGTTATTGTTATCTTATGTGATCACAGTTTGATATCCGATCTTGGATTTTCTTTCCTTTCTTTTGATGGTGTAAGTTGTCCGATGCACGATTTTTCTTTTTCTTCGTGGGTACGCAGTTTCGAGTTTTCGACAGTTGAGTGCGGCAGGCAATCTTGTTTATATTCAATGTCATAATTAGGAATCGTTGCCAGCCAGCTCTGAAATTCATGGCAGCTTGTGAATATGAAATGAAAGACCGAAGTAACCGAGTATAAAATGCAGTAATGTCCCTGATAATAATAATGGTGAAATGGAAAATAGAGTCTTGTGGACCATGTCGTATAATAATGTCGTATTTATGAATATGAGAACGACACGGGGAATTAGTGAAGTTATTGAGCCTGCGTGATAAATGAGCAGGGCTTTGTTGAAAAATGAGATAAATGCTACGTTGAGAGTAATGAGATAAATACGTAGAGAGTAATGAAATAAATACGTTGAGAATAATGAGATAAATATGAGAATTGAATGATAATCAGTTTGAAAAATATACGACAATACATTTGATAATTATAGGCGGAAGATTTAAGTACGCGAATATTTTCCAGGGATGACATAACACTCGGAGATATTCTAGTAATAGGCCGAGTGGAGCCATGAAACGGAGCGAGCTTGCAATGTATAATTTTGAAAGCTAATTTGTGATATTGATGACGCACATTTCTCATTATTTAAATTCGAGAATATCGGTTTCAGATGTTTACGTCCTATGATTTGGGATTGTCGCCAAATTCAACTCAGGTGTAGCTGAGGTTTATTTTTGATAGCGATGTTTTTCATTATTAAATTTCCGAAATATTTGGTTAATTTTGATAGGCAGTGATCACGTTATTTTTGAGAATATTGCTCCTTTTTTTTCTTTCCTTTTGGTACTTTTATCTGCCGTATTTTATAGTGTAGAGGCCGAAGGTACGCGAATCTGATTCGTATTTGTTTGATTTAAATGTAGGAATACTTGGGTTATTTTTGCATTTGATTTCTTCTTTTGTTTGGAGCATTTGTTTCTCCAGTACTGTGTATATTCGTGTAAATACTAATTTTAAGTCTTAAGTTAATAATGGGACCACGTGTTATCATCGTCAGAATCAAATGAAACAAGTTCTTTACGTAGACATGAAGGCAACGTAACAAACGAATGAAATTGGAGACCACCACTACTAATTAATTATGCAAATGAGACGACCTCTGGTAAAAGGTTATGTGATAAACGCCGCAAATTATCTAATTAAGATGGAATCTGCCTCCATTAACAGTAGAACAACACAGTTGGGTTATTTCTCAGTACAAGTGTAGACAGCGGCAGTGTGAAGTAAATTAATATTGTGAAGAGGCGATTTCATTTGATAAGCGTAATAACTGAGGCACTTGGCCTAATTTATCTTTGTTTTAAATGTCCAGAACTATCACAGGAGGTAAATAATGATATAGAATTGATGTGTTCATGATAAAATTTGTGTTCTTGATAATTTTTCTTGGTTTAGACACCAGTTAATTTTCTTTGTTGTGGCAAAGTTTATAAATATTAATGAGATATTATTCGGCAGAAAGGAAGTGTTCATGGATTTTGTTGTCTTTTCCACTTATTTGGTTCACAAACATTGATATTACAATGAGAAATTGGCAAGTAAATTAGGAGTTGTAATCATAAAA
Organism: Anabrus simplex; assembly: GCF_040414725.1. Classification (NCBI taxonomy): domain Eukaryota; kingdom Metazoa; phylum Arthropoda; class Insecta; order Orthoptera; family Tettigoniidae; genus Anabrus; species Anabrus simplex. The sequence continues at coordinate 150,966,938 of NC_090267.1, forward strand.
TTAAGATACCCATCTTTTTTATTTGAGAGTATTGGAATATTTAATTAATTTAATCCCATTTAGTTGATTTTCAGTTGGAATATAAGTCATGGGATATTTCTGTGTATGGCAAGTCTTGGCGGACTATTGGTCCGTTTTATTTTGAGTGTCACTGGACATTGGAGTCATTAGTTCGATGGTGATGATTGTTATTTCAATTTGCGACCTTCAGTCAAGTTTATGAAAGATAAATTTTGATTTTTAATATACTTGAGTTTAGTTACTTTCAGTTACTTTCATTATTTTCATTCCATTTTATTTCGATTCATTTTAGTTTCTGTTTGTTTTCTTTTTCTTTTGACAAATTTGTTAATAAATCTTCGTTCATTTAAATTCAATTCAGTATTTTGGGTACCGTTATTTTGTAGTTAGTTGACCCACCGACATTTTTACTTCTTCACCCCTCATTTTGTGTAGCCCGACCAACTCGAGGAAAGCTGAGGGACGGTACCACGACCAGGAGATGGAGTCTACGTGAGCGGTACGTATATTTAAATGTCTTTATTTACAGGAGCAGCCGGAGCAACAGTCGAGCAGGAGGTATACCGCAACACATGCCTTGAAAAGGGCACACTATCAGGATTAAAATCATTCCGACAACCATAGTCTTGAATGTGGAGATGTTAGGTAAGATGAATAATAATAATAATAATAATAATAATAATAATAATAATAATAATAATAATAATAATAATAATAATAATAATAATGTGGATTCAAACACCGCCACTGGCAGCAATGAAGACATTCTTCCATAGTTTACAATTTTCTCATTGGCAAGTACCGAGACTGTACTTGAATTAGAGGAACAGTCGTTACCTGCGCAGGCATAAGCCTTTCCAATTCCAGTGTCATTTGAGTTCGTGTGCTGTTAAACAGCTAGCATAAAAGAATAAAAATAAAAGTAAATCAAATAAATAAATGAACTAGAACAGGGTAAAATCGATCCAATTGAGAAATTTAAATGCTTCGATGTCTGGATTGAACCCAGCTGGTCAGAGAAAGCAGCCCGCTCCAGGACAGTTAAGAAGATGGAACTGGCCTATAACCTGAGTCAAAACACCTACAAAAAGCGATGTCCGTCACGACTTCTGAAGATGATATTCTACAAAAGAGTCATACTCCAGGAACCCTATATCCTATGGAGTTTCTGTCACTAAAAGAAAAGGCTTGATTAAAATACTTTTAATCAGGGAGAGAAGACTTCTCAGAAAAACCCGAGGCCTCAACTAGGTAATTGGGAATAGCGAAGACAGAGCTCTACTCCCAGATATAGAGAGGCCATTTGATTGTGTCAGGTCATGTGGTAAGATTGTCTCCCAACACACTGACCAACCGCCTGTTCACCTTCTGGCGAAACAAGAAAGTTCGTTCATCTGGCTGATGGAGACTTAGGAAGACATGAAAGAACTAGGGCTGATAGACTTACAAGACAGACAGACTGCGAGACAGATCGTGAAGAAAGTCCATGATTTCAAGGACAACCTCTGAAGAAGAAAGGTACCCCCTGGTCAGAGGAAGGAAAGGAGCTACACCGGGAGATGGTGTGTCAATACTGGGCAAAGATTAAAGCCCAACGATTGAACAAGCCTGGTCCCAGCTAGGCCTATTTGAAAGAAGAAATGAATTCTTCTTTTAGTTGCTGCTGTTGTTGTTGTTGTTGTTGTTATTATTGTTCTTCTTCTTCTTTGTCTTTACCTGTTTACCCTCCAGGGTCGGTTTTTCCCTCGGACTCAGCGAGGGATCCCACCTTTACCGCCTCAAGGGCAGTGTCCTGGAGCTTCATACTCTGGGTCGGGGGATTCAACTGGCGAGGATGACCAGTACCTCGCCCAGACGGTCTCACCTGCTATGCTGAACAGGGGCCTTGCTGGGGAATCGGAGGATTGGAAGGGATGGACAAGGAAGAGGGAAGGAAGTGGCCGTAGCATTACGTTAGGTACCATCCCGGCATTTGCCTGGAGGAGAAGTGGGAAACCACGGAAAACCACTTCCAGGATGGCTGAGGTGGGGGATCGAACCCACCTTTACTCAGTTGACCTCCAGAGGCTGAGTGAACCCCGTTCCAGCCCGCGTACCACTTTCCAAATTTCGTGGGAGAGCCGGTAATCGAACCCGGGCCTCCGGGGGTAGCAGCCAATCACACTAAACACTACGCCACAGAGGCGGGCATGAATTATTATTGCTGGTGGTTTAACATCTCCGATTTTCGGTGACGATGGGACAGAAAAGGGCTAGGAGTGGAAGCAAGCGGTCGTGGCCTTAATTGAGATATAGCCTCAGAGTTTGGCTGGTTTGAAACCACAGAAATCCATCTCCAGCGCTGTCGATTGTGTGTTTCGAACCTACTATGTCCCCAATGCAACCAACAGCTAGACGACGCGTCTTATTATTATTATTATTATTATTATTATTATTATTATTATTATTATTATTATTATTATTATTATTATTGTACCGGGAGGTTCACCCCAATGCCGCACATTTCAATCTACTGCCTAAAAGAGCTCCTCTACTGGAGAAACTGTGAACTTGAAACTAGACCTACTTGAAACTTTACTCAAAAGATGTCACCACTAATATATGATATAATTTTGTTATTGTGAAGTTTCCTGAACTGACTGTATTTATAATTGTTTTGTTTGACATTCATCAAGAAGTTTGGACTTTCTCTCATAGATGACACTACCAAAAAACTATGATCATACACCCTGGTGCGAAGTGAAATAACTTTTGATTTAAAGAAGTTTTGTATTCATAAGTTTTTTTTATTGATTGATGTTCATTTATTTCTGGGTTGGCAATATTTATCTTTTCTTTCCGCCAGTTTTGAATCTAGCCAATCCCTAATTCCTGTAATTAATTTTTCGCCTATCACAGGCTTCTTCCTCGATTCTGAGTGTTACTTTTGAATTTAACCAATAAAATTCTGTGGGTGATCAACCGACTGAGCCACTCAGTTCGGCCATATCATTTCATTTCATCTGTTATTCATTAATCATTGAGCCAGAGGAGTGCGACAGGCTTCGGCAGCCGGCACAATTTCTTTCCTCGCCGCTAGATGAGAGTTTCATTCATTCCATTCCTGACCCGGTCGAATGACTGGAAACAGGCCGTGGATTTTCATTATTATTATTATTATTATTATTATTATTATTATTATTATTATTATTACTATATCTTAACAGAATACTTCATTGCTTTTCAAATGTCAAGTCTCTTTGCAACACTCCCATGCATGTAATTTTAGAATCACGTGGTAAGAGGTAGTTATTTTACGGGAATGAAGTACGTCCTTACGTGCGCTCTTGATACAAAACCGCATTTGATAGCGTATTATCTCGAGTGAGTTGGTAACTAACTGAAACCGTAACGGAGCCTTTGTGGGTTTCTGTCAAGCACGCTTCCGAACTAAACTGTTCTGGCAACCTTACTGCTCTGTTCTCTGTGCATCTCGTGGCACGTGCCAGCGGTCAAAGACTTCCATAATTTAACTCAAAGTTTGCTAGTTTGTGCTTGACGCCGTCTTTTATAATCTTTCCTTTAAGCTGATTTGTTTCTTTAGGGAGAAAGTTGGAGTGTGTAGATCACAGTGTATCCAGTGCCAAGTGGGAAGTCGGGGTTGATGCCAGAGGATGACGTGGGCTCTTGTACGATATCAATGTAAATGTATTTCACTGACTTCGCTAAACTTTCAAAGACGAACGAGTTACCTAATTAGAGCACTCTCTGTTGCGAATACCATTTATATGCCGTAGTGATAGGTCGTGGTGGTGATTATTATTATTATTATTATTATTACTATTTGGTTCTACAGCCGGGTTCCAGCCTTGACCGCCTCAACAATGTGCCTCCAGGTGTCCGGATCCTCTGCTTTCGTCCTCCATCCTCTGACTCCAGCTCCCGTTAGATCATTCTCCACTTCATCCAGCCATCTCATTGGGAGTCGTCCCACTCTTTTGGTGCCATAAGGTTCTGTAAATGTACAAGAGTTTGGAGGGAGCCAGTTCTGTACAATGATCACACATTCCATGTTCCAAATCGTAGCCATTTTCCTTGCTGGGTCGTCTATATTCAATCCGTCCTGCTTCTGTTTGTTGAGGATTCGTAACAATTTCCTTTTTCCGGGGTGGGGCTGTTAACCCCACGCCCAACCCCCAACCTGGAGGACCAGGGAACCTTCTGTTAGGGTTACCATACTTTAGCCAAGAAGGCCCCGTTTTAAGGCGCCGGGCATTCGCCTTCACCCATCCGCATACGGGGTAGGATTTGCTGGTTGTGTAGGCAGGTAAATCTGCCAACTAGAGCATTTCCCAGTATTTTCCAGAGGCACCTTCTTGCCACAGGCACCTCCACTGGGACTCAATAACCAGCCATTCACCCTCACCATTTTTCCGGGCTTGGGACCGGTACAGAGTTGAGCTGGATTGCTCCCCCTGTGGCTGGGATTATTATTTATTTATTTATTTATTTATTTATTTATTTATTTATTTATTTATTATTCGCTAATCGGCCAATTAGGGACCACGATAAGTTTCATTGTACATTCTGGCGTTTACTCATTTTCCGATTGATCTAATAGGTTTTCATGAGCTCGCTGTGTCGAGCATCCGACAACATTGCACCAGTTGTCCACTTCACATCCCGGAAGTACCAAAAGTCACGATGCTTGTTCTGAAAAGGTTTCGTTTGCGCGCACCATCTGTTCGTAGGCCCATTTCTTCGAGGTATATCTTGACGTTAACGTACCAGAGAATTGTTGTTTTTGGTTTTGAGTCAAAATAATTAAAAATTCGTTTTGTCCATCGAGAGTCATCCATCCGTCGTGGGTGACCGCAGAAGCGAGCTGTGCGTTTGCGCATTGTGTCCTTGATCTTCTCTATCTTAGAGTAGATTTCTTGTCTGGATTTTCTTATGTGCACCCCCGTTTTTGTAGTTTGGGCCAAGAATGTTGTGGAGAATCTTTCTCTCTTTTTCCTCTAACTTAGCGAGTGCACATTTCTGAGTTTAAACTTACGCGCACGGTTTATTGTTCCATAGTTGGTGTTCAGTTGGGTCATGTTGTCTTTGATGTTTAACATTACTTCCGTCTTTTCAAAGGATATCTGCAAGCCTATTTGTTATGCTACCTCTTTCATTACATTAATTTATTGTGTTACAGTTTCAAAACTTTCTGTCATTATTGCTATATCATCCGAAAAAGATAATCAGTCAACGTCTACTCCATTCTCCTTCGTTCCAATCCTTAAGGTCTGAACAAGTTTCTCCCTTGTAGTATCTGACGCCACTTCTGTATTGCTTTCTCCAGTACGCAGTTGAACAGGAGTGGCGAGAGTCCATCTCCCTGCCTAACACCCATTTTGATTTCAAAGGGTGCAGAGTAGCATCCTTTGAATTTTACTTTGGAGATGGTATCAGTGAGGGTTGCTCGTATTACCGCTAGCAGGTTTTCGTCGACTCCCATTTCTGCAATTATTTGAAGGAACACATCGCGATCAATGGAATCGTATGCCTTTCTGAATTCTACATATGTGCACACAATGTTCGGTCTCTTGACATATACCGTGATATGGTTTTAAGATTGTGGATCTGCTCTGCTGCTGATCGGCCTTTCTGAAAACCTCCATGGTATTCTCCAAGCGAGTGCTCAACTTGTTGTCTAGTCGTTCTAGGATGGATAACGATAGAACCTTGTATGCTACTGGTAGTAATAAAACACCACCATAGTTATTTGATATTTGATATTTACTTTCTTATGTAAAGGACGCATTAGAGTTACCTTCCAGTCCTCCGGTAGTTTTTCTTTCTCCCATATGTCCATGATGGTCTTATGCAAGACGTCTATTGCTTCTTCCGGGGCGCATTTCCATAGTTCTGCTATCATGGAGTCTTCGCCAGAGGCCTTGTTGTTTTTCAGTCTTCCTATGTGGCAATTGATATCATCGCGATCCGGGGGAGAAGACTGCCGTTTTTGCCATGTTGATTTGTCGGTTCTGATGGGATTAACTGCTTTTTCACAATTTAGAAGTTTGTCGAAGTATTTGGCAAGAACCTCAGAGTTTTCTTCGTTTGATGTGGCTAAAGTTCCATCTTTCCTTTGAAAGCAGAGGGAGGGAGGCTTGTACCCTTGTATCTTCTTTCTAAAACCCCGGTAATTTTCTCGGGGCTCACTTCGCTGGAAGTCTTCCTCAATTTTGTTCATTTGTTCTTTTTCGTACTTGCATTTCTCACTGCTTATTATCTTCGTCGTGGCAACTTTCATTCCACCAGGCACGTTTCTTCCTCTTTTTAACCTCTGCTAATTATTTTGCAGCTTGAACCATCTGACCTTTTATACTGTTAAAGTCCACTTCCACTGGCCGGACGAGTTCTTTGAATTCTTTCTCTTTTCCGCTAAGTTTCTTCGTGTCGAAGCGAGTTAAGGAAGGTTGGTTATTTTTCTTGTTTAAAGGGATGGGTCTGAACTTAAGTACTGAGACATAATGGCCTGAATCTATGTTCATCCCCTTTTTTATTATGACGTTCATTATTTCTGGACTATATCTTCTAGATATTGCGACATGAACCCCTCCTCATGGCACTACAACCCTTAAAGGGCCTTGGCCTACCAAGCGACCGCTGCTCAGCCCGAAGGCCTGCAGATTACGAGGTGTCGTATGGTCAACACGACGAATCCTCCTGGCCGTTATTCTTGGCTTTCTAGACCTGGGCCGCTATCTCACCGTCAGTTAGCTTCTCAATTCTAATCACGTAGGCTGAGTGGACCTCGAACCAGCCCTCAGGTCCAGGTAAAAATCCTTGACCTGGCCGAGAATCGAACCCCGGGCTTCCAGGTAAGAGGCAGGCACGCTACCCCCACACTACGGGGCCGTCATATTGCGACATAGCCTAATTGGAATTCTCCCATTGCTATGTATGGTGATCGCCATGTAGTTTGTTTCCTGGGAAGGTGTCGAAAGTGGGTGGACATCATCTGAAGTTTATGATTTTCACATAATTCAACAAGACTTTTTCCATTCTCGTTGGTTCTCTTGTGAGACGAGTATCGCTCAATGACGCGTCTGTATTTCTGTTCACGTCCTAGTTGTGCGTGGAAATCACCCATTAAGATCTTGACATGATGTTTTGGAATTTTTGCGATTCTGGTATCGTAGGCGTTCCAAAATCTATCTGTGTTCTCAGAACATTTTTTTTAGTTTTGGTCGTTACTCGGGGCGTGGACACTGATCAACGTATACGTTTTGTTTGCACAGCGCAGTGATAGTAGGGATAGCCGATCATTTATAGGTTCAAAATCTTAGCCAGAACTCTTCTTCTTCTTGCTAGGGGCTTTACGTCGCACCGACACAGATAGGTCTTACGGCGACGAAGGAGCCAGAACTAAGGATTGAGGTGTTGACCGCAAATGCCGTGCCGAAGATTAGAGTGTTCATTGCTCGTTTTTGGACTTTGCTCCTGAAAAAAAAAACGGTACCCATCTAATTCGAAAGATTCTTCGTCTGTGAACCGGAGTTCTTGTTTTCACGGAGTGCTTTGGTCAGTTGTGTCACTTTGCCAGTTTGTGTGAGAGAGTTTATGTTGAAGTATGCCAGAAAAGTCTTAGATTTCGGTTTCAGTTTTCGTGTTTGGGGATTCCAAAACGCTCCGACTCGTTTTCAGCATGACGTTGCAGCCCCCCCCCCCGAACGGGATGTGTGCGTCGCAAAGAGTTACCACCTGGGGTAATAGTTTGTTTACCGAGCTCGATAGCTGCAGTCGCTTAAGTGCGGCCAATATCCAGTATTCGGGAGATAGTAGGTTCGAACCCCACTGTCGGCAGCCCTGAAAATGGTTTTCCGTGGTTTCCCATTTTCACACCAGGCAAATGCTGGGGCTGTACCTTAATTAAGGCCACGGCCATTTCCTGTCCCATCGTCGCCATAAGACGTATCTGTGTCGGTGCGACGTAAAGCAACTTAGAAAAAAAAATTAGTTTCTTTATGTTGTGCAATCGTGTTTGTAAATTTGAGTTTGATTTGGAGCAATTTCTCAGTCCAAATACAACCAGGATTGTTAGTTCTGGAGGGCCTTGGTTGTTATAGAGGCATCTGTTTTACGGTGTAAAGGCAACTCTCCTCCTTTATCCGGGATTGGCACCGACAACAGCAACTACTGAGCTACTCAATCCACCCAGTAGTTACTGCAGGCGGAGTTATTATTATTATTATTATTATTATTATTATTATTATTATTATTGCTAGTGGCTTTACGTCTCACCGACACAGATAGGTCTTATGGCAACGATGGGATAGGAAAGGCCTAGGAGTTGGAAGGAAGCGGCCGTGGCCTTACTTAAAGTACAGCCCCAGCATTTGCCTGGTGTGAAAATGGGAAACCACGGAAAACCATCTTCAGGGCTGACGACAGTGGGATTCGAACTCACTATCTCCCGGATGCAAGCTCATAGCCATTCGCCCCTAACCGCACGGCCAACTCGCCCACTATTATTATTATTATTATTATTATTATTATTATTATTATTATTATTATTATTATTATTATTATTATTATTAATACTATTATTATTATTATTATTATTGTACCGGGTGGTACACCTCCACGCCGCTAATTTAAAATTTGCGCCAGTTGAAACTCCTCTGCTGGAGGAAGTCTGAACTTTATCGACGGTATTAAATTGCAAGTTTCTCTGAAGATGTCACTACTTGGAAATTTTGGAGTTTTTGAACTGTGCCACTTTTGATGTATTTTTGTTTTCCGGTAGTAAGAAGTGTGAACTTTCTCTTCTAGAGGACACTACTGAAAAACTACAATGGTGCACCCTAGTGCGATGTGAAAGAACTGCCTTTTGGAGAAATTTTTATTTCAAAAGTTTGTTTCTTGTTAAATTTCTTTCTGTTATTGTTTAAGTTGGCTGTATACCCCTCTCTTTCCCCTTGTTTTGTATTTAGCCAATCCCGAATTTCTTTAATTAATTTCTGACCAATCTGATGTATCTTCCCCCAACTTGAATATGCTGCTTATCCCGAACCAATAAAGTGATTGTGGGCGGGTGTTTTCTTCCCTGAAACGCCTCGAACTTTCCGCGAGAGTATATAAACTGCTGATTTTAGGGTCTCGGTGCCACTTCTGTTCCATCTTTTAGTGTGTTAAGTACATAGCAGGGGGCGGGAAGCGCCTCTTTCTTCGGCAGCGGTCAACAACAAGGTAATGGCCGATTAATAACTTCTTTCTTTGCTAGCTCAGCAGTTTAACTCTCGGGGCGGGTCCGAAGTTTTTTCCATAATGTAACCTTCCTTAAAATGCAAAGAAACTTAGTATCTATTCTATCTTTTAAACTGCATATCGGGATAGAGAGTGCTTAACCCTCTCGAGCTCCCACTCATATTGCGTTGAGGTGAACTTATTTCTCACAACCGATTCTTCCTTAATGTAATGTAAATTGTTCTTTTCTAAAGTCACCTCTGTAGTATGGGATTAGCCCTTGCATCAGTGGCCTAGAGCCAAATTAGGTTTTGAAACAAATACATTAGGAGTGCAGATCGCCTCCTCTCAAATTGTTATTTTAGAGGTCATGTAATTAACCTTTTTCACTTAATAGACCTCAGTAGGTTGGGTATTTTACCCCTGTGTCTATGTCCTGAGAGGACAACTTGAAGGTGGAGTTTGGTGTGGCCTTTGAGAGGCTTAAAGTTTGAGAGCGAGTAGCTCTTTCTTGAAAATTGAGTGTTGTATGCCTCGAGGAGGCTTTTCTGTGTAATTTGGAGCAAGTGCTCCTGAACATGAATGGGGTTTTCTGCCCCTCTGGTAAAACTTATTTTGGAGTAAGGTTGGGCTGATTGCCCAAGATTTGTGAATTCGGGGCTCGAAGCCCATATACTGTAATTGCACCTTTTGTTGCCTTGCTACTCTGTACCTGCCGTACTTGTTATTTCTTAATTTTGAAAAGAAAATATAACCTTGTTAAATTTTACATTAACTTTGATTCCGTAGTTTGAGACCCGTTCAAGCCTGCACCTTCTTTCACCTCTACCTACCGCAAAAACACGGTAACAAGTGGTAGCAGAGCGTGGTTGAATGGGTCTCAATTTAGCCCCTTTTGACGGCCAAACATTGCTTTGATTCAAACCCTAACAATTTTCTCAGTTGCTGGAATTTTTGATCTTTCCTGTTTCAAAATTGTTCTGTCATCATGGCCGGCCCTCGCGATGTTCTCCATCTTAACTATTTGCGCAAGGAGGAGTTGATCTATGAGTTAACTATCAGAAATGTGCAATCTGGAGGCACGGTTGCGATAGACACCAACAAGCTTAGAGAGTCCCTTGATTTGCCCATTTCCATCCCCAATTTGGGAGAGAAAGAAATTGACGACTCTCTTTCCACGATCACCGAGAATACTACTGGGCTAGCATCGGTAGTTAGTTTTTTGATGAAAATGATCCTTCTTCTAATCAAATTAAGCGTGTGCAAGCCAGGCTATATCATTTTTCAAATAGAGTTAACGATCTGTTGTCTCTGAAGTTGAATGACGTTCAGAGGAAAGAAGCTAGTACGTTGCTTGAAAGTATTTCTGAATTATCTAGCAAGGTCACTCAATTGTTAACTGGGGAAGTTCCTCCCAAAATTGATCAACCCACCACGATGAATGTAGGTAGCGAGGAAGAGCCTCCTAAGGGAGAAGTCAATAGGATAACCGTTGCTGCTCAAACTATCTCTGCCCCATTGGACAACGAGTCTGAACGCCGTGCATCGTTGAATAATATACGTTCTGAATTAACTTCCTTGCCACTGAAACCTTTACCTACTATGTCACCCGGGTTTAGCAGCTTGCCTCATCCATTGGTAATGTTGCTCAGAGGTATCTCTAAGTTTTCCGTTAATACCACCAGTGAAGTAATTTCATTTTTAAGATTTTTAGTTGAATTTCAGGATCATGCCTTTGTGTTTTCTCTTTCCCCATGTCAGATTTTGCAAATCATCTATCCCTATGCTATTGGTATTCTCTCAGACAAAATAGTAAGAGCCATTGCCGAGCAATCATCTATTGAGGATTTCCACGCCCACTTGCTAGCTAACTTCATCCCGGCTAGGGCCAGGTCCTCCCTTATTCAGAAGTACTATTATCGTGCACAGCGTTTGGATGAAAACTTGGCAGACTTCATCCAAGATATTAAATTCTATACTAGGGTGTTTGCTCTTCATTTTCCTGAAGATCAGATTGTACAGGCTATTGTAGAAGGAATTTCACCACCCTATAGGTCATATTTGTGTTTCGCGGCGTGCCCGCAAACTTTCTCTGAACTTGAGGCGTTGGCCGTCTCAGCGGAAGGAGTGAGATACGCCGATTCCTTGCGTGTCGCGAAAGAACCCCCGCCTTCTTTTAGTAATACTCGGCCTCCACCTCGCCGATCAGTCACACCTCGTAAATGTTATGCTTGCGGGTCGCCTGACCATCTTCGCAATAAGTGTCCACTGATCAAGTCTAGTAGGGCAAATAATGGAGCTGGTTCATCACAAGGCTGTTTTAAATGTGGGGCTTTCTCACATATCGCCAAGAATTGCCCAAACTCAAATAGCACCCCCTCCAGCTCAACTTCTGGTGCAAATTCCACCAATGCCAATAATAAAATGTGACTAGCGGCTTCGGCTGAGTCGACTAATTCTGCTTCCCAAGGCTCAGCCCCTGGCAAAAAGGTCGTAAATTCAGGGAACGTTCAATTTGCAAATCCATCTTTGAATGCCCCAAAGAGTGTCTTAGGATTGCGGCGGATACCCCCGCACCTGTTCCTTTTCTTAAGATTGAGTTAAATAACGAGCCTATAACCGCTCTATTAGATTCAGGCAGTGTTTGTTCAATTATTTCGGATCAATGGTATTCAAAATTGAAGTCTGTTTGTAAACTACCTGACTATGGCTCATCAACTGTTCAATATGTTTCGGCTAATTCATCTCCATTAGAAATTCTAGGTTCTGTACAGGTCAAAATTCGTATTTTTAAATTTACATGGAAATCCAAACTGTTTGTGGCTAAGCACTTGTCTTGCCCCATCATACTGGGAGCGGACTTCATTTCTCACACTGGTCTTGTGCTCGATCTTCAGAGTAAGTCGTGCACATTCAAATTTGCGTCCAATTGTAAAATTCCCTTGTTAAAGTGTAATTCTGTATCATGTTCATCTATTTCGCCTACCCAGGATGAGATGTTGTTAGACCTTAGACATCTACCTGAGGAGCAGGCTGATAGTATTCGTAAGTTGTGTCAGTCATTTCCAGAGGTGTTCTCTGATACTCTTGGTGTTACTGACCTTATTGAATACAAAATTGAGGTCACGGATTCGATTCATGTCCGTTTTCCACCATATAGGCTATCTCCACCTAAAATGAAGGCTCTGAAAGAAATCATCGATCAGATGTTGAAGGATGGTATTATTAGGCCCTCTAAGTCGGCGTATTCGTCACCTATTTTTCTAGTCCCGAAACCCCAAGGTGGCTTCAGGCCTGTCATTGATTATAGGGCTCTCAATCGGAAGGTGGTGTTACAATCTGTGCCCCTTCCTGACCTTCATTCTTGTTTTTCATGGTTTCGTAAGGCCAAGTTCTTTACTATCTTGGACTTGAATCAGGCCTATAATCAAATTCCCCTAGCGGAAGAGTCTAAACATCTTACAGCGTTTGCCACGGACTGGAATTTATACGAATACAACCGCGTGCCTTTCGGGCTCCCCACGGGAGCAGCTGTACTCACTAGGCTGCTAGATAGGGTCTTCTCCGACATCAAATTTGAGTACTTGTATCACTACTTGGATGATGTCGTCGTATTTTCGGAGACCTTTGAAGAACATCTAGATCATCTGCGAGAAGTTCTCAATCGCCTTCGTAAGGCTGGGTTAACTGTCAAGTTGTCCAAGGTTGCCTTTGCTAAGCCCTCTATGTCATTCCTAGGGCATATTGTGTCACCTGATGGTGTTGCCGTCGATCATTCTAGATCACAGGCCATCCGTGATTTTAAACCTCCCAAGGACATTAAAGGTATCGCCAGGTTTATTGGTATGGTGAATTTCTTCAGGAAGTTCATTCCTAACTTCGCTAATAGAGCGGCGCCCTTGAACCTTCTTCGTAGGAAAGGCATCAAATTCGAGTGGGGACCTTCTCAACAAGCCGCTTTTGAAGATCTTAAATTAGCTCTCTCTAATGCCCCTGTACTTGCTATGCCTGATTTCTCAAAGAAATTCATCGTCCAAACCGACGCGTCGTCGTCAGCAGTAGCTGCAGTCCTTCTTCAAGAGACTGAACTAGGGAGGCGACCCATCGTCTATGCATCTAGGACCTTGTCGGCTCAAGAAGCCAAGTATTCCATCTATGAGCTCGAAGGTTTGGCAGTCTTATTTGCCTTAGAAAAGTTCCGTCTCTATCTGGAACATGTCAAATTCGACCTGGAGACAGATAATCAAGCCTTAAGCTGGGTCTTAGGTAGGCCGCGTCGTACTGGTCGTATAGCCCGTTGGGCCATCCGTATTTCTGCCTTCCAATTCGATGTCAGGCATATCCGAGGTACCGAAAATGTTGTCGCTGATGGCCTCAGCCGTATGTTTTCCAACGACGTCGAGACCCAGGAACCGGTCGACAGTTCATCACCTCCCGAGTCCATACTATCTGATGTTAATGCAATCTTAACAGATGCTCCCATGCTCTTTAGGGATATCGAGAAATACTAACGTGAAGATCCGACGCTGGCTCCGATAATTGAAACCCTTTCTTCTGGGGATCATGTCGTCCCTTATGTTCTGAGGAATGGTGTTTTATGTTGCCCATCAAGGCATGATAAGATGATGAAGGTCGTCGTTCCAGCGGTTCTTGTACCTATGATCTTCAAGTACTATCATGAGACCCCATTAGGGGGGCATCTTGGAATCTTTAAAACTCGTGAGAAGATTCGTGATATGTTCATCTGGAAGGGTATGGACGGTGACATCCGTGAACTAGTAAAGGCTTGTAAATCCTGTTTGCTTAGTAAACCAACCATGTCCACCAAGGTAGGCCTTTTGTCTTCTCATCAAGCGTCGCGCCCCATGGAACGCCTGTATATTGATTATGTAGGACCCTTCCCCCAGTCGAAGGTAAATGCCAACAAGTTCATCTTCGTATGTGTAGATGGTTTTACAAGATTTTCCTGGTTATTTCCGACTAAGCTGGCTACCGCTCAGTCCACCATTACTTGTCTAAATTCTATCTTTGCTTCTTTTGGTCCGTGTCAATATATTGTATCTGATAATGCTAAGGCTTTTACATCTAATCTATTTCGTAAATTCTGCTTTGACCTGTCCATCTCTCATGTGACTACTTCTGCTTATTACCCTCAACCATCTCTGGCTGAACGGGTTAACCGTAATCTCAGGTCCACGCTTATTGCCTATCATCATGAAGATCATTCCAGGTGGGACACGTCCCTGCATTGGTTTAGCTTTTGCCTTGAATTCGGCGGTTCATGAATCACATAAATTTACTCCAGCTTCTTTAATGTTCAAGTTTGTTCCCAACACGCCGCTCTCTAACCTCTGGTCTCTGAGTGACATTCTACCTGAGACAATAGATCCGGACAACATTAAAGATCTTTGGAAGAAGGCTAAAGCCAATCTTAAAGTGTCTCATGAAAAGGTTAGGGAAAGGTATGATCGTGGACGGAGACCCACCCATTTGAAGGTAGGTGACCAGGTAATGGTTAAGAATTTTGTTCCCGCGGGCAAGCTTGCCCCCAGATTTCATGGGCCGTGTGTCATTGTCGATTTCCTTACGCCGGTTACGTTGTTATTAAGCAATCCAGCCACCGAGAGGATATTTAGGGTTCACCTGTCGCAGGTGAAACCAGTGTAAATTTTGTGTCAACTTGCTTTATATAATTTGAAAGGATTATGAAGGTTATATTTTTTTGAGTTTTCACTTTTAAGGCATTCTGCCCCTTCTATAATATCTTGTTTCATATGTAAGCATTTTTGTCAAACCTTCCCCGAACCGTTAAACTGCCATTCTGTCCTTACCACGGCCATTACCACGCTCCCGTCTCCTGCTCCACTACACACAGTGGCTCGCATCTGAAATGAATTGCTGCACGCCGCTGGCCCCTCGACCTCTCCACAATGAATGTACCCTGAAATCATTCTGGTCCAACAAAAATTCTGCCGCCTAACTTTAATGTTTCAGTGCCCCCGCAGCCGCGCGGCACTGCGCCGCATCTGGGATAGAGGAAGGGCCCCCTCGACCCCAGCGAGGACGACATGTGCACGGCGAACCGGAGCTCTCCTCCCGGCCAAGGCTGATGTGCGGCGCACGACCTGCTACTGGCCCGCAGCCTGTATATGTTCACCGCGGGCGCGGCGTGCTTCAGCACCTCTGCTCCCCTCATAGTGCGGGCGAGCGGTATCTCAGGGTACTTGAGGGGCCCGGGCGGCCTCCTCTGAACGCAAGCAGTGGCGGCTGGTCTGGCCGTTAAAATCATCAACGTTTGAAGTACATATCCAGCTATATGGACATTCCAGTTTAACTTTACTACCTTTTCTTGGGTATTCCACTGCAATAGTTGGTGGACTTAGAAAATTTTCCTCAACTTTAAAAACTAAAGTTTTCCTTCTGAATTCAACTTCTACAAACATAAAGACTTTATTTCACCAGTTATTACAAAAATTTTGAAACTGAATCAAACCAAATTAAGAAAATTTTATAAATACTTCTGCAATTAATCTCCATATCAACATCAAAACTTGGACCTGGTTTTCAAACAGATTTCATGTGTCACCCCTGGAGGAACTTTGGGGGGGGGGGGGAGGTCTGTACCGGGCGGTACACCTCCACGCCGCTAATTTAAAATTTGCGCCAGTTGAAACTCCTCTGCTGGAGGAAGTCTGAACTTTATCGACGGTATTAAATTGCAAGTTTCTCAGAAGATGTCACTACTTGGAAATTTTGGAGTTTTTGAACTGTGCCACTTTTGATGTATTTTTGTTTTCCGGTAGTAAGAAGTGTGAACTTTCTCTTCTAGAGGACACTACTGAAAAACTACAATGGTGCACCCTAGTGCGATGTGAAAGAACTGCCTTTTGGAGAAATTTTTATTTCAAAAGTTTGTTTCTTGTTAAATTTCTTTCTGTTATTGTTTAAGTTGGCTGTATACCCCTCTCTTTCCCCTTGTTTTGTATTTAGCCAATCCCGAATTTCTTTAATTAATTTCTGACCAATCTGATGTATCTTCCCCCAACTTGAATATGCTGCTTATCCCGAACCAATAAAGTGATTGTGGGCGGGTGTTTTCTTCCCTGAAACGCCTCGAACTTTCCGCGAGAGTATATAAACTGCTGATTTTAGGGTCTCGGTGCCACTTCTGTTCCATCTTTTAGTGTGTTAAGTACATAGCAGGGGGCGGGAAGCGCCTCTTTCTTCGGCAGCGGTCAACAACAAGGTAATGGCCGATTAATAACTTCTTTCTTTGCTAGCTCAGCAGTTTAACTCTCGGGGCGGGTCCGAAGTTTTTTCCATAATGTAACCTTCCTTAAAATGTAAAGAAACTTAGTAGGCGAAATAGATGAACATGATACAGAATTACACTTTAACAAGGGAATTTTACAATTGGTGGTTCGTCTCAATTTCGTATGGACACTGAAATTAATTGTGCAATGTTATCACTGCTAAGTAATGGGCACACGATGCTTAAGTGGTGGTGGTGGTAGTAGCCATTGCTTTAATATGAAGTACAACTGGGCAGCCATCCTCTATTATCACTAATCAGAAGGAAACTGAAAGAGGTCCAACTTTTTAACGAAATGAAGGTATCGGGGAAAGGTAGGGAAGGACCACGAAGGGTGTGAAAATTACTCTCAAGCATCGCAAACTTAATGCAGTCGGGGTAAGCGATAGTTGACCAAGGGAGGTGGATAGGAATGATGAAAAAATACTTTAGGAGCTTTCTTTTTTAATGACATAATACTTGTATTGCTCTTGGCACTAATTAGTAATAAAGCAGAATATAATATAAGCAGTTCAATATACAATTTAAATGTAAGTTAAGAAAGTTGAACTAATCAGCAGTTATATAAGAATTCGAGACCTTTAGGCTTTTTCAATCGTGATGTCTGCGGTGCCCTAGCCGCCAGCGTCTTAGAGAGATTTGCCAACCACACTAATGACCCGGATGCCACCACAGAGGCGAAACGCTGGTAATTTCACATTTGAAAAAGCCTGAAGGGCTCGAATACTTATGTAATATTCGCAATCAACGGAATTAAATTTCAGTTCATTCCTGGGAACTTAATTTCTAATAATTAGCTGTTGTTACAGAAAGGAAATTGTATCAAGATGGTGATTGTGGTGGTGACTATTATTTTAAGACGAAGTAGGCCTACAAGTAGCCTACAAGGCCTCTCTTAGTACGAATTAGATGAGAAAAAGGAAGGTAGTATCCATCCCTCATGCCTTTGTTGGCGAGACCTAGTGTTTACAGTGAACTACGTCTTCTGGTACAGGCTAGAGCAATTTTGTTACTTTCATTGACCTGTCTGTCTTGACCTTAGCTTTGACAATATGAAAGTGACTGAGGAATGGGCGATGCTAGTAATGCCATTCCTTATGCAGCCAGTCCGTGCTATGAATGACGTGAAAATGTTGCTCATACTGTCGGTTGGTACATGCATTTCAGTGGGCTTGGCAGACTGCTATGTAATAGCAACTTCTGACTCAGTGAGGAAAGCAACGGGAAACTACCCCACTCCTCATTTCCCTAGTATGTTTCTTCAGTGATGCCTAGGCCATCTAAGGTAAATCCGGGACAGATGCCACCCCGGTAGAGATGCCGCATACACTGTAGCTAAAGGTTCCCATCGTTACAGCTAGATGGCAATATGTGTGGTTTTTCAGTTTCTAAGGAAGAACTACTGTCTGCGAGTGTGACGAAATTTGGTCGTATATTACGCCAATTATAGCCGATATCATGAGGCGAGTACATGTTTCCTCCTGACAAAGTTTTTGCGTGTGTTAATTTATTGTATATTAAGTTGGCTTCAAATGCTTAAATCAGACGTTTTTAGTACAGTAGACGTCAGAAACATAACTGTAGTTGAGAGTAAGCTAATTTTGGGCCATGATAGCCTTGAGGTATGAAAACAGGAGGGTGCGGCGTCTCTCCCTGATAGTTGGGAGAGTTGCCGCACAACAATCCGGCTGAGATGCCTCATTGCTATCAGATTCTACAAGCGATCTGGAATCATTCAATACTATTCAGAGTGTGCCGGTATTTTATTCGAATATTTTATCGTCTCACGATTCTTGATATACATAATCTATTTTTATTAATTTCATTGGTAACATTATTTTATTATATAAAATTATATTATTTTCAGCAATAAAAATTTGCGACATGCCTGCTCAGTATAAAAGTAAGGGCACTGTTAAAAGACCTCAATGGACACAGGAAAATTTAAGAGAGGCAGTTAAAAGACTGAAAGCCAAGGAAATACTGATCAGGGGGGCAGAATGATACTACAGAATTCCGGAACGAACACTGAAACTTAGAATGCAGTCACGAAATCTGGAAAAGGGCTCTCTGGGTCCAGCAGGTACAGCTACTTCAATAATCACCGAAGTCAAAATGATATCCAAAAAAGGATTACTGTATCCAGTGTTTGAGTTACAAACAGTGACTGCATGAATCTTGCTCTACATATAACGACTGTTGCAGCAAAATTGCTAGAGAACAATGTTTTAAGAAACAATCTGTAAAAACTTGTAAGAGGATAAACATCAGTTTTTGATTCAAGAATCCCGCCTTAGACATGTTTCCAAATTACTGTGTCAGGACAGAATTATATTCATTATGATTTTGATGTTTCCATTATTTAACACGAGGGTCCCGTGGTGTAGGGATAGCGTGCCTGCCTCTCGCCCGGAGGCTCCGGGTTCGATTCCCGGCCAGGTCAGGGTTTTTTCTCTCGACCTGAGGGCTGGTTCGAGGTCCACTCAGCCTACTTGATTGGAACTGAGAATCTATCTGAGGGTGACATGGCGGCCCCGGTCTCGGAAGCCCAGAATAACGGCCGGGAGGATGCGTCGTGCTGACCACACGGCTCCTCGTAATCTGCAGGCCTTCGGGCTGAGCAGCGGTCGCTGTGCAGGCCAGAGCCCTTTCAAGGGTGTTAAGTGCCGTGGGGTTTTATATAACACAGTGAAGAATCCATTGCACATGCACATTTATAGTAAATCGAAATTAAAATACGATTAATTTAATGTTGTAAATTATCAGATAGATTTTTTTCCATTGAATGATTATATTATGTGGATATAATTATCTTGTAGTACGTTCTAGTGTTCGGTTATATTAAAGTTGAAGAAATTGGCTTAAATTTTATTTTGTCATTAATTATTTTACTTGCGGCATCTCTCCCGAGCAAAGTCGGCATCTATACCGGGATCCAGGGAGAGACGCCGCAGATGCAACAATTCCTTTGTTCCCTCCTTTCTCCCATTTACTTTCAATTGCCAATATTTTGTTCATCCCTGATCAAATGTACATGTTTTCAAATTATGCTCGATGAATTTGCAACAATTTTTAAAGTAAATATACCGAGATATAACAAAAGACATAAAAAGTGCGGCAACTCTCCCGGAATTACCCTATGACAGCTGATGGTGGAGCTCCTGAGGATCCAACCAGCCTTCGGGCTGAGGATTGAACACACATACACACACATCCATACAATTGCTATTTGCTTTACGTCGCACCGACACAGATATGTCTTACGGCGACGATGAGGTAGGAAAGGCCTAGGAATTGGAAGGAAGTGGCCGTGGCCTTAATTAAGGTACAGCCCCAGCATTTGCCTGGTGTGAAAATGGGAAACCACGGAAAACCATCTTCAGGGCTGCCGACAATGGGGTTCGAACCCACTATCTCTCGATTACTGGATACTGGCCGCACTTAGCGACCACATACATACATACATACATACATATATACATACATACATACATACATACATACATACATACATACATACATCCAACGAACGTATTGGCAAACGAAAGAGAATAGCCATGGAGGGCATGAAAATTACTCCCTAGGGCTCAAAGGTTAATACGGTCGAGATCGGGAGAGAACATAAGTTAACCAAGGATGGTCGGATAGGCGATTATTATTATCAGAGGGAAAACATGGCGGAAGTCCGACATTTCGGAAAAAGAAAGGTATAGGCTAGTCAAGGAGATGATGAGGGCTGCGAAGGGCGTGAAAATGAAAGACTCCCTAGGTGACGCAAACCTAATACCATTGGGATCGGAAGAGAACACGAGTTGACAAAGAGAGACCAGACGGGAAGAATAAAAGTAAGGAAACGGACACATGTAAGTTTTTTTAAACAATTGGATTTACGTCACACTGACACAGATGGGTCTTACGGCAACAAATGGGACAGGAAAGGGCTAGGGGTGGGGTGGAAGCGGCCGTGGCATGAATTCAGGTACAGCCCGAGGATATGCCTAGTGTGAACGTCAGAAAGCACGGAAAACCAACTTCAGGGTTGCTGACAGTGGGGTTGGAACCCACTATCTCCCGAATACTGGATACTGACACAAGTAAGAGGAAGCAATCCTAAACTGAGCTCCTGCGGGTTCTACATTCAGTCACCTCTTACTACAAGTAGGGGATACCGTGGATGTATTTTACCGTCGCCACCCACAGTAGGGACAATAGTAGCAGCAAAGGTTGCAGATCCGGACTGTACAGCATGGCTGGTCAAGTATAAGAATTGCTGAAGTGGCCATGGTACATAGCTTAAATTCCTTCGTATTGACGGCTCCACTTACGCAACGATATTGCGTACAGAATATGAAACCCATGATACTCACCTGCTTATTGTTTTAAAGGGAGCAGTAGACATATCGCTGTGTCAGTTACTTGGAAGTTAGGAGTAGAACATTCCTCTGCTTTCAAGATGCCAGAGTAGATTGCATAAATGCTTTTGGGGCACTGCGCGGTCAGACGTGGGCTTATAAGTACGCTCTGCTTGTTAATCAATAACGTTAGTGGACATAAACATAGTTTATATATATATGTTATTTGCTTTTCGCCCCACTAACTACTTTTTAAGGTCGTCGGAGACGCCGAGGTGCCGGAATTTAGTCCCGCCAGAGTTCTTTTACGTGCCAGTAAATCTACCGACACGGGGCTGTCGTATTTGAGCACCTTCAAATACCACCGGGCTGAGCCAGGATCGAACCTGCCAAGTTGGGGTTACAAGGCCAGCTCCTTCTGAGCCACTCAGCCCGGCTAAAAATAGTTTATTAAGTTTTTTTTTTTGCTATTTGCTTTACGTCGCACCGACATAGATGTCTTACGGCGACGGTGGGATAGGAAAGGCCTAGGAATTGGAAGGAAGCGGCCGTGGCCTTAATTAAGGTACAGCCCCGGCATTTGCCTGGTGTGAACATGGGAAACCACGGAAAACCATCTTCAGGGCTGCCGACAGTGGGGCTCGAACGCACTATCTCCCGATTACTGGATACTGGCCGCACTTAACCGACTGCAGCTATCAAGCTCGGTTAAAAATAGTTAGTGGCTTATCTAATCATTCAGGTTCGGAAGTTAAAGAAGTCATATTTTTTTTCCTGAGGTCAATTTACTCAAAATTTGAAAAATAACTGCGAACGATGGGTCCCTGACCCCGTTTAAAGCAAATTTATGTTGCATATAGATGTATATTTCGGCCATTATTATTGCTTTGGTCATATTTCACTAATTTTTAGTCATATAAGGTCATATTAGGTTAGATTTTGAGCATTTTTTGTGTAAATTGGGGAATCGTTTATAACAAAGTACTTACTATCTGCGTCGAGTTTCATATACAGGATTTCAAATACTGTAGTAGACGTATTTTCCTTTCTTTTCACGAAACAGATCGTTTACAAGAGATGGTTAGAAGGAACAAAAAAAAAAAAAAGAAACAAACAAACAAGAGATGCTGTACGAACGTACGCCGAAAGATACCCTACCTAAAAGCATGCTAATACTTCGCTTTTTGTTTTTTTTTAGGAGAACAGAGAGAGAACTCCGTCTCAGGGCTATGATACTAAATGAATGTACAAAGTCTTAACGTACCTAATGTAGCCCTGTCAGTTTTTATTATTAAATGTGTCTGCTCTATTATCGCTAGTCACATGTTGGCACTTTAACAATTGCTACCTATCCCTAAAATGTTTAAGTCATACTTTACATTTTTGAGGTCATAATTAGTTAGCATATTTGCTTGCATATTTTGTACTTGTTTAGGTCATAAACTTCCGAAGACTACGGGTAATAATATACTGTTATTGGTTTAACGTACCAATAACTAGTCTCACAGGTTTTTTTGAGAAGCCAATGTGGCGGAATTCTGTCCCGCAGGAGTTCTTTCACATACCCATAAAACTACTTTTGCATGTTGATAGACTGATGTGTTCTATGTGAATGAAGAGAAGCCAGTCCTCAAACTAGAGGAATTATTAATTAAAATCCCTGGCATGGTTGGGAATCGAACCTAGAGCCCTCTGAACAGAAAGTCAAGCCAAATGGCAACATACTATTCCTTTCTTTTAAGGCTATTTAATGTGCTCAGTGATATCAGAGTTCATCCTCCCAGTTTGTTGCACCAGTTCACCAAGAGACCATTGCTGAACATAAAGCGGCATTCCAATCCCTTCTAATCCTGTGATACATATTTCGTTACTAGCTGTCGGGCCCATCGTGGATGGGATAGGTTTTGTATAATTACAGCAGTAATGACATCTAGCGGAGATGAGTAGCACACCTCAACTAACAAAAATAGTCGGTAGGCGTAATGTTCTTTTTGATAATGATAAGTTTTGAGGACATTTAATTTTCTTTCAGCTCATTGATATTAAAGCATTCAAGGACTAGGCACCGAACCCCTTCTTTTATTATTCCCTTTTCCCATTCTACGAGTGAATATTCCTGCAAGCTTTTCAGTAACACTGCCGTTGAGCATTCGCGGCAGATAGATTAGAGATCCAACATGGTGCGGCTCGGACGAAGTCTCTAGTAATAAACAAAGGTTGCTAACGTCAGAGATTTAAGATGATAGACGAGCATTGGTCTGGATAGGTTAGAATATGCTCTGGAGGAAAACAAAGGAGGTATTGGAGCGTAATCCCTCAGGTTAGGACTGCGAAGTGGCCAACAGGCCTCTATTTTTTTATTTTTCGCTTTTTTACAAGGTGCTTTATGTCGTACCAACACAGATAGGTCTTATGACGACGTTGGGATAGAAAAGGGCTAGGAGTGGGAAGGAAGCGGCCGTGGCCTTAATTAAGGTACATCCCCAGCATTGCTTGATGTGAAAATGGGAAACTACGGAAAACCATCTTCAGGGCTGCCAACAGTGGGGGTCGAACCCTCTATCTTCCGAATGCAAGCTTACAGCTACGCGTCTCTAACCGTACGGCCAACTCATCCGGTGACAGGCCTCTAGCATTCCCTGGATTGGAGCTGAAGTGTGACGGAAATTACAGTGACAAAAAGTAAGGTTATCGGACGCACGACAAGACAAATTCAAGGTGCGTGGTTTTCTTATTTTAACGGAATGTGGCAGCCCTGAGGCCACATATTATGCCATGTGCCTTCATCACAGCCGATCCAAGCCGACCAGTAGGCACACAGAAAATGATCTCATTTAGCGGATTTGCACAGTCTCCTTTTAATGCTTCTATATAGATAAGAAGGCTTTTATGGGCGGCTTAGTATGTCCCAGCCAAATACAAAGGAAGGACCTCTCCTCTCGCTATTTCAAGTATCGTTTCACGTAATTTTTATATGTTTTTACACCCGCGATTGTTCAACGGTAGTACCACCTGCTTTTCTCGTCAATTCGTTGGCCTTCTTCTATATCAATACTGGATCATGACCACGCGATTTTCAACTTATAAAAACAATCACAACTACCACCATCCCCAGTTAGTTCGTTATCATGAAGTCTGAACAATATTTTCACGTCAGCGATGCTCGTTGGAAATAAAACCAAACATTTGCTATTATCTCCATTATTAAAGCTCAAACGGAAAAAATTGTATCAGATATAAAAGACCGGAAAATAGGTTTTCTATCATTATTGCTATGTGCACTTTTTATATAGAGTTAATATTTCCGGAGATGCTAGGGTTTTTAAAGTAGCAATTGCGAATATTTTCGTTATTATCACAAGGCAAAAGATCGGTATTAAATGTTACACGACTGTTATAACGTACAGTTTTTGGATGCAGCTAAATGCCCCTTGTAGGGTTGGTTGATGCGTGCACTTCAGTGGGCTTGGCATTCTGATATGTAATAGCAACTTCCGGCTAGGCGAAGAAAGCAACGGGAAAGTACCTCGCTTTCGTTTCCCCAGTGTGCCTCTTCAATATTATGGGATAAAATTTTACACCTTCTGTTTTGGTCATCTTAATATTGCTACGCCATTGAAGACTAATCAAATCATAGCCTAGAGCACTTTAGTGACATTTTAGAATTTAAATATCCAGTTTCAAGACATTCTATCAAGCTGTTTTCTCGTGATATTCAGACAACCAAGCGAGTTCCATTTGGTTACGGGCGCGCAGCTGTGAGTTTGATTCGGGAGATCGTGGGTTTGAACCCCATTGTCGGCAGCCCTGAAGTGGTTTCCAATTGTCACACCAGGCAAATGCTGAGGCTGTAAGCACACGGCCGCTTCCTTCCAACTCCTAGCCCTTTCCTGTACCATCGTCGTCATAAGACCTATCTGTGTCTGTGCGATGTAAAGCCAACTGTAAAACAATAAAGTAGTAAGTTAAACAAACATTCAGACAGTCAAAAATTGAGCTGAACCTATTTTCGACTTTTGTATACCTAATCCGAGATAAGTAAGAAGTATTAGGCCAAAAATTGAAGTTTACAAACATAATCATATATTTTAAAACATAGATTTCGTATTGAGCTTCACTTGCAATAGGGCACATGCATGATCCGGGGTTTTAATTAAACATATGCTAATCTGATTCAAAAGTTCATGCATAATTCAAAAATGTGATCAGAATGTACAAATAATAACTCTAAACATGATAAAAATCTAAATTAAAGTACGAAAATGTCACGTCACGCAAGTACGCGATCTCATTGGTCTGACGTCATCGTACAGGTTGACTGAATTAGCAGACGAAATAACACAGTGTGCTGTGAGAAACAGGTTACACTTCGCGTGTTTCTACTTTATGTTAGTGTCTGGTATAGTCAAATTCGAGGTCTATACATTGGATAATAATCTGAGTGGTATATTTTAGACTTAAAATGAATCCTGCGCAGACAGTGAGGCAGAAAACTTATAAATGGTGTATAGTTCCGCTGTGCAATAGCACATCGCATACCATCCCAAACAAATTGTTTATAAAAGTTCCAAAGACGCTAAAAATAGGGAGAAAAGTATTTTGGCTAACCGGAGAAATGCTGGTGATATATCGGAAAAGTCTATAGTTTATTTTTTTGAAGATCGTTTTATAAGTTGAATTTGTCTGAATTTTCAATCACTTTTCCAGCTGTTCTAGTGGTAAAACTGGTAAAACTTTAAATTTTAATGTATGATGCTTTAATTAAATGCTTCAATTACATCTTGAAATATGAAAGTAATAAACAGTGCATTAATTATTGCTGATTATTAAAGTATTCTCCAAACCTAACCTATGTTTTGGGTGATCCATGTCAAGGTAATAAATCAAAGGGGCTATGAACCACATTGGCAGCTCTAATTATACCAATTTATCTTGGCATGCGACAGTTATTTATGTCTTTATTGAAGAGCTTACATTTGTAAAGAAATTTAGGTTATAGCTAAATACTCTATAATATAACAAAAATAGGCGTGTACATCATAAAAGAAAACAACGTGAATGTAACAAATGTATATCTCTACACAAAACCAACGCTTGTCTGTTGGGGTCTTATAAGTGAACAATGCTCAATTATAATAATAATTAATTATCATCATATCAATGAAATAAGTAACATAATTGCACACAGGTGAAAATAGTGATGCTGGTGTTAAAAATATTATCCAATTTAGTCTAAGTTTGAGGTTATACAAGCCAAGTCAATAAACCGAAGGGTAAAAATACCGGACGAGTTGGCCGTGCGGTTAGGAACGCGCAGCTGTGAGCTCGCATCCGAGAGATAGTGGGTTTGAACCCCACTGTCGGCAGCCCTGAAGATGGTTTCCCGTGGTTTCCCATTTTCACACCAGACAAATGCTGGGGCTGTACCTTAAATAAGGCCACGGCCGCTTCCTTCTCATTCCTAGGCCTTTCCTGTCCCATCGTCGCCATAAGACCTATCTGTGACGGTGCGACGTAAAAAAAAATAGCAAACAAAAAAGTAAAAGTCACAGCACCCAAAGATATTCCTGTATTGAACGACTAAAATGTCACCAAGACACTTTTCTTAAGTGATATGCTCAGCTTGTTAAAAGCCAAATGTAATTAATGTTATTGGCTTTACGTCCCGCTAACTACTTCTACGGTTTTCGGAGACGCCGATGTGCAGGAATTTAGTCCTGCAGGAGTTCTTTTGCGTGCCAGTAAATCTACCGACACGAGGGTGACGTATTTGAGCATCTTCAACTACCACCGGACTGAACCAGGATCGAACCTGCCAAGTTGGGGTCAGAAGGCCAACACCTCAACCGTCTGAACCACTCAGCCCGACTAGTGAAAACTAGATGAAGTCATATTTATCTTTATCATGTTTAACTTTTCCCTCCACCAAGATATTTAATGTTTCTCTTTCATGCGCCCCGGAAGTGGTAGGCCAGTTGCCCCAACCATAAATATATATATATATATATATATATATATATTCGGGAATGATAGATTATAGACCTATAGTACTATGATCTTTCTTTCTTTCCTTCCTTCCTTCTTTCTTTCTTTCTTTCTTTCTTTCTTTCTTTCTTTCTCTCTTTGTTAATCAGTTTATCCTTCAGGGTTGGTTTTTCCCTCGGACTCAGCGAAGGATATCACTTCTACCGCTTCAAGGGCAGTGTCCTGGAGCGTGAGACTTTGGGTATGGTGATACAACTTGTGAGGAGGGCCATTACCTCGCCCAGGCGGCCTCACCTGCTATGCTCAACAGGGGCCTTGTTGGAGAATGGGAACGGAAGGGATAGACAAGGAAGAGGGAAGTAAACGGCCGTGGCCTTGGGTGTCTGGAGGAGAAGTGGGAAAATACGAAAAACCACTTCGAGTATGGCTGAGGTGGGATTCGAAACCCCTGTACTCAGTTGACCTCCCGAGGCTGTGTAGACCCCGTTCCAGCCTTCGTACTATTTGTTTTCAACTTTCATGGCAGAGCCGGGAATCAAAACCGATTCTCCGGCGGTGGCAGCTAATCACATTAACCACTACACCACAGAGGCGGAATAGTAGGCCTACTATAATGCTACCTATATGTTTATGTTAGTGCTGAAATCCGATTTCTTACTTTACTAATGCTGAAAGCCCGAAAATGTAATGTTATTCTTTAATATGGGAATCAGTCTAGAAGGAAATGTTGAAAGTTATGTGATTTCTATTCAGGTTCGTTGTTATCCTAATACTATGAGTTACGGTACATTGCACGTATATAAATGCCACTTACAAACTTGCTTTTTATCCGCGAATTTCTGCGGCCACAAAAGTCACTATTTTTCAAGAATAATGTCATCTACACATGGTAGATTGTCTGACTGTGCTGTTTTGAACCTTTCTTCTGTCATTTTGAAGTTATTCGCGATCAAGAATAATAAACAATCGGCTTTTAGTAACGGCTGATGCACAATAGCTGGTAGAGTTGCATGGGTTACTGGATCGTGACGTCACAGCGCGCCGCTTACGTCAGAGGCCGTTTCACTCGCCTTGCGGCAAGGCACTTTTAAATATTTTTTAATTGTAGAAAACAAGGCAACTTACCACAATGTAATACGTTTACGTACTATTTCATTGGTCTACTTTTCAAAAAATTATTTTTGAAAATTATGCATGTTCCCTATTACGCTAGACTGAAGGGAAGATATTAGCTAGTATCTACAGTATACATATAAAATAAGAGTTTTGTCTGTACATTGCTCAAAATTTTAAAAGGATGGTATTTCTATATCGGTCATGTCCATAGTAACAAGGAAATGCACTTTTTAATTTTCCGTAATTTCTGTCTGTCTGTCTGTCTGTCTGTCTGTCTGTCTGTCTGTCTGTCTGTCTGTCTGTCTGTCTGTATGTATGTATGTATGTATGTATGTATGTATGTATGTATGTATGTACACGCATCACGAGAAAACGGCTGAAGAGCATTTAATGAAAATCGGTATGTGAAGTCCGGGAATAAGTCGCTACAATCTAGGCCATAAATAATCTTTTTCACGCTGAGAGAAATGGTAGTTTAGGGGAAGGTCTAATATTTAATTCTCAAATATTTATGTTATTAGTGGTCCTATCTTAATGAAATTCGGTATGTAAAGTTCGGAAATAAGTCGCTGAAATCTAGCCTATAAATAATTTTATTCACTCTGAGAGAAATGGTAGTTTAGGGGAAGACCTAAAATTTAATTCTCAAATGTTTATGTTATTAGAAGTCCCATCGTAATGAAAATCGGAATGCAAATTCAGGGAATAAGTTGCTACAATCTAGGCCATAAATAACTTTATTCACGCTGAGCAAAATGATAGTTTAGGGGAAGGTCCAAAATTTAATTCTCGAATATTTTTGTTATTACTGGTCTCGTTGACAAATACCATATAACTAAAGTTGCATAGTATTAAAAATTTCCGATCATTTATGTCTTATACATTTTGACCGTACCGGCTATGATAACGGAGATATTCATGAATTTGTATTTTTGTTGCTAAGTTCATATCAGCGCCGTCACGAGAAAATGGGTAAACAGAATTAAATGAAAATCGGTATGTAAAGTCGGGAATAAAGAACTACAGCCTACGCTATGATTAGTTTTATAAGATACCCCAATATTACAGAGTCGAAAGAAAACTAAATGTGAAGGCCTGCAATACAGAAAGCTCATAACATTGATCAATAATAACATCAGGTACATTGACCATTGTTTGTTGTGATGTGCTTTGTGTCTCTGTTGCCACTCATCTCCGATAGATGGGATTACTGCTGTATACCGAGTTGTTTTTAAATTTGCTTTACGTCACGCCGACACATGTAGGACTTATGGCGACGATGGGATACGAAAGGGCTAGGAGTGGGAAGGAAGCGGCCCTGGCGGTAATTACGTTACAGCCCCAGCATTTTTCTGGTGTGAAAATGGGAGACCACGAAAAACCATCTTCAGAGCTGTCGACAGTGGAGTTTGAACCCACTACCTCCCGGATCCAAGCTCACAACTGCGCGCCCCTAACCACACAGCCAACTCACCCGGTCGTGCCGGGTATAACAGCCTGCCTGAATATTGGCGGGAAGTAGCTGGGGAGTTAGATAACTTTCTGATACTACTTATACGTAACAAACATTCATCATAGCATTTGAGCCATTCATTTTCTACTCTGAGGCACTGACTGGAATGAGCAGTGTGCATATTTAACGGAATAATGACAGAGGAGTATTCACGGCTGTCTGCGGTCTGGTCATTCCAGCACTGGAACTTTGGACTGTTAGATCGGTACCATATTACTGTTTGTTAAAAGTGAGAAAATGTGCGGTTTTTTAATTTGATCGAGTATTTTATATGTTAACATTGCTTTTAATCGCCACATTCCTACTGACGACTTCAGGTAGGAAAACCACAAAGACAGTCTTTCTGAGAATCCCGTAGCGATGCACGGGTACATCAGCTAGTCTATATATATAAGAAAAGTTTTGTCTGTGCATTGTTCAGAATTTGAAAAGGATGGTAAATTTGTATCGATCGTGTCCACAGAAACAAGAAAATGCACTTTTTAATTTTCCGTAATTTCTGTCTATCTGTCTACCTGTCTGTCTATCTATCTGTCTGTATGTATGTACACGCATCACGAGAAAACGGCTGAAAAGAATTTAATGAAAATCGGTATGCAAAGTCGGAGAATAAGTCGCTACAACCTACGCCATAAATAACTGTATTCACGCTGAGAGAAATGGTAGTTTAGGGGAAGGCCTAAAATTTAATTCTCGAATATTTATTAGTAGTCCCATCTTAATGAAAATCGGTATGCAAAGTCGGAGAATACGTCGCTACAATCTACGCCATAAATAATTTTATTCACGCTGAGTGAAATGGTAGTTTAGGGGAAGGCCTAACATTTAATTCTCAAGTAATTATGTTATTAGTGGTCGTATCGATAAATACTACATAACTAAAGTTCTATGGTATTAAATTTCCGATCATTTGTCCGGATCCATGGCTAAATGGTTAGCGTGCTGGCCTTTGGTCACAAGGGTCCCGGGTTCGATTCCGGGCAGGGTCGGGAGTTTTAACCTTAATTGGTTAATGTCGCTGGCACGGGGGCTGGGTGTATGTGTCGTCTTAATCATCATTTCATTCTCATCACGACGCGCAGGTCATCTACGGGCGTCAAATCAAAAAAGACATGCATCTGGCGAACCGAACTTGTCCTCGGACACTCCCGGCACTAAAATCCATACGCCTTTCATTTTCCGACCATTTATGTCTTATACATTTTTACCGTATCGGTTGTGATCACGATAAATTTGGATATTTGTCACGAGTCACGAAAAAATGCGTAAACAGCATTTAATGAAAACCGGCATGTAAAGTCGGATAATAAGGAACTATAGTCTACGCTATAAATAATTTTTAAGACCCCTAATATTACAGAGTCGGAAGAAAACTAAATGTGAAGGCCTACAATATAGAAAATGAAACCTACAAACTGTTTTCCAGTCAGAGACCAGATCAGGGATGGAATGAATGAAGCCCTCATCTTCCGGCGAGGATAGGAATTGTTCCGGCTGCCGAGGCCTCTCGCACTCCTCCGGGGCAATGATTAATGACTGACAGATGAAATGAAATGATACTGGAGAGTGTTGCTGGAATGAAAGATGGCAGGGAAAACCGGAGTACCCGGAGAAAAACCTGTCCTGCGTCCACTTTGTCCAGCACAAATCTCACATGGAGTGACCGGGATTTGAACCACGGTGTCCAGCGGTGAAAGGCCGGCGCGCTGCCGCCTGAGCCACGGAGGCCTCCGCCTACAATATAGAAAGCTCATAAAATTGATCAATAAAAACATTACATTGACCATTGTTTGTTGTGATGTGCTTTGTGTCTTCTGTTGCCAATCATCTCCGACAGATAGGATTACTGCTGCGTATTGAGTATTTTTTTAAAAAATTTGCTTTACGACGCACCGACACAGATAGGTCTTATGGTGATGATGGGGTAAGAAAGTGTTAGGGGAATGAAGGAAGCGACCTTGGCCCTAATTAAGGTACAGGCCCGGCATTTTGCTGGTGTTAATATGGAAAATCATGGAATACCATTTTCAGGACTGCCAACAGTGGGGTTCGAATCCACTATCTCCCGGATGAAAGCTGCGCGCCCCTAACCACACGGCAACTCGCCCGGTCGTACCGAGTGTAACAACCTGCCAGAATATTGGCGGGAAGTAGATGGGGAGTTAGATTTCTTGTTTAGTATGCCATTCCTCTGGTTCATAAATTTTCTGATACTGCTGGTACCTAACACACTGGTTTGTCTTAGCATTCCACCTATTCAATCCCTATTCTGAGACACCGGCAGTGATTGGAATGAGCAGTCTGCATATTTAACGGAATAATGGCAAAGGAGTGTTCACGGCTGTCTGCGACCTGGTCACTCCAACTCTGGAACTTTGGACTCTTAGATAGGCACCGTAGCACTGTTCGTTAAAAGAGCGAAAATGTACGGTTTTTCATGTGAAGGAGTATTTTATATGATAACATTGCTTTTAATCGCAACATTCCAACTGACGTTTTTGTTGATGATGATGATGCTTGTTGTTTTAAGGGGCCTAACATCGAAGGTCATCGGCCCCTAATGGTACGAAATGAAATAACAAAAATTTCAAAGGCATCCACTGACCAAAATAAAAATAAAATATGTCATGAAGAATGAATGGATGGAGAGGAACCCAACAAAACACAAAAAGAGAAAACAAACAAAAACCAGTGGATCAGACTCAAAACAGTTCGGAAATAACATTATTACCGACCAAGGAACCACTTATATATGATGATGATGATGATGCTTGGTGTCTAAAGGGGTGCAAAATCCACGTCTAAGGCTCCACAGAATGGTCCATGTCGCGAGCAAAATAGAACCATGGTATGTGTCATGTTGGGGTATTAATCAGAAGTAGCGAAGACTCACGGTGTTCCACAAAAGATGGTACTACTCACAAGTATTGCAATACGTACAAGTAACGCAGACCTATGGTGTGCCTCACACAATGGCGCAACTCATAGCCAACGCAAACCGAGAAGGTTCCCCACCGAGGTGTACTAAACACGGGCGCCGGTATTCCCGTGGTGTTCCTCACATAGTGGGTACTAATCACAAGCAACGCAGACCCACGGTGCTGCTCATATAGTGGTACAACTCACAGGCTACGCCCAGACCCGCTGTGTTGCTTACATGGGTACGACGCACGGGTACTGGAATCCACCAGGCCAGGCTTTTTACTGCTACTAATCACAAACCTATTTCGTACCGAATTTAGTGGTACTACCCGCAAGTACAGGCAACCTATGGTGTTCCCCGCGTGATGGTACGATTCAAAATTAGTTTCATGGTTCTAATTCAGTCAGCCCTTGGTCACCCCTTTTAGTCGCCTCTTACGACAAGCAGGGGATACCGCGGGTGTATTCTACATGTGCGTCCCACACCCGCAGGGGGTGACGTTTTTGTAATGACCTATGTTGACTACAGTTTGGAAAACCACAAAGACAGTCTTTCTGAGAATCCCGCAGCGAAGTACGGGTACATCAGCTAGTAGGTAATAAAACTAGATGCCCGTCGATGACGGATTACTGAAAAATTTACAAACAACAGAGTTAGCAGGAACATGTGGATACCGCTCGTGGTCTCTGATCAACAACTGTGAAGCGGCTAAGCTCCAAAAAACCAGCATATGAAGAAACAATACTTCTGCTGGAAGGTGGGCTCGATCCAGAAGTAGAATGGCTGGAAGCAAATCGATGTAGCCATGGACTAATCAGAAATCCACCTGCTGAAGTGCCAGATTTCCACCAACCAAGATAGATGTGGATACAGCTAAACCGACATCGTACTAGTAAAGGAATGTACAAGCATCAAAAGCATAAATAGGATTCCTATAGAGATAATCAGTGTGGCAGTTGTGTAGTACAGCATAAAACAGAGGAATGCTCAAAAGAAGATTACCTGGAAGGCTACGGAATAGGAGACTATTGCATTGATTGAGCCCTGCGACTTAGTTGTGGTGGTGGCGATTATTGTTTTTTTTTTTTTTTGCTAGGGGCTTTACGTCGCACCGACACAGATAGGTCTTATGGCGACGATGGGATAGGAAAGGCCTAGGAGTTGGAAGGAAGCGGCCGTGGCCTTAATTAAGGTACAGCCCCAGCATTTGCCTGGTGTGAAAATGGGAAACCACGGAAAACCATTTTCAGGGCTGCCGATAGTGGGATTCGAACCTACTATCTCCCGGATGCAAGCTCACAGCCGCGCGCCTCTACGCATATTATTGTTTTAAGAGAAAGTTACAAATAGGCAACCATTCTCTCTTAACACTTCGAAGAATAAGTTATCAGTAAACGAAAGGAAACTGTCATGAACGGCAGGGAACTGAGGCTCCATATTGTAACGGTTCAAATCCCGTTACAAGATGATATCTGTATTTTTATTATTTTATCTGTATTATTATTATTATTATTATTATTATTATTATTATTATTATTATTATGATGTCAGTATTATTATTTTATCTGTGATATGATTACTATTATTGTAATTACCATTCTTATTCAATTCAATTTTGCAATGCTTGTCGCTTGCAGGATTGTACTTCGATGTATGCATATATACATATGTGTAGAATAACACTCAAGACATGTACAGTGAGAATTGTTATATATCAGATGTTGGATATTGCTATATTGCTACATTGCTATATTGTGGAATACTGCTGACATTTCTGTCAAGTCGTCGCCGCGTCATGGCAACGTCATCGTGCTCACTTAGCACTGAGCTCAGTTCCTTTGAGTTTCTAAGGGCCGTTTTCCCCAAATGAGTTTAAACTAGGTTTATTTTAATCTGGTTTAAGTCTGAGTTTAAACTAACATTCATTTTCCCCATATTGGTTTAAACTTTCTATCAAGTTTAAACCTGGCTCAGAGTTAAACCTTCTATATTGTTGGTTTAAACTGCTGTTTATATTCAACTTTCTTGACATTTTATTAACGTATCTGTGATTTTCCTAATAGAAGGGCTAGTTTTGACTACCAGTACTGCAGCACTTTAATGAAAAACGTACTAAAATTATAACCTAATATTAGCATTAGAAAAATGGGAGAATTTATTGAAGTCTTTGGTTAAATAGGAAATAATTTTGATGTGCAAGAGAGGTTAAGAAGCCGCGTTCCAACAAAAGTTTACAATCTTGGAAAATCGGATGTAACGGAGTTCTTTGATGGATTTATAATTCATAAGCGAACAGCAAGGATTGTCTAGTATCGAAGAAGGATTCATTTAAAACGTCAAGTGCACGAAATAATGCTATTTCGCTAGAAGCAATGATTCTGGTTGCTTTAAGATATGATGCAGCAGGCATTTTTTTCATTAACAACGGGGACCACAGACCTTAAATTGCAGTCTCCTTATAATATTATATACTGTAAAATACTGTTCGAGGTATGAATATTGTAATGTGAAGCATGAAAATATTCGTACATAAGTCGTGTAATACGTTCACTCTTCATGCGGTCCCTGGTGGCTGTGGTCGCTAAAGCGTGAAGTCAGCATCGTCCGAATCCGTGACAAGGCGGTTCGAATCTAATTTGTCGAAAATATTTTTACCATCAGAATGTTGACCGGCACGGTAGGAGAGGCGATGGTATACAATTTCTAATCGCTAGATTATATATTTATAGGATCAGAAAAACAATAAAGTATTTCATGCTTGCTAGTAAACTTGTAATAGAATAGATTATAGTTAAGAATGTTTCATCGTATCTATTGCCAGCATACCAGCAATAGAAATATTAATGCTATAGGGAGAAGAGTATTATGCATACAGTACGACATATCGCGAACTTGGTGATGTTATAAACGAATATGGAATCAAGTAATACATCTCCAAATAATACATCCTCAGTGGTCTGTCTGCTGGATCCAAGGTTTGTGAGATTGATCCCGGCCGAGGGCGATGGATTTTGATAGGAGATAGATCCCGAGCATGCTTGGAATTTGTTTACTTGAAATTCACATAAATGTTGATTTTCTGAGGAAAGGAATACCGTAGGCCTATTGCTGAAAGACCAGGATTTTAATATTTCAACGTTCCCGTGTGTTCCGTAAGACAATACAGACATCAAAAGACACGTATTAGGCCCACGGTACTTGTTTATGGTAAAGCATGACAGAGAAAAATAAGAAATAAAAGTGCGTTCCAATAAATTGTAGACAGCAATAGGTAGAATTATATGACACAACACTTCGCACAAATGTAAACAATTTATTTATCAGTAAAGCTAATATCCCGCCGAATTTGTTCTTTATTCACTACGTACGATAGCATTAATTCGCCACAAACAGCTGATATTATTACAAAAATGTCGGTCAATGAATTACTTGGCTCTGATTGGCCAATTCCAATCGACCATGCCTTCGACTATTCCTTCAGTGCAGCCAACGTTAGCGCCAACGACAGCTCGCCCGTTTAAACTAAACGAGTGTCAGAAATTGGTGGAGAAAATGGACGCAACTTTAAACTAGGTACTAAAGTTAAACGAGTTTAATTTATACCAGGTTTAACTCGATTTGGAGAAAATGGCCCTTAGGGAGCCCCAGGGGATTTCACCATTACATGTAATACTTGTCGCGTATGTGGGACTAGGTCATGGTTATTTCTGGAGGTTACGTAGGTGTGCCATGCAACGTCTATAAAAGGTGGCTGCATATTGTAGCGTCAGTCATTAGTTAAACGGAAGCTGAACAGTGAAGAAGTCAAATGGATAAGTGGACAGTCATTATTCTACTGGAAGCAGAGGCCACAGTTGGCCATTGTGTGAACGAGATGGAGATGACTCAGTGAGGCATTAGTCTTTGGTCATTGAGAGAGTGAGGCCAAAGTTGGTCAGTCACTTAGTTGAATACCATACAGATTTACCAAGAAATCATATGATATGGAGAAGAAGCAGTCACATGGATACATCACCAAATTAGGAGTGACACATCTACAGTAAACACCATATTTAAGGAAAACGTCGTAATTACACTCAAAGTGTTGAAGGTACAGTCAAGTGAAACAGTGAGGGATATATTTTATATAAATTGTTAAATGTCCGGTCAAGAAGAATTCAAATTCATGCCTAGTTTCTTTCAGTTGCAATGTCATAATTTCATATTCTCATCTGTTTTATCGCAACAAAACTCACTATTTTTTATATATTATTTACAGAATATATTTTGTTCTATCAAATGAATTCATAGTATTATTTCAATGACAGTAAAATATCTTAACCTCAAAATTAATGGGGAAACCGAACGCCAGTCTCCTTTTCCCAGAACTTATATGGTATGTTGTCAAAAGTAAGCTTATTACCCCACACCCTAGAGATAGTCAAGATTCTCATTCTATTATTCTTGCACTGAGTGGTAGCTGGCGCCCTTCAAATAACGTATGTGTAAGTAAGCAGGTGAGAAGTAAGTGTGAGTCCAGGGTTCGACGATTGTGTATTTTATTTAATGAATGTTAATTTTCATATTTTCCATTTTAAATGCAGATATTCAGATTTTTCAATACAAATGCAGTTGAATACGTTTGCAAATTCAGTAAAGTGAGCTAGGAAAGTCTCAATATGCCTCGCAAAACTAATAATGCCGTGTTTGGAAGAGTTGAGGACTTGGCCTAGGGAGGTTTGATTGGAAAGATGAAAGCGGGAAGCCTAACACATGTAAAAGGGATCTTATACGTTCAATAATACTGTCATTTCTGCATTTCTTTACCCTCCGTCATTACCGAATCAATCCTACAAGATTACTTGTCCTACGTTACACGGTCATTTTTATTGGCATTACTTTGTTTTAGTATCTGTCATATTATCAAGAAGAAAAGATCGATTTTGTCTTTATTTGAGGATGGATTTGCAGAGAAAAGTATGCCTTGCCATAATAATAGCGTTGGCGATAAAACGTCGTGTTAAACGCCGATGTTGGATGAAGGAATGGCTGAAAAAACGTAGTACAGTATGTATTCATATGCCGTCTTATTGAAGGAAATAAAGTGTTACTGCAGAGGATGACTATAAGAACTATCTACATATGAACGAAGGTACATTTAATAAATTGTTGCGAATTACTGAACTCTTCCAAACACGGCATTATTAGGTTTGCGAGGCCTATGGTGCCTCAGTTCCCTGCCGTTCATGACAGTTTTCTTTCGTTTGCTGATAACTTATTCTTCGAAGTGTTAAGAGAGAATACTTGCCTATTTGTAACTTTCTCTTAAAACAATAAGCGCCACCACCACAGCTCAGTCGCAGGACTCGATGAGGAACAGGGAACTGTTGCCGAGAAGTTTGGAAGTAGGAGAAAGGGAAGAGGTAGGAAAGGGAAATGTGGAGTAGTGGATAGGAAAACAGAGGTGGAACAGGGTCATGGGATGGAGAAAAGGGAGGAGGAAGTAGCTTCTGCAGCTGTCAGGAAAGATAGGACTGACCAGGAGGGGAGGGGATCAAATGAGGTGGGTAGGGTTGAGGCTCTGGTCGTGGGGGATTCTATCGTTAGACATGTCGGGAAAGTGTGTGGAGGAAAGGGTACCAGGGTAGAGTGTTATTCAGGAATTAGGTTAAGGCAGATGTTGAAGAAAGTAGAAGAGAAGGAGGAGGGAAAGGAGAAGGTGGTAGTGTTTCACGTTTGTACTAACAGCGTAAGACAAGCAGGCATAAGTACCAACATAGTTGAGGATGTGTGGGATCTGGTAAATGCAACACGGATGAAGTTTAAGGAAGCGGAGATTGTTATCAGTGGAATAATGTGTACGAGGGATACTGACTGGAAGGTGATTGGGGATTTAAGTGAGACTAAGGAGTGGGTATGTGGGAAACTGGGAGTGGAATTGCTAGATCCTAATGAGTGGGTAGGAGATAGGGATCTGCGCTTATATGGCCTTCACTTAAACCGCAGTGGTACATATAAGTTAGGAAATTTGTTTAGAAGGGTTATAGGGAGGTACATTCAGGGAAACAGGGTGCGCTAGGCAGCGGTGTTAAGAGAACAGGGAACTAGAAATCAAGTAGGGATGACATAAAACTGTCAGTGCTCAACTGTAGAAGTAATGTAAAGAAAGGAATAGAATTAATTTAATAGATATATATATTTACCAGATATTGTAATAGGAGTTGAATCATGGCTGTGAAATTATATAATGGATGCAGAAATGTTCTCACGAAACTGGAGGGTGTATCGTAGAGATAGGATAGGAAAGGTAGGAGGGGGAGTATTCATGCTCGTGAAAGAAGAATTTGTAAGCTACGAAAAAGTTAAAGATGACAAGCACGAAATTCTAGGGGTAAGGCTCATTTCTAAAGATAATAGGCAACTAGATGACTTTGGAGTGTACAGACCAGGAAAGGGTAGCGCAGATGCTGATTCAGAATTATTTGATAAGATTATCAGCTATGTGGGAAACGATAAGGAAAGAAACGTGATCGTAGCGGGCGATCTCAATTTACCAAATGTCAATTGGGAAGGTAATGCGAACGACAGGAAGCATGACGAACAAATGGCAAAGAAGTTAATATGGGAAGGGCACCTGATTCAGAAAGTGATGGAACCAACTAGAGGGAAGAATATTCTGGATGTGGTGCTGGTAAAACCAGATGAGCTCTATAGAGAAACCGAAGTAATAGATGGAATTAGTGATCACGAAGCTATTTTTGTGGTAATTAAAAATAAATGTGAAAGAAAGGAAGGCATTAAAATTAGGACTGTTAGGCAGTACCATATGGCTGATAAAACAGGCATGAGGGAGTTTTTAATAAGTAACTATGATCGGTGGAAAACGGTAAGTAAAAATGTAAACAGACTCTGGGATGTGTTTAAAGCAATTGTTGAGGAATGTGAAAATAGGTTTGTACCTTTAAAGGTGGTAAGGAATGGTAAAGATCCACTATATTATTACAGGGAAGTAAATAGACTAAGAAGGAGGTGCAGGTTGGAAATTAATAGAGTTAGAAATGGCTGTGGAAGTAAGGAGAAATTGAAGGAACTTACTAGGAAATTGAATCTAGCAAAGAAGTCGGCTAAGGATAACATGATGGCAAGCATAATTGGTGGCCACACTAATTTTAGTGAAAAATGGAAGAGTCTGTATAGGTACTTTAAGGCAGAAACAGGTTCCAAGAAGGACATTCCAGGAATAATTAATGAACAAGTGGAGTGTGTATGCGAGGATCTTCAAAAGGCAGGAGTATTCAGTCAGCAGTATGTTAAGATTGTTGGTTACAAGGATTATGTCCAGATAGAGGAGGTGACTAATACTAAAGAAGTAAAATTTACCTATGACAGCAATGATATTTACAGTAAGAGACAAAAGTTGAAATCTAGAAAAACAGCTGGAATTGATAAGGTTTTGGGGGATATACTAAAGACAATGGGTTGGGATATAGTACCATATCTGAAGTACTTGTTTGATTATTGTTTGCATGAAGGAACTTTACCAAATGAATGGAGAGTTGCTATAGTAGCCCCTCTATATAAAGGAAAGGGTGATAGGCAAAAGCTGAAAATTACAGGCCAATCAGTTTGACATGCATTGTATGTAAGCTTTGGGAAAGCATTCTTTCTGATTATATAAGACATGTTTGCAAAATTAATAAATGGTTTGACAGAAGGCAGTTTGGGTTTAGGAAAGGTTATTCCACGGAAGCCCAACTTGTAGGATTCCAGCAAGATATAGCAGATATCCTGGATTCAGGAGGTCAATTGGACTGTATCACGATTGACCTGTCTAAGGCATTTGATAGGGTAGATCATGGGAAACCACTGGCAAAAATGAGTGCAATTGGACTAGACAAAAGAGTGACTGAATGGGTGGCTCTGTTTCTAGAAAATAGAACTCAGAGTTAGAGTAGGTGAAGCTTTATCTGTCCCTGTAAAAATTAAGAGGGGAATTCCTCAAGGCAGTATTATTGGACCTTTATGTTTTCTTATATATATATCAATGATATGTGTAAAGAAGTGGAATCAGAGATAAGGCTTTTCGCAGATGATGTTATTCTGTACAGAGTAATAAATAAGTTACAAGATTGTGAGCAACTGCAAAATGATCTCGATAATGTTGTGAGATGGACGGTAGGCAATGGTATGATGATAAACGGGGATAAAAGTCAGGTTGTGAGTTTCACAAATAGGAAAAGTCCTCTCAGTTTTAATTACTGCGTTGATGGGGTGAAAGTTTCCTTTGGGGATCATTGTAAATACCTAGGTATAAATATAAGGAAAGATCTTCATTGGGGTAATCACATAAATATGATTGTAAATAAAGGGTACAGATCCCTGCACATGGTTATGAGAGTATTTAGGGGTTGTAGTAAGGATGTAAAGGAGAGAGCATATTTGTCTCTGGTGAGACCTCAACTTGAGTATGGTTCCCGTGTATGGGACCCTTACCAGGATTACTTGTTTCAGGAACTGGAAAAAATCCAAAGAAAATCAGCTTGATTTGTTCTGGGCGATTTCCGACAAAAGAGTAGCGTTACAAAAATGTTGCAAAGTTTGGGCTGGGAAGACTTGGGAGAAGGGAGACGAGCTGCTCGACTAAGTGGTATGTTCCGAGCTGTCAGTGGGAGGACATCAGTAGACGAATAAGTGTGGATGGTGTCTTTAAAAGTATGATCACAATGTGAAGATAAAGTCGGAATTCAAGAGGACAAATTGGGACAAATATTCGTTTATAGGAAGGGGAGTTAGGGATTGGAATAACTTACCAAGTGAGATGTTCAATAAATTTCCAATTTCTTTGCAATCATTTAAGGCTAGGAAAACAACAGATAGGGAATCTGCCACCTGGGCGACTGCCCTAAATGCAGATCAGTAGTGATTGTTTGATTGAATTGGCCCGGTCACTTGCTGTTTTTTTCTGAAGGGGTGGTTGCTGAATAATTGATGATGTTGATGGAGCAGAAGGAATATATGTCGATGATTGTTCTCTGCTAGTTTCTTCACCTGAAGTGTTGTCTGTCTAATTTGAAGATTGTGACGAATCATCACGTGGAGCCTGAAAAAGAACATTTGAAAATTAATGCTCTTTCTCTCTTTTTTTTTTTCAGTTTGCCACAACAGTTGAAGAATGGACAAACAGAGCCAGGGATTTTGGGTCTCATTGTCAGTTTTGGAATTGCTCAGGTGCCATAGATGGAAAGCATCTTGCAATACGAAATCCTGCAAAATCTGACTCTCTATACTACAATTACAAATGCTTCTTTAACATTGTGTTGTTGGCACTAATAAATGCTAAAAGGGAATTAATAATGTTAGATGCTGGAATGAAGGGCCGATTATCTGACGATGGAGATTTGTTCAGCAACATGCTTTCAACTTGCCCCAGTCCACTGCCTAACACAGCAGAAGAATTTCCGTATTGTTTTGTTGCAGACGAGGCATTTGCGTTAGATGAGTATATTATGAAAACCTTTCCTCAGAAACAACTCAGTAGCGCTCCGCAGGACTTCAATAACAGGTTGTCGCTTGCTCGTGTTGTTGTTGAGAATGCATTCGGGATACTGGCTTCCAGGTTTGGGGTGTTTCAAAAGCCAATAAGCCTTTCACCAGAAAAGGCCACCATAATTACAATAGCAAATTGCTATATGCACAATTTTCTTGTTGCGGAAACTAAGCAAACATATCGAGACATCCAACTTTGTGAACTTACGAGTACATTAAACAGAAACAGTACCTCAAACGCTAAATAAACTCGAGAAATATCGGGCTGAGTGGCTCAGACGGTTGAGGTGCTGGCCTTCTGATCCCAGCTTGGCAGGTTCCATCCTGGCTCAGTCTGGTGGTATTTGAAGGTAGGCCTACTCAAATACGTCAACCTCATATCGGTAGATATACTGGCACGTAAATTCCGGCATCTCGGCGTCTCCGAAAGCCGTAAAAGTAGTTAGTGGGACGTACATCAAATGGCATTATTATTATTAAACTCGTGAATAATTTTGCATGTATTACAGTAATGAAGGCGCATCTCATTAACTATTCTGTATGACAGCAGGTGAGACTGAAGATGGTCATATGCCATTTGGTAACATATTCATGTAAATGAATACATATGTGATAGTTAATTATATTCTTTAAAGAAGTGTTTCATTTTTAATGCTAACCTTTTCTTGGGAACTCACCAATATGTCATTAATTACTTTATATAATTGTTCATCATCATCATCTGTTTACCCTCCAGGTTCGGTTCTTCCCTCGGACTTAGCGAGGGATCCCACCTCTACCGCCTCAAGGGCAGTGTCCTGGAGCTTCAGACTCTTGGTCGGGGGATACAACTGGGGAGTATGACCAGTACCTCGCCCAGGCGGCCTCACCTGCTATGCTGAACAGGGGCCTTGTGGAGGGATGGGAAGATTGGAAGGGATAGGCAAGGAAGAGGGAAGGAAGCGGCCGTGGGCTTAAGTTAGGTACCATCCCGGCATTCGCCTGGAGGAGAAGTAGGAAACCACGGAAAACCACTTCCAGGATGGCTGAGGTGGGAATCGAACCCACCCCTACTCAGTTGAACTCCCGAGGCTGAGTGGACCCCGTTCCAGCCCTCGTACCACTTTTCAAAAATTTCGTGGCAGAGCCGGGAATCGAACCCGGGCCTCCGGGGGTGGCAGCTAATCACGCTAACCACTACACCACAGAGGCGGACTATATAATTGTTACAAAATTATATTGTCCTCAGATTGTTCCTTGCTATTGCCAAAAGTGATCTGATGTTCATGAATGAAAAGATGTATTCAAATGCTGACTGATTGAACATG
Source organism: Anabrus simplex (assembly GCF_040414725.1). Lineage (NCBI taxonomy): Eukaryota > Metazoa > Arthropoda > Insecta > Orthoptera > Tettigoniidae > Anabrus > Anabrus simplex. The sequence continues at coordinate 151,010,211 of NC_090267.1, forward strand.
GAAACATTAATGCATTGTACATTATACTAACCTCATTCAGCTGTACATTTACGTGGACCGGTTGTTCACAGTTGTGGAGGAATACACATGATGTTCGTGGATATAGCTCCTCCGTACCATTAGCTTATCTCTTCGATGTCACAACCTTCTACAGTTGGACCTGAGAGTATTTATGTTCCGCTTTACGTCAGCAGAATTAACTCCTGGTTTTATTTTACGATAGATGTTTACTAGCTTTTCTAAAGCTACACATCGTTTTGATTTTTTCTTGTTAGATGGATGTGCTGAGTTCCACAGTTCTGGAAGACTTTCATATGTTTCACGAAATCCCGAAGTACTTCGCTTGCAGGCTCATCTTTCTCCACAATGAATTCTCTCATACTTACTTCACACTCGAATAATTCACTGCCAATGGTGACGCAACTATCCATCACGGCTCTGCGACTCGAACTAACTAATGGTGGAATAATGACGCACGCGCCCTCACATGATTATTAATGACAGTATCCCCTCCATTCGGCAGTACTGACTCTCCGATATCAGAATATTCGCATTTGCATCTTTATCGTCATAACTTGTTCATGATTCCTTTTCGCCATCACTAATACTGACATTTCCTAGAAGTAATGACAGTATTACTGAACGTGTAAGTTTGCAAGACTTAACGAGGGGAACGCTCACGGTCACGCTGGTCCCTCGTTTAATCATCTTACGAGAAACAGGAGATACCGTGTATCTATTATACCGTCCCCACCAACCTACAGAAGTCCGTGACAACGACAATTTAAACATGGTTAATATCTTTCAAGGTTATAAACTTCATAGTGGTTCCGTATTGAATTAAGCTTACACATGAAGTAAATACAAAATTTAATCCACCTTCTCAATACTTAACAATCATGCGATGTTTATAAAAACATTACAATATACTTTTTACAAGGTACTAGTTCCGGTCCTATAAGGGCCATCATCAGCCTAGCCAAGATACATATGTGTATGCCATAGTCCTAAAACAGAGTTGTGCGGTGAGATGAAAGATGAAAGAATGGACTGGGGATGTGGTGGAATGATATACATATAAAATGGTGAATAGATAAATTGTTGTAGATGTAGCAATGCTATGTTGATCAGTGACAAATAAAATCTTTTCATATATGTCTCATAAAACTACATATTAATGAACAATTATCTCAAAATTGAATAAAATAAGCTCTATTTGACGAATAGTCTAAGTTGCACATTTGAAAATTTGAGTTATGCCGGATTTTAAACAATGTCCAATGTTTCTATTGAGTTCTAGAAGAAATAAAGTTCAACATTGGCCCAGGGGGAGTTATTTTTCGTGATGTCCAATAACTCCACAACAGAGGTTAAATGTTAATAAAACTGTTGTGATATATTGAACTCTTGCTGTGCTACAAAGGAATATTCCCAATTCAGTAGGAACCAAATGAACCTTGCACGCAATGTGAAACAAGCTTGCCGGTGGACCTGCAAATTTTCAATTTGCAATTTGCAACGTTTGCATCGAGAACGATGGACAACATTTTCAACAGCTGCTTTGATGAAAAGTAAGATCTATATTATTAACTTATAACTAATAATTTCGGTCTACCGTAATGAAACAGATCGCCCGCCCGCTCACCCGCGCTGCGACAGCTTATCGGTGAATCTAGTAATGGCAGTCTGTTCCTCTCTGCTTAGTGCAGTAACTTGTCGTTACGTCTTCCTGTATTACACTATAATAATGATGTTCTTTCAACAAAGTAAAATTTTGCAATATCAGAATCCGAATTAAATTATCAAGTGTAAAGACACCAGTCAACTGAACACATTGCATTCAAGAAATGTAGATAATGGATTTAGCCAAATGGCAGCTTGATGAATTTGTCATATGCAGCTGAAAACAAATGCTCCTGAACGAAACGATCTTTATATCGGTCTATTTTCAGACCAACTTCGTTGTACGGGAGTGAAAGATGGATAAACTCAGGATATCTTGTTCATAAGATCTCTTCACATGGTTATGAGGGTACTTAAGAATTGTACTGAGCTCGATAGCTGCAGCCGCTTAAGTGCGGCCAGTATCCAGTAATCTGGAGATAGTGAATTCGAACCCCACTGTCGGCAGCTCTGAAGATGATTTTCCGTGGTTTCCCATTTCCACACCAGGCAAATGCTGGGGCTGTACCTTAATTAAGGACACGGCCGCTTCCTTCTCATTCCTAGGCCTTTCCTATCCATCTTCGCCATAAGACCTATCTGTGTCGGTGCGACGTAAAGCAAATAGCAGAATAATAATAATAATAATAATAATAATAATAATAATAATAATAATAATAATAATAATAATAATAAGGATTGTGGTAAAATGTAAATGAGAGTGCGTATAAGTCTGTGGTAAAATCCCAATTAGAGTATGGTTTCGTTCCAGAGTGTGGGACCTACACTAGGATTATTTGATAGGGTCTACGAGAAATGGAAAAGACCCAAAGGAAGGAACCATGAGACTACTTCTTATGACTTGTGATTAGTACCATTACGTGCTGAACACCACGGGTCTACGTTACTTGCGACTGGTACCACCATTACGCTATGAACACCATGGGTCGACTTTACTTGCGATGTGCCTGGTTGTGCTCCCTTTTAGAGCAATAATCACTACTACCTGAGGAACTCGTACCGCTACTGCCTCCGGCTCGTTCTGTGATTAGTATCAACGAGGGAGGTTCACTGCGAGTGTAAGGAAGTCGTTCAGAAGAAATACGATATGAGTAAGGAAAGTTGGTCAAAGGGTTGAAGTGAAAGGGTGGGGGTAGGGGTGGGTAGCGCCTGTGAGGTAGGCAACCAGCACAGCACGGGTCAACGACCTACTTTTAAACAAACCGGCATAGCGTCCTCCCTATATTTAAGACAGCTGGGGGCAATGGCTCCGGTTTCCCCTCTGGGGTCGGCCGACCGCTGCCTTATGGTACCATAATACGTGATACACCATGGGTCTACATTGCCTATGATTAGGCTAGTACCACTTTGCGAGCAACACCATAACTATACGTAGCATATGATGGTTACCACTATGCGAGCAAAATTATGAGTATGCGTGGCCTGTGATTAGGTCCACTAAGTGAGGAACACCAAGGGGAATACCGGCGCCCGTGGTTAGTCCCACTAACTGCGTTGCTTGTGATTAGTACCCTTATGTGCTAAACACGATGAGTTTGTGTTGATGATGATGCTTGTTGTTTAAAGGGGCCTAACATCTAGGTAATCGGCCCCTAATGGTACGAAATGAGACGAAATTAAATGACAAATTAAAAGCCCCAAAACATCCACTGACCGCAATTCAAAACGTGAGGACGAAGAATGAATGGATGGATATGAATTTAAAACGATCAGTGGAACCGACCCACAATGCCTCACATGCACAGAAGAGGGCGTATAACAATAGTATTACTGACCAAGGGACTGCTTCTATAGCACAATACTGAATGGGTGATACTTGTAAGCGAAAGGGGTCCAAAATCCAAGTCAGCGGCCCCTCACAATGGTAGTTTTCGCTAGGAAAGTAGAACCATGGTATTTGTCATGTTGCGGTACTAATCAAGAGTAGCGTAGACTCCCGGGATTCCACACATTATGGTACTACTCACAGGTAATGACATTCGCACATGTATTACAGACTACGCTGTTTCGCACATTGCGCCGCCATTTACAGGCAACGCAAACCTATGGTGTTCATCACATAAGGGTACTAACCACAGGGACTCGTACTATCCCGTGGTGTTCCTCATATAGTGGGTACTAATCGTACGCAAGCCAGAACCATGGGTTCCCTCATCCCATGGTGTCGCTCATACAGTGCTACTAATCACAAACCTATTTGATACCCAACATAGTGGTACTACGCGCAAGTAAAAGCGACCCATGGTGTTCGCCGCATGGTGGTACTAAACACAAGTCGTTTCATGGTTCTAATTTGATTATCCCTTGTCGCCCCTTTTAGTCGCCTCTTACGACAGGCAGGGGATACCGTGGGTGAAGTCTTCATCTGCGTCCCCCACCCACAGAGAGTATGGGTTTGTGATAGTTTGCGTTACATGTGAGTGCTGCCATTAATTAATTTCGCGAGGCTATTTCTAGCCGGGTGCAGCCCTTGTAAAGCAGACCCTTCGATTAGGGTGAGCGGCATCTCTCATGTGGAGGTAACTGCGTGCTATTGTGGTGGAGGATAGTGTTATGTGTGGTGTGTGAGTTGCAGGGATGTTGGTGATAGCACCAACATCCAGTCCCTGAGCCAAGGGAATTAATAATTTAAGGTTAAAATCTCTGACCCGGCCGGGAATCGAACCAGGCACACCCTGGACCAAACGCCAGCACACTTTCCATTTAGCCATGGAGCCGGACAGAACTCGTGTCCTCATCGCGAGATGGTGCAGCTCTTTTCAGGCACATGCACCATTTCAACCACATATCAGCACTCCGGCCTTTCTTAAATCCCTGGCAGTACCGGGAATCGAACCAGGGCCTCCGGGGACGGCAGCTAATAACACTAACCGTTACGTTACGGAGGCGAACAGTGGTGCCATTGTGTGTGACATACCATGGGTGTACATTATCTGTGATTAATACCACTGTAGGAGAGACACCATGGTTCTGGTTTACTGGTGATTAGTACTGTTGTGAGGGGCTGATGGCCTAGTTGTTAGACCCCTTTAAACAATCATCATCATCATCATCATCATCATCATCATCATCATCAACAACAACATCATCATCAAGCTCTATGTTCAAAGCTGTCAGCGGAGAGATAGCGTGGAATGGCATTAGTAGATGAATAAGCTTGAGCGGAGCTTTTAAAAGTAGGAAAGATCATTATATGAAAAAAAATTGGAATTCAAGACGAAAAATTGGGGCATATATTCATTTATAGGACGAGAAGTATTTCTTTTTCTACCAATTTATCCCACACCTGTGGGGTCCTGGGTACGAACTGTGTAACACATGTGGATTTGGCACTGTTTTACGGCCAGATGCCGTATGTAATCACTATCGCGTGTTTCTGTGGTGGTTAATAGTATAGTGTGTTGTCTGAATACCAAGAGGAAAGTGTTGGGACAAGCACAACACCCAGTCCCAGAGCCAGAAGAATTAACCAGATGCGATTAAAATTCCCGACCTGGCCGGAAATCGAACTCGGGACCCTCTGAACCGAAGACCAGTACGCTGACCATTCAGACTCTAGGACGAGGAGTAATTTATTGATTAATGGAATGATTGATTGTGGAGCGATAAAGTTGTTTCTGTGAACTGTCACGATCAAGTGAACGCTGCGTTTACCCTCAACCATTCCCACTCGGTTAATATCTAGTGGGGACAAAGCCAGTTCGTATCGCCATTTAGAGTGCTGGAATGTATGCATAGCCATTTAACGGCGTGGACGGACCAACAAGTTGCAGGAACAACCGTGTTATCGCTGCTGTAGAGCGGGTTGTGGTCTCCCCAGGCTGAATATTCCTGCTGTATGGAAATTGTGATAAAGAAATAAAACGACGGATTGTCCTAGGTCGTGCCGCAATGGTTAAACTTAGAAAGATCTGTTAGAACCGGGCATTATCCAAAACAGTGAAAATACGATTGGTGGAATCACTAGTGTTTTCTATTTTCCAGTACGGTTGTGACGCCTGGACTGTGAAGGCTAGTGACAAGAACCAAATAGATGCCTTTGGGATTTGGTGCTGGCGGAGAATGCTCCGTATACCATGGACAGAAAGAAGAACAAATGCCTCCATTATAGAAGAACTGAACATCACAAAACGTTTATCTTCCCGCGTTAGTAAAAGATACCTCCAGTTCCTGGGACACATTTTGAGGAGAGAAGGAGACAATTTAGAAAAGACCATTCTGCAAGGCAAAATTGAAAGCACCAGACAAAGAGGCAGAACAACAAGTAGATGGTTAGACCAAGCAAAGAAGATCACCGGTCTACCTCTTCACAATATCTTAAGAAGAGCTGAAGACTGCTCAGGATGGAAAAATCTCGTTAAGGATGCAGTTCCTAATGAAGTGAAGAAATGAGGACACGACGCTTAGCAATGAGTAAACCGACTGATGATGATGACGAATTACAGTGCGAATGGACTGCGACTCGTCTCCTTATAGTGCAGGTACAAGGACTGTACGTCAATTGGCTCATTTCATGTTAGTTGAAAAAGCTGAGAACCTTTGTATTTATGCTGATAACTTCACTATTTCTTACGTAGTTTTTAAACATCTTATTCCTGGCACTTTAGATGGATTCGGACTAGTTTTACTGTCAGATGACCTTCCTGAGGCCACCCTATGTGAAGGAATGTATACACTACTGCGTGTCTCTGTGGGGGTTGGTAGTATGGTGTGTTGCATGTATATGATGATATGTGTATTAATATCAACACAAACACACAGTCCTCGATCCAGAGGAATTAACCACACGCAGTTAAAATACTTGTTTCGCCATAAGACCTATCTGTGTCGGTGCGACGTAAAGCCCCTAGCAAAAAAAAATACTTGTTCCAATCGGGCATTGAACCCAGGGTCGTCTAAACCGAAGGACAGCATGCTGACCATTCAGCCAAGGAGCCGGATAAGTAGATTTTAAATATACCAAAAGAAAAACTTTATGGAATAAATGTGTTAGTTTAATTATCTGTTTTCAAAATAACCAAAAGAACCCATGTTTTAGAATTTTCGAATGCCTAGTATGTTGAAGTGAACTCATAACGATGAATCGCTTCAAATGCTCATTCCTGCCTTCTTCCATCTTCTAACTACTTCTTTACATTTGCCTCGATATTACAATGACATAGGATTATCAAAACTATTTATCCAGTCATTTTTTAATTAAATGGGAACTTACCTCTTCATATTTTTGTTTTAGTTTAAGGAGCCTTCCCTCATATCTACTGCACCAGGAAGAGTGCGTTAGGCACTCCCTTTGGTACGAGTCGGAAAACGATAAGTGAGCACAAGGGGTCCCTTTATTAGGGTAGCGCTCAATTGCGAGATACGGGGAGAACTATGAATACGGCCCAATATTCCGGTAGTTTACCACAAAGACAGTAGTTAGAATGCCGATCATTGTATTGGTGCAGTTCTCGAATATGAGCACAAATATCGACTGACTGACAGGAGAATCGATCCTGAAAGCTTGAAGACAAGAAGTTCGCCTAACCAAGTGAGCCATGTGGTGGTGAATATTTTAAGGAGAAAAAGTAACGAAATTATCAGCTATGAACAATAAACTTGTGAAAGTTACAGCTTGCAAAATCTTGTCTCACATAACCCATAGCAAAGAAAAACCATCTCCGTACAGGTCATGTAGGTCCTAGAAGGAACTGAAGGTAAAGGCTTCCACTATCTGTAACCGTAGCAGTAAGTAGGATAGAGGAATTAACCAGGTAGTCATATTTGGTGTAGCCTGAGTGAATCTCAGTTTATACATTTTTCGACTTCCTCAAGGGGCACTGAACTCACGTTCTTGTGGATGAACCAAGCACGCTCGTACCGCTTCAGCTAGGAAGTTTCTTGTTAAACGAGTAAGCATTAGCACTCATTTAGAACTGAACATCTATCTTTGGTGAGCAGACAATTAAAATTCCTCGAGGAAACTAATACTGGTGTAAACCTCATCCAGAACAACAATAAAGTAAGAGTTTCTGTGAAATGCTATCATGTTTGCTGTTTTGGTCCCTTCCAATACGCTTTCTGGCATCAACAACTTGGCAGGCGGCTCTAATGGCACTAACTAAAAGGGAGCTGCAAGCCAAGAACACAATCCTGTCACTGCGGGGAAACGTCGTGACTTGTCCACACTTACTACGAAATTTCTTCATATTACGAAATATGTTCTCCCTTTCTTGACTTCGCTACCCCTTGAAATCTGACTCCTCTTCCGCCCTCTTCACACAATTTTTGTTATTGCTGAGATACTGACCGGTGGGAAGGCAATGTAAATTGCCCAAGTAGAGGCTTGACCTCAAGAACCATTTTCAATAAAGGCTAGTTTCTCACATTCAAACCCCCTGTGGGTGGGGATGGTAGAATAACACACGTCTGTCGTAAGAGACGTCTAAAAGGGGCCCCAGAAGCTCTCAACTTGGGAGCGTGGGTTGGTGTGTACGGGGGCCCTTAGCTGAGTCCTGACATTGCTTCCACTTATTTGTCTCAGACTCCTCACTTTCATCTATCCTATCCGACCTCCCTTGGTCAACTCTTGTTATTTTCCGACCCCGACGGTATTAGGTTTGCGAATCTTAGGGAGTCTTTCATTTTCACGCCCTTCGTGACCCTTGTCTTTCTTTGGCCGATAGCTTCATTTTTCGAAGTGTCGGATCCCTTCCATTTTTTCTCTGATTAGTGTTAAATAGAGGATGGTTGCCTACTTGTACATCCTCTAAAAACAATAATCACCACCACCAATCTCACATTCAAAGTAACACCTGGCTCTTGACATAATAAAAGCCTAATAATAATAATAATAATAATAATAATAATAATAATAATAATAATAATAATGGTGTATGGCCTCCGGAGAGGCTTGTTGCGGGTCTTTTTCTCGCAGACGGCCGATTAGGCGACCTGTATGTCTGTGAAGATGAGGGTCCTACCTAGGATGATTTCTAGTGCTGAATACGCCACACACACACCCAGCCCCCGAGCCATTGGAATTAACCAATTAAGGTTAAAATCCCCGACCCAGCCGGGAATCGAACCCGGGACCCTCTGGACAAAATGCCAGCACACTAACCATTTATCCATGGAGCCGGACGTTGACATGATGAAGACCTAAGGTACTGACTTATAAAGCCCGTCTGGTGGCCATGATTGTTAAGAAGCCGATATGGCCAGACACCATGTTAAGCCAGTTTGACTCCCGTTGGAGGATAACATTTTCGCCATCAGAATATTGGTCGGCAGGGACACAATTTAAAATCAGTAGATTGCGGGCCGACAGCCTGGATTAAGTTTCAAACCTCTCCGCAGTGTTCATACGGAATGAGGACATATTATGACGTTGTTGATGGCGATCCGTCAGTTGAATGAGGACGTTAAGCCTTGAGCAGACCCCTTGGTGTTATTCAACAGGAGGAGTATACGTGCCAAGACCGGGTTTCACCCTCTCCCTACATCATCATCATTAGACCTCGGATTTTTAGGTGCTAAAATATGTTTAGGTGCCGAGAGTAGGTTCTCAGATGCTGACTCGTTTCTCTCTTCTTTCAGTTAGATGTTTTTCCGATGCGTTGTTTGTTGCTAGGTGGATTTTTAATTTCAGTTCCTCTATGAAGAAGGACTCCTTCATGAGTTCATAGACTAGTCTTGTAGGAATGAATTTCGAGACAACAAGTACTCTTTTCGAAAACTTGCTTTTACCCGGACCAATACTGCGAGGCTAGTAATCGTGAGATGGGTCCATATTAGTTCTATTCCATAGGTTGCGATTGGTACTATTTTTGTGTGGAATAAGTAAAAGGATGTTTTGAAATCTATTAATTCTGGTTTATTTATATCTTGAATAGCTGCTATACCTCTTTCATTAATGTGTATCCTGAAGCATGTTCTCGTGTAATACAGTCGTACTCCCAGGTATGTAACGTTATTTTCAACTTCTAATCTATCTTTACCAAGTAATATGACATCCAAAGTGACTAGCCTGCCACTGATGCGATGATGAACAACGAATGGATGATAACTAAACTTATATGCACACGGTGACGCGGCTTGCAGTTCATGGGTTCCATCACCGAATATGCGAAACTAAATATTTTCATTTACCGGATAACAAGTGCATTAGTGAACTCTGTGACAATGAGTGTGACAGATAGCATCTGCTCTACTGTTAGGAAAGAACTAGATCTCTCATGCAATACAGTGAAGAAAATGAAATTATCTTGTGCTTTTAAATTGGCCATTGGCTATTATTAAAATAGGTTCTCAATTTTAAAACAAATGTTTCTAAAATATATTTTAGGCAGCTTTAAATTTACGTGTTTTAATAATTACTGAATTAAAATACCATTAGTATTTTGCTAAGTTGATAATAACTCTTTAGGGGGTAATACAAAGCTTATTTCACTCACCTCTTTACTGGAAACGTCACAGAATATAATTTTCCATCCGATGTGAAATGGGGAAACTCCTGTAACCACTATTTAATTAAAGACAGCTTGGAACCCGATACTTTCGGCGTAATGCATACAGTGAAATGTTCTCACAGAATGAAATGAAGAGTTTTGTTTCCAGCAGGTCAATGGATACTGTCCCCACCCACCTCCCTCGTGACAAGTAAACTATAGGTGTGTTTACTGCGGGAGGTTCTTAAGGACTTCCGGGCAGTGCAGGTTACACCTTGTAGCTTATAAGATTTTATTTGAGAAGTATTTCCAAGAAAATACTGTTAAAGATACTGACAACGCGTCGGAAAATATTTTAGTTTCTCGGAAAAATTTAAAGAATTTTCAATCGATTTAGGGAAAATGAGGAATTATGGGACTATAGGCAAATATATGTTCTAACGTCAATTTAGATACTTTTAGGCACTTTATAAGACCACTGTTTTTAACTCTATAAATACATGAAACGTGTAAATACAATTTCAATTTAAGTTATCTCTTCAGAAACAAAAAAGGCTTTTGCCTGAAATCCGAGATGCAATAATAATAATAATAATAATAATAATAATAATAATAATAATAATAATAATAATAATAATAATCAGCAGCAGCAGCAGCAGGTCACTGATGGACGTTCTGCACCAGGCGAACCGAACAAGTCCTCGGGCACTCCCGGCACTAAAAGCCATACGCTAAATAAAAACAACAACCGAGCTATACATAAAGTAAAAGGAAGACCGCAGAAAAGCTATGGTAAATATTACGTGCAGCAGTGTTGGAATATTTCGCTCAAAAATGTTGGATGCTTCAAAAAATTACTTAATTATGCTTTTGGGTTTACGTCTCACTAACTACTTTTCTGGTCTTCGGATAAACCAAAGTGCATGAATTTTGTCCCGCAGAAGTTTTTACGTGACAATAAATCTACCGACACGAGGATGGCGTAATTTGGACATCTCCAAATACCACGGACTGAGCCGGAATACATCGCCAACTTGGACTGAGAAAGCCAGTGTTTCAATCGTCTGAGCCACTCAGCCGGCCTATAAAAGCATTTCAATGTCCTAATAGGTTTTTCAACACTTCTATGTTACGGAGTTGCAAATAAAATTTTAAGCTAGTAATAAGTCACTGGCCGCAGTGCTGCCCAACTCTTTTAAGGTCTATCCCTAGAAATAATCCAGTATATTCCTGCATTTTATCTAAAGTCCCTACACGGTGCGAGGTAAAGCCACTAGCAAAAACAAGGTCCCTACAGCATTACTTTTATTCCAGAACGTTTCTTTAATCAAAAATATATAATACATTTTGTCACGTGCCAGACTTGTCGTAGCCCCCTTCGGTATCTTCCGGCCCGAGGATATGTCGCGGCCTCTTCTCTACTTCCCCCTTCGTCTCGTTTCCCCGTGCGACTTCTGTAAGGTGCAAAGACAATATTCCGTCTCTAGCCGAGCTGCGAAGTTTCTAGTACTTCGTCACAAACATATAAAACGAAGTGACGTAGACTCAGGAAAGGAAAGCAATACACACAGCTAAGATGAAGGAATACTGGGCTAAGAAGAAAACTCACCAGAGTTGAAAACCACGTGGTCCAAGAAGCTTGAACGAAACAAAAATAAATAATCTTGATGATAATAATTTTTATCAGCATCATCGAGTGACTTCAACTACTGGGTTGCAAACCATCTGAAGTACAGTAGTGCTACTTAGGCAGGCTGCGAGCAAAATTCGGGATTTCGGTTACACTGCCATACATACCAGTATACAGTATTGTTATTAACAATACATTGCAATTTGGAATTATCCCGGTAGCAAAGTTTGATTACAATAGTATAACAGCAAAATTTAATGAAAGCATACATTATATGACAATAAAAATCCTACTTGAAAACAAAATACACACCGCTCGAAAAATAAATTTGGACACGTTTTTATTATTCATCCATCATACTACGAATACATATTGAAAGGAAAACGGGCAACAATTAAGAACTGAAACTAAAAGCGTTCTTGATCAACTGAGTCATAGGGTTCTTTGAAATCAACAAATGTGCAGATAAAATTTCAGCTACAAATGCTTTGATATCTTGTGATGAACTTTAGGTTCAAGATTTGCTGTGGACACGATAGGTCTAGTTGGAATCCTACCTCATATTCTCCGATTTTAAAATTGTGTATACGGAGCTCGATAGCTGCAGTCGCTTAAGTGCGGCCAGTATCCAGTATTCGGGAGATAGTAGTTTCGAACCCCACTGTCGGCAGCCCTGAAGATGGTTTTCCGTGGTTTCCCATTTTCACACCAGGCAAATGCTGGGGCTGTACCTTAATTAAGGCCACGGCCACTTCCTTCCCACTCCCAGCCCTTTCCTGTCCCATCGTCGCCATAAGACCTATCTGTGTCGGTGCGACGTAAAGCAACTAGCAAAAAGAAAAGAGAGTATAAGTTACAATTGATACTAGAGAGATTCCTCTGCCTCTCTTCTTGTATAGCGGGTCAATGAATCAATTTGCTAGTCTTTTGGGATTTATTGTTACTGTCAAATGCCATGCATGATTTTGGTGATTTCTTTTAAGGTGTTTCAGCGTGATGATTTGAGAACTTCCGCTATGATACCATCTATGTACACCTGATGCTTTATTGTTTTAAAGTCTTTCGATTTGTCTTGCGATTCCTTCTTCATCTGGTGGTAATGAAATTGTATTTCTGTTTTCATGTTCTTGTGGTGAAAATCTTTGTGTTCTGAGCAGTTCAGTAGTTCTTTAAAATATCTGGTGATTTCCTCGCAGTTTCCTTGGTTGTTTAGTGCCAATTGCTGATTCGATTTCTTGAAGAAGATTCTTGGTTTTTGATATCCTGCAACCTTAGTTTTGAAGTTCTAATAGAAATCTTTCAAAGTCTTTCTCTATTAGTTGATCCTTTTGGTCCGTCTGATTAACTGAGCTGTGTCTTTTCTCTCTGCCAGCTATCTTTTGTAGTTATTCTCTGTCCTATTGCTGTTCCAATTGCTTGTTCACATGCCTCATTCCACCAAGGGTGCCTTTTCCTTTTCCGCAGAGGAATTAGTGTTTGTGCTGTTTTAATATGTTTTTGATTTGTTGCTAATTGTTTGCCTCCTTTCTCTAATTCTTCTGCGTGAGATGGTTGGATCCTAGTGGTGTCAAATTTTGAGACTGGTGGCTTCCTTTCTTTTTTTAATCTCTGAGATTTTAACTGTTATTTGATCTTTTCAGGTCTTGGTCTGAGTTTATGTTTGCACCTCTTCTGACTTGAACATTCATAATTTCTCTGGGGTTTCGATAAGAGATAGTCGTATGGTCAATTTAGATTTCGCCGATGAGTATGTCCGGTGATATGCATGTCATTTGATTTGGTGGTTTCTTTTTGAAGTGTATTGACATGATTTTAAAGTCGAATATCACATAGAGTTCGACTAATCTTTGTCCATTTTGGTTGGTCCATTTAGGTGCTTGGATTTTTCCAATTATTTTTCTTTGACTAATTGTTTATTGAAGTCGCCTAGTAGGATTTTGACGTCGTTCTGAGGAACGTTGGATACTATTTATTCTAGTGTTTCCTAGGATTTGTCTACCTTTTTGGGGGCCGTTTTATTGTGCTTATTGACTGGCATGTGTGCATTGATTATTTGCACACTTTACGGTGGTTTTCATTAGTCTATCTACAGGCTTCTCATTTGTTATTGAGTTGAGTATATTATTCTCTGACGCAAAAGCGACTTCTTGGTGGGTTTTTGATAATTCGTTTGTATGTTTTATTGGTGGCTTTCTTTCCTTGTGAATCTCTGAGGTTTTAACTGTAATTCGATTCTTGTCATGTCATGGTCTGTAGTAGAAATACATTGTGTTTTGTCAGTCAGTATTGTTTCTTGGAGTGCTAGTATCTGTACTTTGTGTTCATTTAGGGGTTGCTCTACTTCATACCACTTTCCTGCTCGCTGGAGAATATGCATGTTTAATGTTCCGAGAGAGGTTTTGCTGTTTTGGAGAAGTTGTCCAGAGGTGTCTGTCTGTGTATCAGTCCAATCTCCCCAGAATCGGATAGTCTGGTTGTACTGTTCTTGATAGCAGTGGATTGGTTATCGTGGGGTAAAAGTTTGATACTTAATTATCACACGTTTGTACCGAAGTCTAGTTTTTAGGAATGGAGTGGTTGGTTCCAGATGAATTTCCAGCCATGCGTTTAGTGATGAGACGTTGACCACTTCACCGCTTCCTGCAAGTCAGACGCGAATTGGATTTTAGTTGTTTCTTCCATCCTCTCTGCCATCGCATCACTTACCCATAATTATTAATATGGTAAGCAGGGAAGAGAATACTGGGGGAATTATATAAATAATATTAAAGAGAGGCCAGTGACAAAATATATATGGAGAGACCTCAGCGCAGAATTCAAGGAATATTTTGAAGGTAGGTCCTTTGAAATGATCAAGATAGGAATAAAGTCCGCGATGGAAGATAATAAAATAGACGAAGCGATAAAGCTATTAGAAAACTCAATACTGATGGCAGGACATAAGATGCGGGCTCGGGAGGTAAGAATACAAAGAAATAGTGGGTGGTACAATGAAGAATGCAGGCAAAAAATATCAGAAGTTATGAAAGCCCTAGACACATTCAGAAAAATAGGCGGGCAGGAACCAAGAACTGCATTTTGTAGCAAAAGAAAAGAGTATAAAGAATTATTGGTAAGAACTAAAGTTTTGTGGCAGAAGAAACAAACTGACAACTTAAACAGAGAGGCTCTGAATAATAATACTAAGAAAGTATGGCTTAAAATAAATCAAATTTGTAAGGATAGAAAAATAACCCAGGTAATCATAAGCCATAGAGAATGGATAAATTACTTTAGTAAATTATTAAGTGGTGAAGATAGTTGGAAACAGGATGTTCAGAAGAGGGGAATCTCGAGAGGATTGCGGTGCTCCCTGCCCGATTTTGATAAGGAAATTTCAGCCGCTGAAGTAAAAGAAATATTAGAATAAGGGAGGAAAGGGAAAGCAGGAGCAATTTCAGGAATAAACAATGAATTCTGGAAGGAAGCAAGCAAAAATAGTTTTATCCTAGCTAGTATAGTCAAAATATTTAACAAGATCTTCGAGGGAGCAAGATTCCCTAAATCATGGCAAGAAGGTATCATCTGTCCTGTATACAAGAATCATGGAGAGAGATCTAACCCAAGTAACTATAGAGGGATTACGTTGCTAGATTCTTTAAGCAAGATATACACAGGGATATTGGCAAAAAGATTAATGAATTGGGCAGAGGAGTACTCGATCCTGTCGAGATTACAAGCAGGATTCAGAAAGGGAATGAGGGCTAGTGACAATATAATGGTAGTTAAAACAAAATTGGATAAATATATATGAAAGAAAAGAGGCAAGTTGTACATTACCGTAATTGATTTAGAAAAGGCTTTTGATTCGGCGAGTAGAAAAGCTGTTGCCGATAAGTTGGGGCAGATCGGAGTATCAGCTAAAATTATAAGAGCAATTGATAATATATATTCGGAATTTAAATGTTCAGTCAAAGTTAAAAATGGTTTAGTAGTGGGAGAGATAACTTCTAAAGTGGGCCTTAAACAAGGGTGTAAACTGTTCTCCGTCCTCTCTGCCATTGGAATATGTACTGTTCTGCTTTCGAGGCCGTTGATCATTTTTCTGTTTACCTCAGTTAATCCACGGGAGCTAATTTGGATACACGTTATTTACACCTGTCCTGCATATCTACAGGAACTTCCTCTATCAGCCACTGGGACGCGCCGTGTTTAGGGGTGAGCTCCCCCTTCCGCTGTGTCTCACGCAGGTTTATGCCTAACCGCCATTCAATTCAGAGCTAAACCCCCCACGCAAGCTGACCAGGCACGGTATTATTATTATTATTATTATTATTATTATTATTATTATTATTATTATTATTATTATTCGTTTCGGTCGGCTGTGGGCCACGTTATTTCAACCGTTTGCATCTTTGAGCTTTAAATCTTTGCCAGTATTCTCGCATTCGCTTTCTGTGAGCCTCCTTTCTTTCATTAGTCTACTTCTTGCCTGTTTTCAACTTTGGCTTTTCTTGGAATCGCTGGTATGCTCTAACTTTCTTCTGAAGAAGAACACGTTCCTGGATGTGTTCATGTGTGACCCCTATTTCTTGAAGGTCTTTTTCGACTTCGGTGAATCAGGGTCCGCTGGTTTTCTTGTTTCCAAAGTAGGATAACATCCGTTTGGTCAATCCCTGTGAGCTCCTATGTATTATGTGGCCATAAAAAATCCTCCGTTTTCGAATGGTGTCCGTTATCCTTTCCGCATGCAGGTACAGTTTACTTTTATGCCGTCTCCTGTACTCAGCATTTCCTCTGATTGGTCCTAGGATCTTTCTCAGGATTTTTCTTTCTTTGGCTTCTAACTTTTCAATTAAACCCTTCCTGTTCAATACAAGGCATTCTGCTGCATAAAAGGCCTCTGTACGAATGACTGAACAATAATGCCTAAGCTTGACCTTGATAGACACTGATCTTTTAGATACTTCTAGTTAGTTGGTATGCCATTTCCATTTTGTTGATTCTAGATGTGATTGCTAGTTTCTCAAAGTTGTTAGGTGCTATCCACTCGCCTAAGTATTTAAACTTTTCTGCTTGTTTTATTTTCCCCTGTTATGAAATTAATTCTCTAGGTGCTGGATTGATATTTGTTATAAACTCTGTTTTTTCAAAGGAGATCTGGAGGTCAGCCTTTGCTGCTTGGATTTTAAGTAAGTTTATTTGTTTTGCAGCGCTATGTAGGGAATCAGAGAATATCGCAAAATCATCTGCAACAGCTTGTCTTGTATCCTATTCGAAATCCTATCTCGACTTCTTCCTTACACATCTCTTTGCGCCATTCGCGAATTATTTTCTCCAGTACACAGTTGAATAGTAGAGGCGATAATCCGTCTCCCTGCCTTACACCTGTCTTGATTTCGAAGATGTCCGAAATCTCTCCCCTGAATTTCACTCTAGAGGTTGTGTTGGTTCTCTGTTGGATAATTGCTCTCGTTTTGTTGTCTAAACCCATCTTCTTTAGAATTTGGAGGAGTGTATGTCGATTTATAGAATCATAGACTTTTTTTGAAGTCGACGAAGATAACCAGAAACGTCCTATTTCTGAGATTCAGATAGGAAAGAACAAACTTAAGATTCACGGAGACGCCAACTGATGCATTATGGTTACAAAACTACATTGGGTTACTTTCTTCCCATTTCGTAGCCTACACATATGTCAGCTACAATTGTAAATCAAGCGCCTGGCCAACAAATAGTGGCTAAGGCTTTCTTTAAAATTCTAAATGTCTTGTGTCTCACTCGTGCTATAACAACACTATAGTCTATGAGTAAGACCTATACCGGCATCTGCTTGGAAGTGAAAATGGGAAACCACAGAAAACGATTCTGTGGACAATCGACGATGGGGATTCGGAACCATTCACCTGCTGAATTCAGAGCTTGGCTGCATAGCCGTAGTATGAAATGTTATTGTTCGTATTATGAACTAATTTACACATCTTGCAGGCGAAGTTCTTGAGTTCCAAATCACTTTCCACTACTGGGGCAGTAGGCGTTTTCGGCTGGGGCTCCAGTAGCATGGAACTTGCCACATGGCCATTCCGATCGTTCCTTCTTGTTATACTCCATTAATATGGTGTGCCAAACATTCTTCAATCGTAAATGATAGCGAGTTGCCGAACGGTGTAACGCGAGAGCGGAATGAAATATGATGTTAACTGCGCCATTCACAAAGGCTGGAGATGTAAAAAATATATTTAGTGCTTTGTGTGACTTCACAGACTCGTTCTATATGATCAATGAGCAATACTGTATTGATTATTAGCAGTACGTTGATGTGGAATATTGTTTGGCTCATTGACTGAATAGTCGGCGCCGAAGCCTTCGGTTCGGAGGGTCCCGGTTTCGATTCCCATAAAATATATATTATAATACACAATATAAATGAACAATTTGTTTCCTGAGTACTAAAATAAAATACCTATGAAGAAATTAGCATACAACGCATAATAATAATAATAATAATAATAATAATAATAATAATAATAATAATAATAATAATAATAATAATAATCTCCACGTCGGAGATTTTAACAGGATCTGGTTAATTATTCCGATGCGGGGATTGGGTGTTTGTTTATGGTCCTATACACTCCTCTTCAAATACCCATACCACATCACATTACCATCCACCACAGAAATACGCAATAGTGAATGTTTCCCTCCACACATGGTTGACGTCAGGGAGGGCAACCGGTCATAAAACATGAATAATATCTGATGAGATAACGGTATTATATTTGTGTGGGTGACGTGGCAGAAGAAGAAGAAGAAGAAGAAGAAGAAGAAGAAGAAGACTTGGAATATTATGTACTCTCTGATTTCCATTACAAAGTTTCAAAGAAAGTGTAAATGTCCCGTGTATCTTTCTTCGCCCAAATCCGTCTCCGGTGAAATTCCGTATCCAGAATGTACAGCGTCTCTCGGTATGGGCTAGAACAAGTGTGTTACTTTCCTCTTTCTGGGTGAGTACGATCTATTGCTTTGACAATATGAATGTGGTTGAGGTAAGAGCGATGCTAGTAATGCCATTCCTTATACAGGGTCTCTCTTATAAACTAAGACCGCCCAAGCGGCATTCTTACTTTCCGATACATAAGCTTCAGTACTGGAGACGCGCGCATAGTTCTTGACCTTGCAAGCAGCATAAAGATGTTCGACCTGGCAAGCATCAGTCGCCAGTCTGAATCTCAGCTGTTAACATGGTGATACAGTTACCATTGCAACACCGTATTTTCGCGTGTAATTGTTATTTGAACCTTTTCCATCCCATGCCCGAGTTAACTCGGATGTCAGCATTTCTCCCGCTGTTCCAAACACGAGTTAATTCGGATTTAAAGCAATGTACTCTTGCTCACTTCCAACGCTGTTGACATGCTTTGTTCAGAAATCGCCTTACCGTTTTTTGACGATAATTATGTGCCTTGTGTTTTTCTTTCACAGCTGTCTTCTGAGATGGGTGCACGGGAGTGTAAAGAAAGCATAACGAAAGATTATATTTGAGAAATTTTAGGCAACGATGATGAGTCTGAATATAGTGGAGGTAAGTTTCAGTGAAACAAGCTGTCGACATTTATCACGCCAAGTTCTTTCAAGTTTTGGGAAAAGTGTTAGGAGAAACCTATTGCCAATATTGTCGTTCCATGACTTTTCAGTAGCTGTGTAAATACAAAGTATTTATGGCCTATTACAACCACTGTCGAAACGTCCAGAAAAATCTGGTATGGGGCATGCATAAGGCTGAAAGAAACTTGGGAGTGAAAAGGTTAAGTACGAGTCGACTCGACGGGTACGCGATGGATTTGTTCAGTAATTTCCTGGTGAAGCGCCACCTTCACGAGCACAGATTCACGTAACTTAATTGTAAAGAAATTCGAAATAAAGAAAGTTGAAACTACTGGCTCAATGCTCAATAAAAAAACATGGGCGCACAACAACAGATGTAGGCAAAATTACACTGCTACAAATTAAAATTATTTTTTGGCTATTATTAAACCTAGGAAACTGAAACTTAGCAACTGAAAACAATATATGTTAAGGAATTATACCAAATTTATTCAGTGCCATGACTTATTATTTAAAATAATTATAATACATTGAAAATTTTGAAAAAAATATTATGTACATTTTTCTCTTACATCGCTGGCGATAGACATCTGAAATTCAGTGTAGCTTTATTCAACGTATGTACAAAGAATTCGGTGGAAGAGAAAATGTTTGAAGTAAAGTAGTTTAAAAACGTTTCATAGCTTTCTGGGCCCTTTGAACGATATTTTCATGGCTGTAACATAGGTACCCCTTAATTTATTAAAATGTCCTTCTACCAAAACATTTACTGAACTTACATATGCATATTTACAAAATTAAAAGTTATAATCTCTGAAAGTTTCTGAGAGAAAGGTGCAGGGAAGTGAAAAAAATTATGTTCCTAGAAAAATGTATTTAAAGTTGGACACATATCACACTTAAAGTTGTTCACTAAAATTCACCACATGTGTACTCTGAGTCTCTTTCTTCAAGTAGTTGTTTCTTCCTCTATGATGCCCTCATGTGCTAAGCAAATCTAGACATTGTTTCCACTGCTACATCTGCAGCAGCAACACGTTTGTCATCAATGTCTTTAAAAATCCTCAAAGTGAATTCCCCCTGGAGAGAAACCGAGGTGGCGAATTGTGTAAACTCTTCCAGAATTGCCATTATTAAAAACTACTACTGCATCAAAAGGTGCAATCTGTACAACCTTTGCTGATACAAATGTGGTTTTTTGGGCACCTTTTCCAAGTGAGACCGTTCATAATTTCATTTGGATTTTGCGTCCTTCTATGGTCATATTTCTTCAGCAAGTCTGGGTGGCCTAAGACTCTAGAAGTAGGCTTTAGTATTTTCATTCATCACGGCTGCAGGAAGGTTACTTCATTGATTTGTGCTTTTTATATTTGCGCCATGATTCCAGACACACACCATGTATTGGGTGCCCATCTGTTGACATCAAGAGGAAGTAAATAGCCCACACAGCTTTTTGCATTGCTTTCACGTCCTGTATGTTGTTCCTGATTGCCATACCAGAATAGCCCTGAATATCATTTATTCTCTTGGCAGTGAGTCTATTTTTAGTACAATGAAAATTTGTAATGGTAATCAGGGAGTACGTAATATTCCAAGTCAAGATCGTCTTCGTTTTATTCTTCTTCTCCTTCTATCACGTTTCCCACACTAAGATAATACCGTTATCTCATCAGATATCGTTCTTGTTTTATGACCGTGTGCTCTCTCTGACGTCAACTCTGTGTGGAGGGAAGTATTTCTGTGTGGTTGGTAATGTGATGTGTTATGGGTATTTGAAGAGGAGTGTATAGGACCAAAAGCAAACACCCAATCCCCGCATCGGAACAATTAACCAGATCCTGCTAAAATCTCCGACATGGAGGTTTTTTTCACATCGTTATGCCCTACTCAGGAGCACGATTGAACTTGCTTGGCTGATGTGTTGGCCTTCTTTTCCTCCCAAAATATCTTCATCCTCTCGGTGATCTTCTTCCTTCTTCTTCTTATTGTAATTAGTTGTATGTTAATTTCTTCGTAGTTTTCTCTTTCGAATCAGCTGCCACCTTCCTCAGCCTACATCCCATCCGTTTCTGGATATGCCCTATGCATTCCAGTTTACAACTATACGGTAAGCTCCATACGGTTGGCTTTCACACATTGCCTTGTAAGCACTGGGGTCTCCATCCACGAGATACTTTACATACCGAACACCGTACTTTTGGACAGAACGACTAAATATTGCTTTCATTCCAGCAGCCTCCATACCGCCACTTGAAACACTATAGTCTTTACCACATATCTCTTCATGTTTCTTGCTCCATTCGATTTCCTCTTGCTTGTCATTATGTTTTTTCCTAACATCACACAAAAGACAGTGCTTACTAACTACTTCTATGTCCAACACTTTGCCTGAGTCCACAGAAACTACCGTCGATACACCATGGAGGGACTGGTGGCCTCGCTTCATCCATGTGCCATCACAAGATACACACAAATCAGTTAGTTCTTAGAAAAATGTATTTTCGAGTCATATTTTGCTAGATGAAAAGCTAGATGACATTGCTGCGAATTTTGAACGGTTACCAAATAAATCACTCTAAAAATTAGCACAAGTACGGGTTTCTACTAGTGGACCCGCGCTATTCCACAACATTTGTTATAAATAGGTCAAATAACATATCTTGATATCGAAATGCTCCGTGCGTTGCTCTGGTACTTGTTTGAAAAGTTTCTTTTAGGTTTTATATTACCTGTTAATGTGTCAAGTGATTTTTTATGGATTTTTTATTATGACATTGATTGATATTTTACGAAGTTCTTGTACTTTTAGAAATTATTGTCGTGTTTTTAATTTAAAGTTTTATTTATTTTTTAAGTTCTTAAAATTTTGGATTGTTTCGGATGGAAGTTCGTCCTTGTTGCAGACCGTATTGTCTGCAAATTAGATGATACTTTCAGACAAATAACGAAAATAACTTAAGTGATTGTTGTATGTGTTTACACGTCGTGCAGTGGATATGATGTGCACGATTCCAACTGCCATTGGGACTGTCACAAATTAGCCTAATGAACCCGAGGACAAATCCTCACACATTGGAGGAACTGAAAGAAAACATTACGAATGAAATCAGAAACATTGCATTGGGAGAACTCGCTCACATCAGCCAAAATGTGGTTACCAGATTACCTGTATAATTCAGGAAGGGTGACACTGCCGGCATCTTTTATAAGGTAAGATTTCATATTAGATTGTATACACAATTAAAGCAGGGCGGCCGCGCGCAACTGCCGTAGTGCAGAGTACAAACACCCTGCGTTCGGTCTATGTGAGACCCTGTACAGCGAGTCCCAGTCACGAATGCTATGAAAGTGTTTTGCATAGGGTCGGTTGGTGTATGCATTTCGATGGGCTTGGCAGACTAGTATGTAACAGCAACTTCTGGCTCAATGAACAGTAAACTACCTCACTGATAACTTCTCTCGTTCAGCTCGATAGCTGCAGTCGCTTAAGTGCGGCCAGTATCGAGTATTCGGGAGATAGTAGGTTCGAACCCCACTGTCGGCAGCCCTGAAAATGGTTTTCCGTGGTTTCCCATTTTCACACCAGGCAAATGCTGGAGCTGTACCTTAATTAAGGCCACGGCCGCTTCCTTCCCACTCCTAGCCCTTTCCTGTCCCATCGTCGCCATAAAACTTATCTGTGTCGGTGCGACGTAAAGCAAAAAAAAAAAAAAAAAAAAAAAAAAAAACCTCTCGTTGGTCTCTTCAGTGAGACCTAGCCATCGCCGACAGATGATGATGGAGCTGTTGATGATCCAGCCAGTATTGGGGCTGAGCTGAGTACTCATCATACCTACAAACAAAACTTCAAACGGGACTTTGTCCGAGTCATAGCCACACGTTTTGACGTAGATAACATACCATATGATAGATATTGTCGAAATTAAGTGTTTACTCAGTATAGGTTGTTGACATTTCATTTATTTATTCTGAACTAATTTACACATCTTTAAGACGAAGTTCATGCGTTTCAAATCATTTTCCACCACTGAGGAGGTAGATGTGCTCGGCTGGAGCTCCAGTAGCGTTAACTTGCCTCATAGCGCTCAGTTGCCTTAAATTTGACATGATTATCACAAGCCATTTGATGCTTGGTATTGGTGATTTTAGACTTTTTGGAATTCTGACAAGCCGCTCTGTCCTCTCAAATGAGTTTTCAATACATTTGACGGCTCTTATTGTCATATGTTGTGATATTTTGCGAAGGATAGACAGAAATAAATTCTTCACATCACAGTTTTCTCAAATGTTCACTCGTTGATTTGTTTGATGTATACTTGTAGAACTCACTGGAAAGAATCATACGACACCTCACAGAATGTGATTCCACACCGGTGTCTGGACGAAAATTAATTTTTAGCCGGGACGCATAGCTCTTTTAGTACCTCAAGATGGCGATGCTTTTGCCATACCGAGATCTGCCTCTTCTTGTTATATTCACTTCCTATTAACAATGAAGGACTGAACGCTGTCGCCGCATATCTTGTCCAGAAATTAATTTGATTTTAAAACTTTCAAATTTTTTAACGGCCACTGCCCTAATTACGGTTCCGGAACTATAGACGTATTGTACGTGAAAACAAAAAGTCTGAAATCCTAGATGGTTCTGAGGGAAGACCAATGTTACCATCAAACGGTTTCTTTTTACAATTGGCTTCTTTACGTCGCACCGATACAGATAGGTCTTATTGCGACGATGGGATAGGAAAGGGCTAGGACTGCGAAGGAAACGGCCGTGGCTTTAAGATACAGTCTCAGAATAATAATAATAATAATAATAATAATAATAATAATAATAATAATAATAATAATATGGCCTCAGATACAGTGTGAAGGCATTTCAATTTAACGCCATATAGGCTGCCTGCTTGTCAATTTTCACATTCCGTTTTACTCTACCAGGTAGCAGGGTAAACGTGATCTCTCTTCGGCGATATATGGCTGAGTTTTTCATTAATTGTACTCGATGAACACCGAACGTGTCACGAGAGATCTTTTATATGCCGGTATCTACGACATGGAGTGTAGAATGGACGTTTTTCGTCAACGAAATCTTCAGTTTTCACATCTCGCATGGTCTTTTGCCATGCCTCCATTCTTCGAAGAGTTGGATGTCACCTTCGTTCTCCTAGGATAAGAGGGGTTTATTATCTTGTTTTCTTCCGACGTTTTCCTCGCGCTACGTTGGTGTTGTGTATGCGAAGAACTGTGTAGGTCATATGAAATGACCCTTTCTTACGGTTGGATGTCGTTTCTGACGTCATAAAGATGGAAGTGTTCACTATTATGTGTTTCTGTATTGGTTGGTTGTGTGATGTGTTGTGTTTTATGTGTACTGAGACGAACACGAACACCCAGTCCCCGAGTAAAACGTGATTAAAATTTTTGAACCGGCGGTAAATCGAAGTCAGAATCCTCGGAACCGAAGGGCGTAATGTTGACCATTCAGCTATGGAGTCAGACCGTTGATTATCTTGTGTTTCCCTTTAAAAATCACCATCTCTATCGCGCCACTATTCTACGAATCTTCTACACAATACCTAAGTCCATAATCACTACATTTCTTCTTTGTCTCCTCAGTGCAGTTCCTCTTTCGAATCTCTTATTACTACTACTATTATTATTATTATTATTATTATTATTATTATTATTATTATTATTATTATTATTATTATTTTCAGTATACTTACTTGCACTATTACAATCAATCAATCAATCAATCAATCAATCAATCAATCTGCACTTAGGCCTGTCTTCCAGGTGGCAGATTCCCTATCAATTGTTTACCTGGACTTTTCTAAAACTATTTCAAAACTTGAAAATCTTTCGAACATATTCCTTGATAAACTATTCCAATCTCTAATTCCTCTTCCTATAAATTTGCCCCAATTTATCCACTTAAATTCCAGCTTTATCTTCATATTATGATATTCTTTACTTTTAAAAGCTCCACTCAAGAGTATTCGTCTACGAATGTCATTCCACGCCATTTTTCCACTGTCAGCTCGGAACATACCACGTAGTCGAACAGCTCGTCTCCTTACTCTCAAGTCTTCCAAACACAAACTTCGCAACATTTTTGTAACAATATTCTTTTGTCGACATTAAGAACTGATTTTTATATTATTTATTGGCCTATACATAAGAAAACATAAAGGTCCAACAATACTGTCTATTCGTAGTATTAAATATAATGTACAGAATAATTTCTTGCTTGCATGTCTCTATTATTAGAGGATTTAATATTAGAGTAAAATGATAAAGAGGATATATACTTTGTTGTACATTCCAGAAAAGAAAGTGTGAAATATGTGATTCTGTGTCGTTGATAGCAGAGGCTTAACAGATTTAAATCAACATCTTTCTTCAGAAAAGGAAGAGCGTAAGGAATCAATACAATACATACAAACTGAAAGTAGGAGTCCCTATCATGTAATTGAGTTATGTAATGGGGACTGAAAACAAACACTTTAATAGTGTATTATGCAACGAGCCCATAATGACATTTATTATGACGCGAATATGATTATGAAACGAACGGAACGTGTTCAACGCAGTTCCTCTCGCGAATCTCTTAAATATAATTTTCTATACACTTCAGACAAACTGTATTTAAAAGCGTTCGTATGGCCATGTAATACGCACTACAATCGTCTGTGATATATTCCCTCCTCCAGTTTCATTTAACCAGGAACTGAGGAGAGAGATTTGTATTATAAATTTATCATATACACTATAATGTTAGTATTCCCATTAGTGTTAAACCCATGGTTAACATTTAGCGTATCTGCCTCCTTACGGGAGGCCCTGGTTCGATCATGGACTTCTCCAAGGATTTTAATCATGGACTTCTCCAAGAATTTTAATCCTGGACTGAAGACTTGAACAGAGTAGACTTAATCTCGCGATGTCAATGGAGGTTTGGGTGGCCAGTAAAAAGCCTGGAAAACTAAAGGAGAATGAAATACTACGGATGGAAATGTTCTTCCTTACGAGGCTGTTGAAGCCTTTGTGGGGGATATGTCATATAATATTAATAAGAAACCTGCTGCCTTGCAGGTGTGGCAGGGGACTCCTAAAGGAGTTAACACCAACAGAAAGGATCCCGGTTACGTTAGGCCTAGCAAGTCAGTAAGAGAGTTTTGTAAATTCGAATCAAATAAGAGCCTCGGAACGCATTTTATTCAGTTAAGATACCGGCGTGAGCAAACCTATGCCAAATGTGGTGATAGGCAGGGTTGTGTGATCATGCACCAGTCTCAGAAAAGACAGATAACACGAACTGGGACTATTAATAAACTCAGTCGTCCAAGAAAGTGTGAAGAACTAGTAGACCTCACGGAAAGAAGGAAAATAGAAATCCTGGGGCTGAGTTAGTTGATCATGTTTGTTGTTTAGAGGGGCCTAACGTCTGAGTGAAACCAAGTGGAAAGGTGAAGGTACAAAATAGTTTAGGAAAGAGTATTCCCTACACTGGCACAGCACAGAGATCAAGATGGAGTTGAATCCAACGTGGCAAATGAGGTAGAAGGGATCCCTGACGCCCAGCATACCAATGAAAGAAAAATAGACGCGATTGTGCATCTACGGGAGTAAAATCTAAGGCTAGTATAGGTTTATGTACCACACATCGGTTGAAACCAGAATGATAAACCCAATTCGAATATGATCTAGAAAAGGCCATCCATAAACATAGAGCCATCATCATAGGAGACGTGAATGCTCAGATCGGGACATGCAGGACTAGGTATGAGGAGGTGATGGGAACATATGGGTATGGTGGAAGAGACACAGCAGGGGAACATCTGCCCGTGTTCTGCATGAGGAATGGCTTGGTGGTGAAAAGCAGTTGGTTCAAGTTAAGAGCCAGTCACAAGGTCACGAGACATGGTTGGAGTGGGCAACATAAATCTGTAATCGAGTACTGTAGGCTTGTGGCAGATGACAATGCAATACCTAGTGAGAGCCTTGACACTGGCCACCGGTTATTAGTTGCAGATATGAAAGACTTTCACGCATCAAAAATACATAAGGGGAAGATATCAAAGATGAAGGTGTGGGAACTTCAGAAAACCGATAAGAAGACCGGATAACAGATCAGTTGGAATTGCCAAGAGTTGAAGTGAAGCCCGGAGATGAAGGATGGACCAGAATTATAAAAAGATATCACATTGGTAAAAGAAGCAATTGATGTTTGTGGAGACTGAGGGAGAATGAAATGGCGTATGGCTTTTTTTAATGCCGGGAGTGTCCGAGGACAAGTTCGGCTTGCCAGGTGCAGGTCTTTTGATTTGACTCCCGTAGACGACCTGCGCGTCGTGATGGGGATGAAATGATGATGAAGACGATACATGCATCCAGCCCCCGTGCCAGTGAAATTAACCAATGATGGTTAAAATTCCCGACCCTGCCGGGAATCGAACCCGGGACTCCTGTGACCAAAGGCCAGCACGCTAACCATTTAGCCATGGAACCGGATACTGAGGGAGAAGGAAACATCGTAGTGGAATAAAAGAGTAGCGGTCATACAAGAAAGAAATGTATCAGAGGAAAAGAAGATACAGACAGAAAATAAAATAATAACTCATGAGGGATTTGGTAAAAAATCAAATACTTTGAACAAGTGTACCGAAATAAGATTAAAGTCAAAAGGTGAGTTCGTCTTCTATTCTCGGGACATTTTCGTACAGAAATTGATAGCAGAGGCAGTATGACGTTACTATACAGCGTGGCAAGAGAACAAGGGTACCGATAGATACCACCAAAGTTAATCGAAAATGAAAATGGGATTATAGTCAGAAAGGAACGTAACGACATGCAGATCATGAAAAATCATTTCCAACACCTGCTGAATGGATCAGAAGAAAGAGAAACATACAGCCATATGAGGAAGTCTTCTCAGAGGATCCCCAGATCTACTGGACAAAGCAGAAGCAGCATGAAGGACTACTTCCAATACAAAATCACCAGGAATTAATGAAGTGAATGCAGATATGATCAAAGTAGCAGGATCACAGGGTCTGCAATTACTTCACAGACTGCATGTGGAAGGACAACAAGGTATCTGCAGATCTGGTCAAGAAAGGAAAGAGGCCAAAATCCATAAACTACAGAGGGACAACTCTCCTGTCCTATGGGCTGAACATTCTCGAGATAATAGATTGGAGGCTGCGGACCATCATAGAACCACAGTTGAAAGAGGAGAATTATAACTTCAAAATAACCCGTTAGAGGAGAGATCCTCACTTGGACTATGTGCAGGTAGGGCAGCATCCTGCTTCATGAATTCACCGAGCTCAGAACATTTTAAGCAAGCCTCGGACCTATGGGAGTAATGGAGTCCCACTCCCATTTGACAGGCGAGGGACTCCTTGGAAACAACTTGGCGAACGAAATGGAATTCGATGGGGAGCTATCAATATTAATGGGGCTTATGGAAGAAAGAAGGTAAAACTGGCTGAGTCAGCAAAGAGGATGCATCTGGATGTGCTAGGAGTAAGTGATATTCGGGTAAGGGGAGATAATGAGGAAGAGATAGGAGATTATAAAGTGTACTTGACGGGTGTTAGAAAGGGAAGGGCAGAGTCTGGGGTAGGGCTCTTTATCAGGAATACCATTGCACGCAACATAGTTTCTGTTAGGCACGTAAATGAGCGAATGATGTGGGTAGATTTGTCAGTGGGAGGAATTAGGACAAGAATTGTGTCCGTGTATTCACCATGTGAGGGTGCAGATGAGGATGAAGTTGACAAGTTTTATGAAGCATTGAGTGACATCGTGGTCAGGGTCAACAGCAAGGATAGAATAGTGCTAATGGGCGATTTCAATGCGAGAGTTGGGAATAGAACTGAAGGATACGAAAGGGTGATTGGTAAATGTGGGGTAGATATGGAAGCTAATGGGAATGGGAAGCGTTTGCTGGACTTCTGTGCTAGTATGGGTTTAGCTGTTACGAATACATTCTTCAAGCATAAGGCTATTCACCGCTACACAGTGGAGGCTAGGGGTAACAGATCCATAATAGACTATATCTTAACAGACTTTGAATTCAGGAAATCTTTTAGGAATGTACGAGTTTTTCGGGGATTTTTCTATGATACAGACCACTATCTGATCTGTAGTGAACTAAGTATCTCTAGGCCTAGGGTAGAGAAAGTGAAATCTGTCTGCAAACGAATAAGGGTAGAAAATCTCCAGGACGAGGAAATTAGACAGAAGTACATGGATATGATTAGTGAGAAGTTTCGAACAGCAGACAGTAAGCAGGTTCAGGATATAGAAAGTGAATGGGTGGCATACAGGGATGCTGTAGTAGAAACAGCAAGGGGATGCCTAGAAACAACTGTGTGTAAAGATGGGAAAAGGCGAACATCTTGGTGGAATGATGAAGTGAGAGCAGCTTGTAAACGTAAAAAGAAGGCTTATCAGAAATGGCTCCAAACAAGGGCCGAGGCAGACAGGGATTGGTACGTAGATGAAAGAAACAGAGCGAAAAAATAGCTGTTGAATCCAAAAAGAAGTCATGGGAAGATTTTGGTAATAACCTGGAAAGGCTAGGTCAAGCAGCAGGAAAACCTTTCTGGACAGTAATAAAGAATCTTATGAACAGTGTTTTGAGTAATTCAGGTGAACTCATAATAGATACCAGGGAATCACTGGAGAGGTGGAGGGAATATTTTGAACATCTTCTCAATGTAAAAGGAAATCATCATGGTGGTGTTGCAAACAGCCAAGCTCATGGGGAGGAGGAAAATGATGTTAGTGAAATTATGCTTGAGGAAGTGGAAAGGATAGTAAATAAACTCCATTGACACAAGGCAGCAGGAATAGATGAAATTAGACCTGAAATGGTGAAGTACAGTGGGAAGGCAGGGATGAAATGGCTTCATAGAGTAGTAAAATTAGCGTGGAGTGTTGGTAAGGTACCTTCAGATTGGACAAAAGCAGTAATTGCACCTATCTATAAGCAAGGGAACAGGAAGGATTGCAACAACTATCGAGGTATCTCATTGATTAGTATACCAGGCAAAGTATTCACTGGAATCTTGGAAGGGAGGGTGCGATCAGTCGTTGAGAGGAAGTTGGATGAAAACCAGTGTGGTTTCAGACCACAGAGAGGCTGTCAGGATCAGATTTTCAGTATGCGCCAGGTAACTGAAAAATGCTACTAGAGGAATAGGCAGTTGTGTTTATGTTTCGTAGATCTAGAGAAAGCATATGACAGGGTACCGAGGGAAAAGATGTTCACTATACTGGGGGCTATGGAATTAAAGGTAGATTATTAAAATCAAAGGCATTTATGTTGACAATTGGGCTTCAGTGAGAATTGATGGTAGAATGAGTCCTTGGTTCAGGGTACTTACAGGAGTTAGACAAGGCTCTAATCTTTCACCTTTGCTGTTTGTAGTTTACATGGATCATCTGCTGAAAGGTATAAAATGACAGGGAGGGATTCAGTTAGGTGGAAATGTAGTAAGCAGTTTGGCCTATGCTGACGACTTGGTCTTAATGGCAGATTGTGCCGAAAGCCTGCAGTCTAATATCTTGGAACTTGAAAATAGGTGCAATGCGACAGTATTGCAAGAGAGAAAATTAGCCACTCGAAGACTAAATTGATGTCAGTAGGTAAGAAATTCAACAGAATTGAATGTCAGATTGGTGATACAATGCTAGAACAGGTCGATAATTTCAAGTATTTAGGTTGTGTGTTTTCCCAGGATGGTAATATAGTAAGTGAGATTGAATCAAGGTGTAGTAAAGCTAATGCAGTGAGCTCGCAGTTGCGATCAGCAGTATTCTGTAAGAAGGAAGTCAGCTCCCAGACGAAACTATCTTTAGATCGGTCTGTTTTCAGACCAACTTTGCTTTACGGGAGCGAAAGCTGGGTGGACTCAGGATATCTTATTCATAAGTTAGAAGTAACTGACATGAAAGTAGCAAGAATGATTGCTGGTACAAACATGTGGGAACAATGGCAGGAGGGAACTCGGAATGAGGAGATAAAGGCTAATTTAGGAATGAACTCGATGGATGAAGCTGTACGCATAAACCGGCTTCGGTGGTGGGGTCATGTGAGACGAATGGAGGAGGATAGGTTACCTAAGAGAATAATGGACTCTGTTATGGAGGGTAAGAGAAGTAGAGGGAGACCAAGACGACGATGGTTAGACTCGGTTTCTAACGATTTAAAGATAAGAGGTATAGAACTAAATGAGGCCACAACACTAGTTGCAAATCGAGGATTGTGGCGACGTTTAGTGAATTCTCAATGGCTTGCAGACTGAACGCTGAAAGGCATAACAATCTATAATTATAATGTATGTATGTATGTATGTATGTATGTAAGTAAAAGGTCAACTATAGAACTTATATTCAGTGCCAGAATGCTGATGGCAATGCACTGGGAGAAAGGCAAAACCTTAATCGTGGTATATCTGGATGGCAAAAAGACATGCGACAGTATTGCAAGAGAGAAGATTCGACAGTGCTTGCGGTGGAGGAAGGTGTCTGAAGGACTCGTAAGGAAAGTTCAGATATTGAACAAAGACTATGCCAATTGCATGCAAATTGGAGAGGGGCACATATCATTGTTTACGACCAAGAGTGCAGTCCGGTAGGACAGTGCAATATTCCTACTGCCGTTTATCACAGTAATGGACGATACTTCGTATAACGAAGAGCACTCAAGAAACGTCGAGTGAACTCACTACAGTTGCCTTTGCAGATGACGTCATGATTTGGGCGAGAAACAGAAGGCGAGGTGCAGGCACGTCTCGACCCGTAAATGGTCAAGTTTCAGGAGGTCAACCTCAAGATGAGCGAAACTAAGACCGTAGCGATGGTGGTCAACAGAGATGGCCGACCAGCAAGCATCATACTAAGAGACCACCAGTTGGAGAGTGTGGACAGATCACCTACCTCGGCAGTATAGCCTCTAGAGGCAACTTAGCCACAAGAGAACTCACCAACAGGGTGCAAATGTGTTCCCTCTTCTATCAACAAGTGAGGATTTCTCTTTGAGATGTTAACATGCCAAAGAAAGCAAGATTAACAATGCTCAACAGCTAGTTCATATTATTCTTGACCTATGGTATCGGTTCATGCAGCCTCACGAAGGAAGGCGTCAAATCTGCAGGCACCTGAGATGAATTTCCTGAGGTCCACCGTTCACAAGACCAGGATGGACAAGTTAAGAAATGAGGAGGTTAGGCAGGAAGCTGGGATTAATACTTCGCTACTAGACTGACTCGGTACGTCCAGACTACAGTAATTCCGACAACTGATGAGGATGGACCCTATGAGAATAGCCTGAGTGAACTTGGAAAGGGAGATAGAAGCAAAATTCCAGGTTGGAAGACCTACAACCTACTGGAGGATTTTGTCAAGACTGGCATTGCAGCTAGGGGAAGGGCAATGCGTGATATCATGAAGAACAAGACATTAATGAATAGAGGGGGTGGAAGACTCTTATCAACAGTACTCGAGAAAATGGAACTATAAACCGATCTTTATAATAATGATGATGAAATTTAGGTCGATTGGTTTTCTACACCGGATTCGCTATCTCGCCGTCAGATAGCTCCTCAATTGTAATAACATCGGATGAGTGGACCTCTAACTAGCCCTCAGATCCAGGTAAAAAACCTGACATGGCCGTGAATTGAACCCGGGGCTCCACGCAAAAGGCAAGCACGCTGTTGTTATAATAATAATAATAATAATAATAATAATAATAATAATAATAATAATAATAATAATAATATGTCAAGTCCGTTATGAGTAAGATATTTGAAGATTATCTGTTAGGTAGTGGCTTTGGCCTACATATCCACAGCGGGTGTGCTTCGTATACGAATGGTTAGGACGACGGGTAATTACGTACCACTTCTAGATAGATAGATAGATAGATAGATAGATAGATAGATAGATAGATAGATAGATAGATAGATAGATAGATAGATAGATAGATAGATAGATAGATAGATAATTTATTCATCCTGGCAAAGTTAGGGACAGCTGTTCCTGTCTCACACCTAACCAGTATCAGAATAAGGCTGATAACTAATTAATTACATATTATTAAAAATCAACCTATCCTAACCTTAAACTATGTAGAACTTTTGAACTATAGCTAACAGTAACCCTTGTACATTAAAATTCCAGAGTCAAGGGGGGAAAGCACAATAACACAGAAAAGGAGAACAGTATTTAAGACATACATAAACAATAAAGTTGTAAAAACAAAACGAGAATTAGTAAACAAGATAGAATTGCCTATGAAGTATAACTCTTATCCTGTGAATTTCCACCCAAGTTGAGAAAGGTACAGGGAAAGGATGAACCTGAGGGGAGAAAGAGGATTTAAAAGAAAAGAGGACGGGGAGTTAAGAAAGTGATTACGTCTTGCTGCCTTGCTATATGTATCTTTCCATCAGAGATTTGGGCATGCACTTTTAAATTTCTTCGACACTGATATCTCTCTGATGTCTTAAGGCAGTCGTTTGGAGATATATTAGTCTGGAACATTACTGTTGTGTTTAAAAGCGATGGTTCTCTTGTACGAAGGTGTCTTACAACAGTAACGTTACGAAGAACATACAGCGATGGTTCAAATAGTTGGAGATGCTGGGGGAAACCTTGCTGCTGCACTGGAAGGAAAGGAAAGGAAATAACCGAAAAAAGGATTAATTCTTACTGGATAAATTCAACAATATAAACTTATGACTTATAAGCAACAGTGGTGGTAATGTTAGTGGAAGGGTGGCCGTATCACTACACGGAAGTTGTGAAAGAACTTCCATCCATGTCAACACTAGGGTACGGCGAGAGTTTACCCAAATCACAACTCGGGGTGCACATACACACACACGTACACACTTACATGCACACATTGGGCAACATTGGACATGGCCACCTTTTCATATGAATGACCTCTCACAGATACAAACATACGTACATACAAATAAAAAACACTCACACACGGGAGCACGGTGAAAGCGTTTCCTTTACAACCAATGGCACACACATACTTAAGTTACAGGTCTGATACTGACAAATTTTCACTTCCAAATGTATTCACGTTAAACAGTTGCAATTAGAATGCGCGCTGTTTCAGCCCTAAAGCCAAATTACTACATCTACTCAGAGCCTACACCGCAGACACTGAAATGTCCGGCTGTACGAAACCACAAATTCCTACCCTCAAACACCAGAAGTAGTCCATCAGGTACGGAAACCAATCTCTTTCTCCTGTCTACTCTATAAGGGAAAGACAGAGGAGGGGTGAACACAGACATAGGGGAGAGGTATTTCATATATATGCCGTCATCAGCAAGAAGGAGCCTCTTGTAGTACCTGGATTTGACGTTTCGGATGTGAAGAATTAGAATTAAAAATAAATGTCAAGGATGTGATATTGGTAATTCCATGGAATTTCCCTATACTAACAAGCAACATGCACTGCCTGTAGTATACGACACATTCACTGAATTCGACGAAATTTAACGGATATTCATTCGCCGTATTCAGGAGCATCCCTTATTGTTTTGACGAACACACACCACTACACTTAAAGAGCCACAACTCGTAACTGGCCACGATATTTTTACCACCCTTGAAACCCCTGTACACGCACGCACATTAATGGTGTCCCGACATAAACAATCAACACTGCCCCACTCCAGTACTGAAAAGGAGGGGAGAGAGTGAAAGGGTAGTGTTGAAGGCCACCCCAGTACCGAAAAGGAGGGGAAGGGAATGAACATGTAGTGCTGAATACTCCGGCCTATATTTCGTTATACTGTAACATTGTAAGATGGCTCCTATCTTATCACGGGTGAATCGAGGCCATATTGCTGGCATGTGGAAGGCTCACATGGTCCGCCAAGCAATAGCTCAAGCAATATCGCGCAGTCTTAAGACAGTTTCGTGATGGGTAGAAATATGGCAATATTATTTTATTATATATTTATAATTATTATTATATTATTTTACCGTACGTTTATTTTATTTATATATTTTCGAGGAAGATGTGATAAGTTCATATTTTTATAAGATATTTATGTAAAAATGTGTTATTTTTATAATTAGTTATGTTGAAATGTTGCAATAATAGCATTTTTTGTATATTTTAAGACACGAATTTGTATTTTATGAAAATTGAATTTGAATGATATTACATTATTTTCTTATTGCTCAAAAAGTAAAATGTATCTTCAGTTATTTTTGTAAAGAAATGCTTACACAGTTATACATCAATAACTTATTTTAGCATATTAATTATCTATTTATAGAATGTATCGTAATTCTATATCCGAGGTGGTAAATTATGATGATATAACTTCAGTAAAGTCCAGAACAAAGTTAGGAACCAGTAAAAGATATTTTCAAATTACGACCCGATATAAAGCAGCCACAAAATATTCCTATTAAAAAATATTTTTCGGTTAAAAACCTCCTTTACCTCTTGATTCTGTAATTATTAGAGTAATAATAATAATAATGTTATTTGCTTTACGTCCCACTAACTACTTTTTCGGTCTTCGGAGACGCCGAGGTGCCGAAATTTAGTCCCGCGGGAGTTCTTTTACGTGCCAGTAAATCTACCGACACGAGGCTGAAGTATTTGAGCACCTCCAAATACCACCGGACTGAGCCAGGATCGAACCTGCCACGTTGGGGTCAGAAGGCCAGCGCCTTAACCGTCTGAGCCACTCAGCCCGGCAATTATTAGAGTAGGTTACCTAATGCTGTACTTCAATACATCCGCCAGTGTGCCCATTTCAATCACAACAGAGTCTTGCAGCAGGCTGTATACATGCAGCAATGCGTTGAGCGAGAAGGTGGGTCATTGTGCCTTCGGCACTACCCCTTCACTCCCTTCCTTCTTGTTTTGTACTGGAGTGGGGCAGTGTTGATTGTTTATGTCGGGACACCATTAATGTGCACGTCTGTACATGCGACCAACATTACTGTCTCGCCAAGCACAACTACGAGATATAATTCAAGAAGGGGACGGCGATTAGGGAACATGTGTGCTAGTCCTTGTAAATGCGTCTCCTCATATCTAACGTAATGGTTGTGATTTTTATCTTACTAACAATATTTATCGTTTAATAATGCAAATTCAATTCCAAACTTCAGTTCAGCGTAAAGTGGCATAACCTCTTACCACTCATAAATAGGTGTTACTATAACCCTACTGCGCAAAAATTCACGGGGGCAACTAATGTCAAAATATAAGTATATTGTATTAAAGTGTGAAACATGTACCTGTTTATGGTACTGATTCCAGAGACTCAAACATTTATTTTCGATCTATGTTGTAGGCATACGCCACACCATGCAAATAATGGTTAATAAAGTTTAAGGCCATGCATTAACCTAACACTGCTGTTCGTCGTTTACAGTTTCGATGTGAATTCTCTAGTATTTATTATTTTATTCTTAAGAGCTGACTAGTCCTTAATCAGCTCTCGTCAAAAACTTGGGCAATCGTGAGAAGTTTCGGGCATCGCGATCCTAGTCAGCGAGGCGAACGAATAACCGATGTTCGTGAATGACGGGCAGGTTCACATTTGTAGATCATTGAGGTATTTATTTCATTTACTATTTCAGCTCAATGAAAATCTGGGTGATAACCTTCTTTAAGACCAATCGTTGCCCCAAGTAATTACGAATACAGCGGCAACCGAGAAAATGAGAAAGGGTTCTTCAAGAAGAGTTACCTTAGCTGTGCGTTAATCAGTTTGTCATTAGGATTACGTCCCACTAAGTACATTATTATGGTTTTCAGAGAGCCTCCTCTTTAGGACTTATCTTTTATGAGCCTCGTTTTCCTCCAGCGGTTTACTGAGATCAGAGTTAGTTGACAAAGGAGGAATTGGTGGAGAGAAATTTCACACAGTACTCAAGATTTCGATTGAGTCATTTGTCTCCGATTATTAAACTAATAGATAACACTGATAAAGGAATGAACGCAACACAAATCATCCTTGACCTACAGTAAGTCGTATAAACATCCGCATGGTTGGTTGTTGTGGACATGAGGCCACACGCCTGATATTTTTATCAAATACGGGCACGATTACCCTACAAAAATACCCTTGAACATGTTGAAACGACACACAAATCTTTCCCTCTTTCTTGCTACAGCGTTCAGGAATTTATGGTACAAGACAGCGTTCAGACAAAATATCAGGAAACTTTACAGAATTCGTGCAAACGTACTTTCTACAGAATGTGGAAAGACCGTGTTTCCGTCAATAAAACATACACACAATGAATGTGGATTCTTTCCTCGTTCCCTCGTTCACTTCCCAATAAATACACCTACAGTGGAACATTTTTATAATAGGAAAGCTTTCTCAGTTATTTATAAATTATTATTGGTTTTTGATATTCAATGTACATGATGTGTACTTGCTCAGCCTAACATCTGGAAATAAAATACATTTTCTTTGAATTGGATCCAGAAGACGATATGCACATATCATTACCACTTATTTTTCCTTGGATTGAACAATCTACATTAAGTAGCTCTCTGATTCCGTTCAAGATCATTAGTTCCCTTAAGAATCCCACCCTTTACTAGCGTGCAGAGGAAATAATGATCCATAAAAGCAGAGTGAATTGGCAATTCCCTGTAATTAACAAATTTGTTTCGGAATTTCACCAACTGCATTTGTACACTCTTCCTTACTATAATTCACGAAAAATCGCTTAGTAATCGGTTTTAATGGGACTCAAAGCAATGTATTTTTTGTAAAAATGTACCCATTTTCCTCTCATTCCGTTACTGAAAATGTTCTTACTACATTTGACTTGGAGTCTGGAAAAATGTACCGTGATCTTCAATATCATTTACCCTTATTTTAGTTAGTTCATCGGGAAAACAGATTCTACCTATTCCCGTGATAATAACTTTCTTGAAATAGAATTTCATTTGAACTGGGCACAGAAGACGACATGCTTCATCCAAACAAATCTAGTGAATTGCTCTCTTTGCTCTTGGGTTTGTTTTTCAGGTTGTGACGACACTCTTAAGTTTTTAAAAGACTGCCACTTCCAAAATCTTGATGTTATCTTGTGCAAACGTGAATTTGTCTTATATATTGTACAAGTTTGAACAACGTGGTGTGACTGGTGAAGTACGAAGACTCTACTTCTTACTTGTACAAAAGTTTCTTCGATTTATTAAATTTGGTCACTTCCGTAGAAAAAAGTAGTATGTAACAAACTTGCAAGAATGGTTCTGTTACAAAATGACCATGAAAAATGATATCGTGATCATAGCCATTGTACCTCCATTTTTATGTGAAATCCGAACCGCCAAACTTGACAATCCAGGTATCACATGCATAGGATAAGATATAGAAGACAAGTATTTCAAATCATACAAATATTTATAATATTGGTTTTTGCTCTATTCTGCTATGTTTGACCTGAATTCATCATGGTGACCGATCCCAGAATAATCATTCTCATTTCTTCCTCGGAATCTCTGTGCAGTTGATTGTTGACCCAGCAGTAGACAACTAATATAATCAAACGACTTAGACGTTCATTAATTCTGAAATTCCATTCA
Source organism: Anabrus simplex (assembly GCF_040414725.1). Taxonomy (NCBI): domain Eukaryota; kingdom Metazoa; phylum Arthropoda; class Insecta; order Orthoptera; family Tettigoniidae; genus Anabrus; species Anabrus simplex. The sequence continues at coordinate 151,049,164 of NC_090267.1, forward strand.
CTCTTAATAATACCTTAGGTATTCTAATTCCCTATTGTCATAATCAATGTGAAATAGTGTCTGGACGCACGTCTGAACGACTGAATGCTTCTGGTTGCAGTTTCACACACAATTAGAGTATGCACAGTGACAACACGTAGGCTACTTACTATTACACGGACTCTTATGGAGGCTATGAAACGAAAGAAAATATGAAAAATCAGAATAAAATGAATGTTTAGGACCATTAAAAGTGAACAGAATATAATTTTCTTTCCAAAGACTTCAAGAGCATTTTCTTCCTAGCTAACAGTTCTCCAGGAAAGCTTGCTTTTATTCATAATTTACGCTTGCTTTATTCCTGACAAAAACCAAAAGAATGGACAGACTCTTAATCTTATTAAAAAATAAGGATAAATACAGGATTTAAAATAAATTTCTCGTCAAAAGTTTGATATGCAATTTCTTCGGTCGAGCCACAGTACGCTGTGGAAACGTGTAACGCTCTGGGACTCAGTTACGATGCAACACCACGGCTGATTCCTGAACAGAGGTATATATTCGACAACAGATATGGGGCACTTTTTCCTCTTTTATGCACCAAGAACTACTGGACAGATTTTTCTGTTGAATTTAATTCTAGCCCAAGTTCGTAAAAGAAAGGAACATTTTTATATTTTGACTTCCTCTGGCATTGCTGCAACTTTGTTGATTAGTGGGAGCGCACCACACTCAGTGTTTTTTTTTTTTTTTTTTTTTTGCTACTTGCTTTATGTCGCACCGACACAGATAGGTCTTATGGCGACGATGGGATAGGAAAGGCCTAGGAGTTGGAAGGAAGCGGCCGTGGCCTTAATTAAGGTACAGTCCCAGCATTTGCCTGGTGTGAAAATGGGAAAACCATTTTCAGGGCTGCCGATAGTGGGATTCAAACCTACTATCTCCCGGATGCAAACTCACAGCCGCGCGCCTCTACGCACTCAGTGTTAAAATTACTCCTAAGTTTATAGCAAGCGAAGAAACTCTCACGTCTAGCATCACCAAGAGCTGTAGGCAGGTTGTCATATTGCGACAATGCAAGCTCTTAATAGTGTAGGACGAATGCACCGTCTTAGATGCGGGCAGTTGCGGCATTGAATCGCGGCCGGCTATTCTTTCATGTGGAAAGCTTAGACCTCGCAGGCGAAACCGTGGGTAGAAGCTAGTACAGTATATCATACACCCTACATGTATCTGTTTCCCTTTGCAACGCGATAGTGCGTGTCCATAGACCTCTCTCTTCCACGATACTCTCTGACGAAGGCAAGCTGAGTAAGGCCCCATTCACTGTCTTAATATCACTAGCGTCAGTCCAAAATACTTTTAATTCCTAAAAATCGACCGCAACAGAAACGTACTTTATGTAGTTGCATCGTTCTGTAACAGCATTTTTGTGTGTACGGTTTTATTTCTACATGCCGAAGCATCCACCATCTTGGCCTTGTTCACTCGACTGAAAGTCACATACAACTGTCCACAAGAAAATAAACGGGTGTGGGCATAAAGATTCAAATTTTCCTAAAAGTCTGATTACCGGGCGAGTTGGCCGTGCTGTTAGAAGCGCGCGGCTGTGAGCTTACATCCGGCAGATAGTGGGCTCGCTTCCCACTGTCGGCAACCCTGAAGATGGTTTTCCGTGGTTACCCATTTTCACACCAGGCAAATGCTGGGGCTACACCTTAATAAGGGCCACGGCCGCTTCCTTCCAACTCCTAGGCCTTTCCTGTCCCATCGTCGCCATAAGACCTATCTGTGTAGGTGCGACGTAAAACCACTAGCAAAAAAAAAAAAGTCTGATCTTAAGGGGAGTGGGAAAGTCCTATCTTGACAATGTTCATTTGACAGAAAATATATCCCAATATCGCAGGAACTATTAAGGTTAATGTTTTGAAATGTTTGTCGCTGATAATTACAACCTTTCGATAGATACTGAACTAAGATGAAGTGGATTGAGTGAACAGCTGTACGTTTTTAATGTCCCATATTTTGGCAAAAAAGAAGTCATTAAAATTGCTCTAAATTAGAAACCAATCAAGGGAAATTTCTTTCTAGTTCAGTAGCTGAATTAAGGCATAGAATAACTCTCCGAAGGAAACATCTCCTTAGTTTGTATACTTAATGAAATAATGGGTCAGACACATTAAAAAAGTCAATTTTCAGAAACTGAGTTCAAAGTAAGACATATTGTTCACTCACACATTTACCCATGTCAGCACCTAAAAGCAGCCTGGTCCGTTTGTTATGACTGTGCCGGCAACTTATCACACATAGTTCTGGAACAGGTTAGTGGAAAACCACAGCCTTGTAGATCAAACGGTTACAGAAATAGGTAACTTCAAAGAAAAGCATGCCCGAAGTTCTAAATTTCTCACTTGTGTTTTAATATACTAATTTTTTTTATTTTTGCAGGTCGTGACCCCATTTGACTTCACACAATATTCTCGATTAAGCGGTGCCAACTTTGACGATGTTCACCTTCTCTTAAAGCCTACTGAAGATTCAGACCAGTGGTACGCAGAACTTGATCAATCCACCTACTCGATGTCCTTCCTCGTGGTCTTCTGCCAAAAACTTTGTTTTCCATGATTAATTTTTCCAGATTTTCACTATCAGATCTTACAATATGTCCGAAGAATTGGACGATTCTCTTTATGACGCGAGAGGAGGGACGTTCGGAGATATTCAGTTCTTGAATAATAGATGCATTATCGGTAGTTCTTCTTTCCGTCCAAGGTACACGGAGCATCCTTCTCCAACACCAAATCTAAAAGGCGACGATACGGTACTTATCTCTTGCCTTCAGTGTCCAGGTCTCGGAACCTTAAAGGAAGACAGAGAACACAAGAGAATCAACTAGTCTAATCTTTGTACTGTTTGTGATTGCTCTGCTCTGCCATATTTTTGTGAGCTTGCTCATGGCAACGTTCCCTAAGGTGATACGTCTCCTAATCTCTTTGTCAGAACTTCCAGGATCACAGATGGTCGACCCAAGGTATATGAAGTCATTTACCATTTCCAGTTCCTCTAATCGACCTGTCAGCTGGATCTGTGCCGCTCTGTGAATTATCATTAGTTTGGACTACTCAGGTTGATCTCTAGCCCATATTCTAAACTTGCATCTTTTACTCTTGCTAGTAATTCTGCAAGTTCATCTTCACTGCTGGCAAGGAGAGTGTTGTCATCAGCAAAGCGCAGGTTACTGATTTTTCGTCCACCAATTTATATGTCTCCAGTCCAGTCATCAGGGGCTTTCTTCATCACATATTCAGCATAGATGTTATATAGAATATGTGATAATATGCAGACCTGTCGGACACCCTGCGAAATACTGAAACATTCTGAAATGTCGCCATCTACCTTTATAGTTGCAATGTTGTTTTTACAGACTTTTCAGTAATGATATTAGATGTTGTGGAATGCCAAATTCACCAAGCACCTGACATAGTTTATTCCATACAACACAATCAAAAGCTTTCTTGTATTCAAGGAAGCATATTAGCACAGGAACACAGAACTCACAGAACTCACGAGATTTTTTAAATTATTTGCCTCATATTGAAAATCTGTTCCCGTGTTCCTTTTCCTGCAACAAATCCTGCTTGCTCAATGGATATGTCAGGCATTATGTAAGACTTGAGGCGCTGGTTTATGATGTACAATAAAATATTACTTGTATGAGATATCAGAGCAATTGTACGATCGTTGGAACACTGACTGACCCTTTCTTGTGCAAGAGGATTAAGATAGAGCTTGTCCAATCTTTTGGCCATTATCTCGTCGTCCATATGCCTTGAGTGCATCACGTGCAAGCCTTCTTCACCCATTTCTTTAAGCATCTCTCCAGAAATACCATCCAGTCCAGGGGATTTGTTTCTTTTCAAATGGTTAATGGCGTTCTTGATTTCGCTTTGTAGAACGGGAGATTCCAATGCAGAAGGCCCTCCTGGTTGCTGGACTGCTACATCATCATTTCTTTCAGAGTACAGCTTTTCACAGTATTGTTTCCACCCTTCTAGCGCTTCTTTTCTATCTCCAATTAGCCGTCCATTCTATACACCATGTTCGTGGTTTAAATTGACGAGTAATGCTATTGATTTTGTTGAAGAGATCCTTTGTTTGATTTTGGTTCTGGTTTTGTTCTATTTACTTGCAAACGCTGTGGATGAACTGTGATTTATCATTCCTACAATTACGCTGTATCTCTCTACACAGGATCCTGTACCTATTTTCATCCTGAAAGGATTGGATACCATGTTTCTTCAGACTACTTCTCTCTTCAATCAGTTGCAAAGTCTTGTTTGATATCCAGGGATGTTTTGCACTCGGTGTCCTCCTAGCTGGCTCTGGGAGAGATGAGGAGACAAGCTCTTTTATTCTGTTCCACGTCTGAAAAGGTGATTCTTCTTCCTTTAGTAGGAAATCTGAGAGCTTTGGCCGTACAAGTTGCCCGAAGCGTGCAAGAGATTCCTGGTTCGTGAGTCTAAACTGCTTTGCTCTTATCTTCTTGGTCTTTTAGTTTTAGCCGTATTTTCATGGACAACAGATTATGGTCACTGCCACATTCCGCTCCAGTAAAGGTCTTGCAATCTAGAACAGATGTCTTCCAACGTTGTCTCACCAAGATTAAATCAATCTGATTCCTAACTCTATCACCAGGTGATATCCAAGTGTACAGACGCCTTGGGTGGTGCTGGAAGAGGGTGTTGCAAACTACCATGTCATTGCCAACACAAAACTCCAGTAGCTGTTTTAGTCGTTCATTCCTTTTGCCTAGGCCACAACGACCAATCACAGATCTGATGTCAGTGTCTCCAGTAGTGTCCCCAATCTTAGCATTGAAGTCATCTTGGATTATTACTATTTCCCTATTTGCAAACAGATTGATGGTATGTTCAAATAGTTCATAGAACTCTTCTATTTCAGCATCTGATGCTGTAGCTGTAGGAGCATACACCTGGATAATATTAATCCTGCAAGGGGAAGCATTCAGTTTGATGGTAATGATTCTATCACTGATGGGTTCATAGCCTAGGACAGTATTGTTCAGTTTTTCAGGAACAACAATTGCAACACCATTTCGACTCATATCATTGCTTCCCGAAAAGTATACAGTATTCCTTCCATGCGTTACAAAATGACTCTCACTAAGGCCAAGGATATCCACATCACGTGAACTCATTTCTCTTTCTATTATTGCAAGTTTCCTTGGGTGTAGGGCACCATGGACGTTCCATGTTGCAATCCTTCTAATAACTCTCATAGAGAATTTACTTTGACGGAGTAAAATAGGGCCTTCTCTTAATCCTGTCCCCGCCGGAGATCCGACTGGGAGACTTACTCCAGAACATTTGGAATTAAGCAAAGCCATCATGGGGTTGTTGAGGGAAAAGTACAGTGGTGGCTTCCCGTTGCCTTCCACTGCCACCAAATCCATTGGCTCACAGACCCAGTTTCCCGCTGGAGTTGGTTACCTAGCCTTCCACTGGGTTGCTCGGCTTAATAGAGGCAACGCGAGTAGGTTGGAAATTGGAGGATTGAGGTGAGAGAGGCTAAGAGAACTCTCTTGTTGAGTTCTTATATTCGCATCACACCTCCATTTTGCCAGAGTCTCAACGTGATCGCAGAGACTCTCCCTAGGTTACTTCCCAGGGCCCGTTTGCAGATAGTGTATCATAATAAATTATACACAATTTCATTCATCAGAGTCCAAATAACTGTAAGACAACATTTGGGAAAAGTCATTAAAAACAGTTTTCCCATTCCCCATGAGATATATTTCTAGTCATAGCAAATAGTAGTCCTCTTGATAACCATAACCTTGACCTTCATAATGGTACGTTTGGGTGAGTTAACATCAGTTTCAGAAGATTTAGTTCACTTTATACCGGGTGATTCATTCTTCGCGGGACCACCTTACGCGCAGTTGATCTACTAGTAGCTCTGCAGTTCTCGTCTTACATGTCTCGTTCCCGCACTTGAAAGCCGACCGAGGAAGCGGAAAGAAGTTCAGTGCGAATTTAACCCGAGGAACGTACGCTCGTGTCCTTGTTCTTGTGTGTTAATTAAGCGTTCATAAGGTGACAATCTGTTAAGTGTATTAAGTGTTCATTAGACGTAATCAAGTATATTGATTTAATATGGCTCGGTTCAGGTATTCTCTTTCACAAGAGTATTTATTTGTGATTTATACGTGCGTACAGAATCGGCTCGTGCTTTACGGAGATTGATTCAAGGGAGATATTATCCTGATATTCAGCTTCCAATTCGAAGTTTGATTCTCGAATTGGTAAATAAATATCATGAAGCGCGAGGTATTCGTTACAAGGATCAACGTCCAGTACTCAGAAGAAACTGTAGATCACATTGGACTTGCTCTGGAAATTTCCCCTTCAAAATCACTTCGGCGTCTTCCCCCAAAACGAGAATTTGCTGTTCCTTTTCTTGAACGGCTACAAAGTTACTGAAAAGGACGAGTAAATTTATCTTTGTCCGCCTCTGTGGTTTAGTTATTAGCTGCCAAACCCGGAGGCCCGGGTTCAATTTCCGGCTCTGCCACGAAATTTGAAGTCTGGTACGAGGGCTGGAACGAGATCCTCTCAGCCTCGGGAGGTCATCTGAGTAGAGAGGGGTTCGATTCCCACCTCAGCCATCCTCGAAGTGGTTTTCCGTTGTTTCTCACTTCTCCTCCAGGCAATTGCCAGGATGATACCTAACGTAAGGCCACGGCCGCTTCCTTTCTTCTTCCTTGTCTATCCATTCCGATCTTCCCATTCCCCCATAAAGCCCTTGTTCAGCATAGCAGGTGATACCGCCTAGGTGAGGTACATGTTCTCACGCTCCAGAACACTGCTCTTGAGGCAGTAGAGGTGGGATCTCTTGCTAAGTCCGAGTGAAAAACCAAACTTGGAGGGTAAACAGATTAATAAAGAAAAAAAGAAAGAAAGAAAGAAAGAAAGAAAGAAAGAAATTCACCTTTTAAATGTGCAATAGTAGTAGTAGCAGCAGCATACGTGACAACAGCAGCTGCAGACTTTCTGGCTCTCGTTCACCGCGGTTAAAAACTAGAACCGACCACTCGTTATGCGTGGAGCGGTCCCGCGAAGGAATAATCACCCTGTAGAATCCAATAAATAACCTTAAAAATATTATATTCTTCAACTAATATTAAGAATTTTCATTTAAGGCTTTAATCATGGAAATCTGTTCACTGGTTATAGCATAATTTACTTTTATTTATTTATTTATTTATTTATTTATTTATTTTTATTTATTTATTTATTTATTTACTCATATAATGGAACATGATACCCAGAGGAAAAAAGTTATTGTTACCAAGTTTCTAGAATTAGCATGTAAAGAATGAACCATCTCCCATGATCGTGAAAACTCGCCGAACTTCCGCCATTTTGTAATCGTAACGGCATAATAGCAATTCCCTGTGTAAGTTGAAAGCCGTGAGATTTACAGACTTGGCAACGTGCAGGCAGGCTGGAAGGAATGTAAACAAGAATAGCCCGCGTGTTAATATGTCTTTCTTTCTTAATCTGCTTACCCTACAGAGTTGGTTTCTCCCTCGGACTCAGCAAGGGAACCCACCTCTACCGCCTCAAGGGCAGTGTCCTGGAGCTTCAGACTCTGGGTCGGAAGATACAACTAGGGAGAATGACCAGAACCTCGCCCAGGCGGCCTCACCTGCTATGCTGAACAGGGGCTTTGTTGGGTGATGGGAAGATTGGAAAGGATAGGCAAGGAAAAGGGAAGGAAGCGGCCGTAGCCTTAAGTTAGGTACCATCCCGGCATTTGCCTGGAGGAGAAGTGGGAAACCACGGAAAACCACTTCCAGGATGGCTGAGGTGGGAATCGAACCCACCTCTACTCTGTTGACCTCCCGAGGCTGAGTGGACCCCGTTCCAACCCTCGTACCACTTTTCAAATTTCTTCACGTAAATATTAAAACGTCCGCCTCTGTGGTGTAGTGGTTAGTGTGATTAGCTGCTACCCCCGGAAGCCTGGGTTCGATTCCCGGCTCTGCCACAGTTTTATCGAATTTCTATTCAACGCAATGCGTGCCAAGAGCTTGGATTAAATTCCAAACCTCTCCGCAGTGCTCATATGGATTGAGGGTATATGGCGATTCGTTTTGGACGGTTGAATGTAGCTTTCTCAAGAGTACGCAGGTCCATAGACTTCAAGGCACCGGGTGAGCTGGCCGTGCGATTAGGGTCGCGCAGCTGTGAGCTTGCATCCAAAAGATAGTGGATTCGACCCCACTGTCGACAACCCTGAAGTTGGTTTTCCGTGGTTTCCCATTTTCACACCAGGCAAATACTAGGGCTGCACCTTAATTAAGGCCACGGCCGATACCTTCCGACTCCCAGGCCTTTCATATCCCATCTTTGCCATAAGACCTATCTGTGTCAGTGCGACGTAAAACAAGTTATAAAAAAAGACGTCAAAGTACAACTCCGACCTACAACTACACTTAATATGGTTTGTAAGGAAATACTTCAATACTTGTTTTGATTCCTTTCGAATGTCATATACAATCTGGAAAGTGTAACTTTTATTCATAAGACACATTACTAGTCCGTTTAGAATTTCCAATAATTACTTTATAGATACGGTAGTAATTTCGACCGTCGAAGACAGGCGTATGTACTAGTAATAATAGTAGTCATTGTTGTAACCAAGGTTGAGATTTACAAAACACAACTTTATTATTCGCTTCAAATGCAAAATACACTATTTACACAAATAAAACTGAAATTTAACTTGAAGCAAAATGAATTAGGAATCTTGAGAAAGAGTCTATCTTCTGTACACTATATACAAGTTTGCAGCATTTACATCCACTACTATCTCGAAAAGATAGTCCTCGTAATATGAAAAGTTGATAGTCGAAAACTATCCGAAGTACTGACATAAATGTTTTGGAAAGTCCTTCCTTGCTGAGTTCATAAAAGCAAGTTCAATGTGGGAAGAATTCTTACTTGGCGAAACCAAGGGAGCTTGCATTAATTAGGGAAATATAACGGTATGTAATAGTATGACTGGATATGGGCAGCGGAATAAGAGGAGCGGTGACCAGAGGTGAGACCTCGTACTGCCAGAAATTCAGTCCACCTGGCCGAAGCACATTTTCAAGAGGAGTAGCCTCCGTGCTCGACGTAGGGTGTATTCTGGAGCTGGACGCCGGGGCAAGTGGGCATCAGGACAGGCTGGGAGTTCCTCTTTATAGTACACACACGACAGTTCAGGCACGCGCACTGAGGGCTGCGCGTCGAGGCTAGAAGAATGACACTTGGCGCGCGTGTAGCTGGCTGGCGGAGCGAGAAGGGAGCGCCGGACATACAACAGTCATAATCACATTTTAACGGTAATAATAATCACAGTTAAATGGAAAGTAAATATGTCTTATACTGGTTTATGAATTACGAGCCCTAGATCGGCTCCGTGGCTCTTCTGGTACGGTATGTAGTTCCAGACCCACGCAGCACCTACTGTGAGGAGTAATGAAATGGCGTATAGCTTTTAGTGCCGGGAGTGTCCGAGGACATATTCGGCTTGCCAGGTGCAGGTCTTTTGATTCGACTCCCCTAGGCAACCTGCGCGTCATGATGAGGATGAAATGATGCTGAAGACAACATATACACCCAGCCATCGTGGCAGTGAAATTAACCAATGACGGGTTAATTTCTCGACCCTGCCGGGAATCGAACCCGGGACTCCTGTGACCAAAGGCCAGCACGCTAACCATTGAGCCATAGAGCCGGACTGTGAAGGAGTGAGAGTGCCGTTAAGGTGGTGTGTGAAGGGATGGTGTTAGTGGGTATTGCTAGGTACTGAGGTGGAAACGTACTTAGCCAGGGCATGAAGTTTCCTTCTCGTTTGCAGGTTTAGCATTGTCAGATTGTTAAACTATGGAGTGGTATGTTGACGCGGCTTCACGTTGAAGATTAAACGAATGCAGGAATTTCGAGCTATCTATAGCCTTCAGATGAGTTTATATTTTAATACTTTTCAAGTAATTTTTCTCATATCTTATAGCTTGATGGCAACACAATTTTTTCAATAATACATCCCAAAATATTGTAATTTATTGTAAATAGTGGGGTCACGCATGTGAAATATCTATCACAACAATCCTATAAAATGATTCCTCTTTTAATGCTAAATTTGAGTTATTTAGAACATTAATTGTCAATAAAGAGAGTAAAATAATGTTTATCACACTTCATGTGGCTTTAACAGTGTAAGGATATGACGCACACAGTCTGGACATAATGGACAGTAAATAAACTTATAATAATTGTACCATGTGCTTTTCACTTTACTGCTTTTGATTCTACCATTGGTGTGTCCAATAGTCACTTGAAAATATGCGTGGGCCGTATCGAAGTCACGGCTAAATTTCTTTTGGAGGTAGAATACGTCATTCGGTGTTATCAAAAAGTAAATGTGCAGAGAGAATTTTATTTTTCTGACTAGGGTCTCCTTTTGCGAATGTTGTGGAAACGCACTATTTCCAAACACCATCGACTTGAGTGATTTCGGTCTTATCTATTCCACAGGTTAGACCAGAGGTGCTCAGCTGGGCGCCCTTTGAGGCTAGCTCAGTACGGCCGGGCTGGCGTGACGTATATGCGGGCAGCTTACGTAGCAAGTATATGTCACAACGAAGCGAGAGTGCGAACACACTTTGCAGGGGAGTGGAGCAGTGATGTTCGATTGTGACTACGAAGTTCTCCTCCACTACTCAGCGAAATACTGAATGGGGTGCAGCCGGGTGCGGGGGGGGGGGGGGGGGGTCGGGAGAAGGAACATAGGGCTTAAATACTAGTGTTTGTTTCAGGCAGTATCCGGTGAGGTAGGGGCTGCAAAATTCCCCTGTAAGTAAATTACCCCGTCCCTCAGAAAAAATTTAAATTTTAGATCTTATTGTTTGAAATGAAATGGCGTATGGCTTTTAGTGCCGGGAGTGTCCGAGGACATGTTCGGCTCGCCAGATGCAGGTCTTTCGATTTGACACCCGTAGGTGACCTGCGCGTCGTGAAGAGGATGAAATGATGATGAAGACGACACATACACCCAGCCCCAGTGCCAGTGAAATTAACCAATGATGGTTAAAATTCCCGACCCTGCCGGGAATCGAACCCGGGACCCCTGTGACCAAAGGCCAGCACGCTAACCATTTAGCCATGGAGCCGGACTTATTGTTTGAATTCTGTTGTTATGACAAGAATGGTAGACATAAGAAAGTTATTCCAATCGGTTGAGAAGTTTATGAGAGACTGTCCCTTTCTTATGAAAGGCCATACGAGGCGCGATTTGTCCTGATTTATTGCCTTATTATCGGAAACTTCCTCTACTAGTGCTACGTGCTGACTGAAAAAAATTGTCAATTTGTACACACCGGAAGAGAACATTGTCGTATCGGAAACACACCCTCTCCAAGAAGTACAGGAGTGGTGTAAGCTCGAGCTACTAAGAGCAATGATAAGGGAAGAGAGCTTCAACTAACTTACATTGCCCTGGATTCAAACGGACTTGTCAGAGTAATAGGCTGCAGGTGCGGAGTTGCCATTGCTGCGTTGTTTCATTGCTCAAGGTCAGGCAGATATTTGAATTATTGTTGATGTTTTAAAATATGCACAGTAAAAATCACTCATTTCAGTAATAAATTATATATGTCCTACATTTTCCTCATTATTTTATAATGAAAGAACCCCCCCTGGGCATTTTTAGTGGTGGAAACCTTTGAGGTAAAATCGTCGGTGGTGGGGGAGATCCCCTCCCTCCCCCTCACGATTTCGCACCCTGGAGTGCAGTATTTAAAATAAAACGGTATAATCGCAAGACCTTTTCAAGATATTCCGGTTTGATTTATACTGCGCTCGATATAAACATTCAGTTTTATTTTCTTATATTTATAGGCTACATTCAAAGAAAAATTGACACTTTATAATTTTTGTGTTACAATTTACAAAGATACAGGATTTAAGCATACAAGCTATGATTAAAGCCCGGATTTTCATGCCGTAACAGGTTAGATTGCAAACTAAATTTGGTTAATAGGGAGTTTCGGTCACCCGCTCTTCCATTATGTAGCAAGAGTAACATAAACTATAGGAGTTCTGCTGGGCCGTACCCCTATTGTTTATGCTAACCCCATAGCATAATTGCTGTGAAAGTAGACTATACTTACTGCTCTCTTCAGAAACTTTGCATTCTAACCTATTAATGCATAAAAATCCAGGCTCTAGCTATGATTTACAATTCATTGGATGCGAATGACAGTATTTCCATTTAAGAAAGTAGAGAGAGAGAGAGAGAGAGAGAGAGAGAGAGAGAGAGATTTATTAAAGAAATAAATCGTCCGTCCTTCAATGAGGGTGACCATTTGGATCCGGAATACAGTTTCAATTTCAATGGAGCTTAAAAATATCAAGAAATGAAGATTTAATCGTTGAAGCTGTTATCTTCTTTTTTCCCGGGGTTAGTGGGGGAGAAATGTCAATCACGTTCTCAGGTACAGATGGAAGTGAATGATTTGCAGAGAGTCCCTCAGTATCTGTATTACTATTTTTTCTAACTTGCAGAATGGAACTTTCAAGTTTTGTAGGAAGTTCGATGTCTGACTAGGGAGGGCGCCTCTTGCTCCGAATAGTAGGTCTCTGACAATCCACCGATCGATAGGTATTTTATACTTAGATGAAAGGTAAGGCAAGCATGGAATATAAATAGCTTGCTTTTCTAGGTCCACATCCCGAGCCTGATCCAGGTCCCTTTCAAAGCGAATGGTGGGATCTAAGACCATCGCTTTCATGTCCTCTCTGTTGATGGCTACGATGACCGCCCTCCGATTAGAGTCATCGGTAGAGATGCAGTGAACCTCCTCGTGCACCTCTCATCCACGCTGTCTCAAGCCTTGAGCAATCGACGATCTTACACGCATTAGTTCAGTGCTCCGGCAGAATCGCAGCACATGTCCAAGGGTTTCTGTCTCGTTGCAGTCATTTTAGCGGCAACGGGTTGTGTTGAATGACCTACCGGGAACCGACCTGACTGCGGTGAGGTTGCATATCATCTTCACTGCATTCATGTATTCAGAGGAGGACAGAGGTGATTTATGAGTCATCCAGGAGTTTGCTTTCGGGCAGTCTGAATATAACACTACTCCTTTTCCTTTATGTGGTAGCTGACACCACGACTGAAAGGATCGATTTCTCATAATTTCGCGTAGTTTCCTTCCGTCAATCTTTGGGAGGTGACTTTTTTTTTTTTTAATGTCAAGTCTGTGGAGTGCCATATCTTGTTCTTCAGGTAACTTCCTTACGTATGGTAGGTGAACGTCCTGAACATGGAGTAAGCGATTACAACTATTGTAATGCTGTATATTTGCTTCCCATTCTGCGCAAATTATTCCCATCCGTCTGACCTTACTGGTACTATACAGCATCGAATTTGGAGTATCATCAGGCAGCATTATTATTTCATTTACAGAACTTCTTATAATTTTGTCCAGTCTGTAATTCATTCACAGAAACGTACTATGTTTACGTAATTCAACAAATTAGCTACTTGATTTCATACAATATTGTAGTGTAATGTGACTTTTCCAGTTCACTAAATTCCTGGAAACAGTATTACAAACTTACTAGGCGTCCGATGATAATAGTTGGCCTATAAATGGCGAGGGGGTTTCATCGCGAGAGCGGACATAGATACTTCCTACCCAACAATAATGTAAATGCATCTACCAAATAGCTGTACAGTATGCCTTCAAATAAATAACCTAACTGATGTTATTCCCGGTAAACATTATTGGATTGTTGGTAAGTTTATCAGATAATTTAAACCCATGCAACCACAAGCTACAGCTTATCCACATTAACTCCGTATTATATTAGAAATTTTTCTAAAGCACCTCTTAAAATATAACAGTGAAATTGTAATTAATTACGAACAGTACAAAGATATTTGAGGGTGTAGGCCTAACTCTTTATTGTATCCGGTCAAAACATATGAACTGCAGTGAACTGAAATAACTTACATCTTACAACGTAAATTGAAAATGACGTACCGAGCTCGATAGCTGCAGTCGCTTAAGTGTGGCCATTATCCAGTAATCGGGAGATAGTGGGTTCGAGCCCCACTGTCGGCAGCCCTGAAGATGGTTTTCCGTGGTTTCCCATTTTCACACCAGGCAAATGCCGGGGCTGTACCTTAATTAAGGCCACGGCCGCTTCCCTCCAATTCCTAGGCCTTTCCTATCCCATCGTCGCCATAAGACATATCTGTGTCGGTGCGACGTAAAGCAAAAAAAAAAAAAAAAGAAAATTACGTGGATTTCTGTCCTCTTTCCGTCAATATTTTCTGGCTCCATTTCAAACTCGGGTGTCGCCGCAGTGATCGAGAGTGTCAGTGAGAACTTCACCCATTCTTCACGGCCTGTGACGTAAGCACAACAGTGCTGTGCGCCTGCGAGTCGAAATGCCCAACGTGAGCTCCTCTGGGTTAGACGGAGCAGAATGTTAGGGAACGTCCACAGTGCACAGTATTCCGCTTTATCGCTAAACTGTGGCAGTTGCAAACAGCGCGATTCTAGCTGCTGGTGGTTATAGTCCGCCGCTCGCGGGAGCTTCCGTCAGCTGGCATCACAGCTATCACGTGAGGATCTACTGTGTATTTTTTTGACAACAGATAATATTTATCATAAAATTAAAAAAATAAAGAATGCCGAACGTCTGAGAGGTTTCTTTGCATTCTTTCTCTGGCAATTACTACATTGTCAAAACCCAAATGCATTTCACAATTTTGATGGCAAGATGCACTGAAGTCGCTATTGACTTTGAAAGTACGGAATAGCCTTCATTAAACATTCGCTTCTTTTCTGTTAGTCCTTCACGTTTGTATGGTTTTGTGGGGTATGGGAGCAAAGGGAATGCCTCATCTGCAAGGATAACAAATACGTAAAAATAAGAATCTGGTTACGAAACATGCTATGTTACCATTTAAATTTGAAAAAGAAGTACTTGTTTTATGTAACACAATATATGCCTACATAACCTTGTTAAGTAAATAAAAACTGAATTATTTCAATTGATTATTTTACTTAGTTTTATAATGTTAATAACTAGCTGATCATCTAAAGTCGCGTTCAAAACTATTCAACCATTATGAAAAATCTAATCACACATTACTATGAAATACTGAGAGTTATGTTGAGTAACTATTGATGTAGTTGTTTGACATAGTGATGATAGTGACTTAAGTTGTGTTATTATTCCTCACTTACGGTCTTCAACACCCATTTCAGCCGTTATTTCCTTCCATGCCTCGTCAACAACGTTGCGGTTGACATGGCCCTTCAACCTTTTGTCACAAACGATACTTTTCATAAATACTTTGGACATTAAAATGTATTTATCCGCTTCAATTTTATAAAAACAAGGGTAAGAACAAGGTGCACCGTCGGAAGACAAACAGCAGATTGACCGGGCGAGCTGAGCGGTAAGCGGTTGAAGCGGGAAAAAGAAATAATGATTCATTCCGGTAAAAGCGGGTAGAAGCGGTTTGAGTCGGTTAAAGCAGGTAGGCGGGTGCACTATGAACGCATCCTTAGATGTGCTCGATTGCAACTTGCGGCCGAGCTCCGCCTCGACTTTCTTACGTAGTACATAGGCTCTCTAACGCCCAATCTCAGACATCTTGGGTGGTGGTGGTGATTATTGTTTTAAAAGGAAGTACAACTAGACTACCATCCCCTATATAACACTTATCTGAGAGAAAAATTGAAGGGATCTGACACTTCGAAAAATAAAGATATTGGCCAAAGAAGGACAAGGCCCACGAAGGGCATGAAAATCAAAGACTCCCTAGGCCTCCATATGTAATACCGTCGGGATTGCAAAAGAAAGACATCTTGGGCTTGTTTGATTCTCTTTGACTCATTCTTTCAGGTGTGGTAGGCTTGGACCTCCTGTAAATTATGATAGCAAGACATTTCGGAAAACACACAACTTGTTACAGACATCAGTAGCTCTCACGTAGACGAAACCTCGTGGTCCCGAGTTGTACCAATTTTATCCCACGCTCCGAGCTCATGGTTCATCACATGTTATTTCAAAAGCTATTTATGGTGGACTCTTTGGAACTTCCTCTTTTCAACGAAGCTACTAAATTTTTTGTCAGCTTTCAGAGTTTTGAAATTATTGGAAGAACTCTAATGTACACTATTTGGGGAGAAATGCATTTTTACCGTGCGACGCAGTACTAGAACGAAACAGTAGACAAATTCTACGTCAAATTGGCGGTGAGTTACTCTTGTTCCTGTTTCGCAGAGTGCTGTGCCTAGGGCTTGATCCCTCTGTTAAATACATGCAGCTTGTTCGTTAAAAATTTGTTGTTGCTGCGTTACAGGATCATGTCCGGTCGATAACGAATGAGGCCAATGCACTTTCAAGCATTTAGCGGAAATGACGAAGCATGGAGATTGTATTATGGGCTACAGTAATCAATGTGTCTGAGGTTTGTGTTCCTAAATAAAGGAAAGACATAATAGTTTTAAAGAAAGTCATAGAATACATTATAATGTATTAAGCGAGTTGAAGAAATCATTGTTAAGTGTCTTACAATAATATTTTAGAAATATTTCATTTTTTTATCGCAGTATATACACGACATACCATGAAACATAATTTTATTGTAAGAGTTTTATAATATTTTCCACCATAAACACATTTTAAACTGTTTAGAGGAGACTCCCTTTACTTCATAACAACAATGGAATTTACAGTCGAACTCAGTGTGCTTACGGGGGTTGAAAACTTTAATTATCGAACATTCGAGGTATTGAAAAAACGTACATACTACCTCGGCTCCACAAATGTATATACCGAGCGGGGTGGCCGCGCTAATGCATTCGGGAGCCTCGTGGGTTCGAGCAACACCTTCGGCTGTCCTGAGAATGGTTTTCTGTGGTTTCCCATTTACACTTCCAGGCAAATGCTGGGGCAGTTCCTCTTCATAGGCCGCAAACGCTACTAAGTGATGCAGTCGCTTAAGTGTGGCCAGTATCCAGTAATCGGGAGTTAGTGGGTTCGAACCCCACTGTCGGCAGCCTTGAAGATGGTTTTCCGTGTTTTCCCATTTTCACACCAGGCAAATGCCGGGGCTGTACCTTAATTAAGGCCACGGCCGCTTCCTTCCAATTCCTAGGCCTTTCCTATCCCATCGTCACCAAAAGACATATCTGTGTCGGTGCGACGTAAAGCAAAAATAAAGCTACTAAGGGAATCCTTGTTAGTTAATTTTCCTCCGCTTAATAATATGCTTAAATTCAGCGAGTAGTCTCGCCTGCTCTGAGGTCGTGTTTGGTTTGTGTGTATCTATTTATTTATTTATTTATTTATTTATTTATTGTGAACATAACAGGTCATTAGTCCCAATTACAATGTTCACGACAATTGTTACTTACATGTTAAAGATACATATTAAGAACAAAAACCACTACCTAGTTAGAGTAATCCTAAAACTAATTACTCTGCCACACAAGTCACATTACTAAAATAAAAAAAAATAAAAATAAAAAGAATAATTATGGTTAATATAACTAATAATACATTACATTACTAATACATTCTAATTAAAATCAGTATATTAATTAAAACAATTATTTTAACAGGATTTCCACTTGGAATGTAATACATTTAAAAACCAAGTTGTACATCATTTATACTAGTTTATACTATTTTCCTTTTTTTAATCTTCATAATCTATTAAATTATGTTCAGAAGTACAGTGTTACATTTCGAAATGAATGTAGCTTCAGCCATACTAAAAATATCAACATAAGGATGAATATTGTTGTAGAGCCTCATTGCTCTGTTAATTGGGGAGTTCTTATGTATTTCGGTCTTAGCCTTTGATAGAAAGAATATATTTCTAGGACGACTTAGTTTATGTGGCACATAAAATGTTATTGATTTCAATATGTTTGAGTCATCAATTACAGAATTAATTATTTTATACAGGAAAGTCAAATCTTTGCAACTTCGTCTGTGGCGCAAGCTATTCACACCATGTTCCTTCAGCATATCTGAGTAATTTATGAAGGTTGGGTAATTTCCTGTGATTTTATAAGTCATGAATTTTAAAAGCTTGTTTTGAGTACTCTCGATAAGATTGATATTTTTTGTGGTCACTGGGTTCCAAACAACTGAGCCATACTCAAGTCTGGACCTTACAAATGAGTTAAACAAGGTTAATAGTGTCTTTGGACGAAATGATAATGAATTCCGTATAATGAAGCCTAACATTTTAAGAGCATTATTGGTAATTTTTTGAATATGGTCGTTGAATCTTAAATCTTCATTGAATGTTATTCCTAAATCCATTTTTGTCTTGACACGAGTTAATATGTCAGTATCCATTGCATAGTTATATTTAATCTTCTGTTTCTTCCGAGTAAATGTCATGGCTACACATTTATCTATATTAAAATTTAACTTATTCTGTTTGCTCCAGTCTACAAGAGAATCTAAATCGTTTTGAAGTAGTTGACAATCAGATACTGTTTTAATAGATTTGTATATTTTAATATCATCAGCAAAAATAAGAATTTCAGAAGATGTTATAGTTTCCGGTATGTCATTAACAAAGATTAGAAATAGCAAAGGCCCCAAGTTAGAACCTTGTGGAACTCCCGAATTTACATCAAATTTGGAAGATATATGACCTTTGTAACTTACAACCTGAGTTCTATCCTTTAAATACGATATCAGTAAGTTTTGTAATGTAGTAGAAAATCCAAAGGAAGAAAATTTATTTATTAAGCAATCATGATTAACCTTATCGAAAGCTTTTTGAAAATCCGTGTAAATTACATCAGCCTGATCATGATCATCTAAACTAGCGGATATATATTCAGTAAAGTTGCAAAGATTTGTTTCAGTGGATCTTCTCGCCATGAATCCATGTTGTCTCGGTGAGATACTATTTCTAACATGATCATAAATTTGTTTGTACAATATAATTTCAAAAATTTTGGCTGGGGCACAAAGAATAGTAACAGGTCTATAATTACTGAACAATTTGATATCTCCAGTTTTATATACTGGAGTAACCTTGGTATGTTTCCACAAGTCAGGGAATGTCTCTGTTTTTACAATTAGGTTGAAGAGAATGGTTAAAGGATATACTAACATTTCTCTACAACCTTTCAAAATATATGGGGGAATATCATCAGGTCCTACTGATTTCTTCGGTTTTAGGTGGTCAATTGCTTTAAGCACTTCTTCTATAGTTATATGCTGTATATTAAGTACACCTATTTCATTTGGTTGATCATTATTCCTAAATTCCAAATTATATTTAGACTTTTCCTGAGAGTATATAGTTTTGAAATAGTCTGCAAATCCATTAGCTATGTCATCTGGTGATTGTAACAGACAACCTTGAAATTCAAACTGTGGGTTATTTTTTAAGCATTTCCTCTTATTATTAATAAAGTTCCAGAATACCTTACAATCATTACTCAAGTTATTTTCAATCTTCTCGACATATTGGTTGTATGCAATAGTTATATCTCTTTTTATTTTTGCTCTGAGAGTTTTAAATATATGCATGTAATACTCAGAATTTTTCTTCTTTCTAATTTTTTCTTTTAATTTAATATTACTTATAATATCCTTTGTAAACCAGATGGGATATTTTTTCTTGTAGTTTTTCGTTTTCGGAACACACTGATCCAATACAGCACAAAATGTTCGGTCGCTGCACACATAGCACACACTTCTTTCCACCTCCTTACCCAATTTCATTCGCCATCATTCATTTTATCTTCATTAGGTCCTCAAATGAGATTGGCGACAAGAAGCGCATCCCGTCGTAAAATCATACCGTGTAATTTCATCTCACCTCATTCCCGACGCCATATAAGGAAACGAGAGTATCGGGAAGACATATACATCGTATAGACTATATCAACTGTACTGTTATTTTCTTTCTAATTTTGCCATCAATGCCACTATTTTCTTCTGTCCACAATTGTAATATTGTATTATTAGATACGGTATCGTATCAAAGGCATGACTTCCTACGGAACCTTCTCATTTTGGGTTACTTACAAATTCACATATTTGAAAAGGAGCCCGTCATTTTCCTTTACAGTTTTCTCCCTAACAGTTTCTTTTTTTTTTTTGCTAGTTGTTTTACGTTGCACCGACACAGATAGGTCTTCGGCGACGATGGGACAGGAAAGGGCTAGGAGTGGGAAGGAAGCGGCCGTGGCCTTAATTACGGTACAGCCCCAGCATTTGCCTGGTGTGAAAATGGGAAACCACGGAAAACCACTTTCAGGGCTGCCTACAGTGGGGTTCGAACCTACTATCTCCCGAATACTGGATACTGGCCGCACTTAAGCCACTGCAGCTATCGAGCTCGGTCTCCATAACAGTGTGCTGATATTTGTAAAGTAGCCTAACATAGGACTTTAGGCTACTAGGGCATGCGATTACTCAAGGTTACGAAGAACTTCAAGTTAAGGAATATATAACACGTAAAAAATATTTCAGACTGCAATAAAAGCCAAAATGACAAAAAAAGATTAGGGCGTCATGTAAATAGCTTCATTTCGACGCGAAATCTTCGCATATTAGATTGATTTCCTCCAGGAACTTTAAGATTGTTAAAAAACATGTTCTCTGTAGAAAATAACCCATACAGTGCGTATTAAACAAGAAGTAGGTTACTAAAGAATGCATTAGTTAGGTTAATTGATTACCTTAGCATCGTTTATTTAGAGTTTGAATACAGTAAACACAACACTGATATAACGAAACATGCAAATAAATAAATAAATAAATAAATAAATAAATAAATAAATAAATAAATAAATAAATAAATAAATAAATAAATAAATAAAACCACCGTCACCGAGATGACAGGCAAGCAGCTAAACCGCTATATCACCATGTTCCCCAATAATAATAATAATAATAATAATAATAATAATAATAATAATAATAATAATAATAATAATAATAATAGCAAAGAAAGCAAAGTCATTTCCGTACAGGCCATGAAGGCCCTTGGAGGGGTGGAAGGTAAAAGCTTCCACTATTCGTAATCTCGGCACTTGATGAGGTAGAGTGGTGGTGGTGGTGATTATTGTTTCAAGAGGAAGTACAACTGGGCAGCCGTCCTCTATATAACACTAACCAGAGAGAAAAAATGGAAGGGTTCCGATACTTCGGAAAATGAAGGAATCATCCAAAGGAAGACAAGGGCCACGAAGGGCGCGAAAATGAAAGACTCGCTAGGCCTCCATACGTAATACCGTCGGGGTCTGAAAAGAACAAGAGTTGACCAAGGAAGGTCGGATAGGATAGATGAAAGTGAGGAGCCTGGCACAAGTAAGGATGGGGTAGAGTAGTTAGCACTATGCCTGGCCGCCTTTGACCCCAGGAATTAGCCTGGTACTCATTTTTGGTGTAGGCTGAGTGAACCTCAGGGCCATGTGCACCTCCGGAAGTGGGTGGAAGTCTCAACCCACGTCCCTCCGGGTGGACCGAACACGCCTTTACCGCCTCGGTCAGGTAGCTCGCCTAATAATAATAATAACAATGCATTGTATGTATACGGTATCGCCGCTGGGCAAAGCAAACCTCGTAACTCCTTCGGACGAAAGTTTACAGATGAAGCCCAAAACTGACCGGCCAACAATGGCCGGAGAACTGATAGTGGCATTTTCATTCCTTAGCGATAACCCAAATATTCGTGGAGTCTTCTGTTCCCCTCCCCGACCAACCCGGCAAGCCTTCACAAGACAGATGGAGAAACATGGTTTTCTCGTCAGTGAAATTATACTAGGTTTCATTGCATAGCAACGATAGGCCTATATATACGATTATAATTACCGGTACTGTACTACAGTAATGTACAGTAATCGTATAGATCTATGACTGCTGAAGCCCTAAGAGGAAAGCATTATACAGTACCGTCTACGAGGGGGTACATGGATTTTCTCGGGTTGGGTCAAGCCGCCGGATTGACATGATGGCTATACCACCGGACTCAAGTAAATAGTTCCTAATAGACTCCACAATTAGAAGTGAGGTATCATCTACTTATCCACATGATGTACACAAGGGGAAATGTGATATATATAAACTAACAATTCCATATTACTCTAAGAAATATAATGTGGACTCCATAGAGGTATTACGATTGATGACAGGAGTAGGAGAACCCATTACTCACATATTTCACAACTTGTGTAAGAATATGATTTGGATAACCAATTTATTAAGGACATTGGGTTAGCAGCCCTGAAAGACTCCTTAATAATAGTAAGAAATAATTTTTTTGCTATTTTATTTACGTCGCACCGACACAGATACGTCTTATGGCGACGATGGGATAGGAAAGGCCTAGGAATGGGAAGGAAGCTGCCGTGGCCTTAATTAAGATACAGCCCCAGCATTTGCCTGGTGTGAAAATGGGAAACCACGGAAAACCATCTTCAGGGATGCCGACAGTGGGATTCAAACCCACTATATCCCGGATGCGAGCTCACAGCTGCGCGCCCCTAACCGCACGGCCAACTCGTCCGGTAAGAAATCATTTATACTCTTAGCTATATCTTTGTTCTATAAGGAGTTCCTCATGCGTTTCAAAATTATAAATTGATACGATAGTTATTAAGTAATAGGTAGGCTATATTATGGTATACCAATCATTTATAGACAAATTTTATACGACCCTTGTAGTTATCAACCAACTTTTTATGTAAGCGTTGTCTTTTTGGCAGCCTCCAAATGGGGGAAGCAGAAATAAATGCATTTCTCTCTCCGATATTGGAAAAAAATGGAGTGAATGAGTGGATTTCGAATCAAAATAATGAAAAAACGGCAAAGCAGCATCAGTAAGCACTTTTACATACCTAGTCAATAGGAGGTACAAACTGACACATATTTTAGAATGAATGATTCGGAAAGGGGGCTCTGTAGTGGCAGACAAAATCACTAAATCAAAAGATTTTATTGAAAGTGAGCAGGCTCAGCTCTTTTTTGAACTGCTACCTGAAAACATTTAGAAGCTATGATAAATTTGCGTACCGCATGAGACAACTTCGCCTACCCCTAGGACATGTTGAATACCAGTGTTTAAAAAAAACCCAATCAGGGCAGCTAATCACACGACAGGCAATAACTTCTGTGTCAGCCTGGTCTGGAAATAAGAGCGAATGAATAGCTCTCCATCACAGCTCGGCAGTTTTGTCAGAGATAGTGTTCTGAATTTGTTTCGCAGAACGTGGTCGATGCTGAACAGAAAAACCAAACCCTATGGTGCAACAGCCCCAACGGGCCATGGCCTACCAAACGACCGCTGCTCAGCCCGAAGGCCTGCAGATTATGAGGTATCACATGGTCAGCACGACGAATACTCTCGGCCTTTATTTTTGGCTATATAGACCAGGGCAGCCATGTCACCGTGGACCTCGAACCAGCCCTCAGATCCAGGTAAAAATCCCTGACCTGGCCAGCAATCGAACCCGGGACCTCCGGGTAAGAGGTACGCACGCCACCTGTACACCGCGGGTCCGGCTCGATGCTGAACAGGATCACAACAAGTAAGAGTAAATATGTTAGACAAGTGGGGAAAATCCGGAGTCTAACATGCAAATGCAGATCTCCCAGACAAACATATTATCCAGAAACGTCCCTTGTCTTCCTGCTCCGGGATTTTCTGGATTTCTTAGATCCTACTCCAGAGATTTGCTGCAAACGAGCGCAACAACACTTGAGCACTGTAGCAGTTGAGCGGTAGAATGAGCGGGAACGTGGATTGTCCGGTCTTACTGAATGAACGTGTAAGCATAAACCATATTACGTAAATACAATATGTCTTGTAGAGAAACGTACAAAAAATACGAAAACTTCTTCAGCAATAAAACATTTAAAGCGTAAATAAAATACGCAGAAAAAAACAAAAGAGGAAAATGGGGCACGATAAGAGATCACCTTCGTGTGGAGTGCCCTGAAAACGGCTGAGCATCTCTGAAATAACAATCAATAATTAATACAACTGTGCCGGCCCCGTGGTGTAGGGGTAGCGTCCCTGCCTCTTACCCGGAGGCCCCGCGTTCGATTCCCGGCCAGTTCAGGGATTTTTACCTGGACCTGAGGGCTGGTTCGAGGTTCACTCAGCCTATGTTATTAGAATTGAGGAGCTATCTGACGGTGAGATAGCGGCCCCGGTCTAGAAAACCAAGAATAACGGCCGAGAGGATTCGTCGTGCTGACCACACGACACCCCGTAATCTGCAGGTATTCGGGCTGAGCAGCGGTCGCTAGGTAGGCCAAGGCCCTTCAAAGGCTGTAGTGCCATGGGGTTTGAATTAATACAACAGCAGAGTTCGGTATCTTCGTTGTGTGGCCTGTTTTGGCTACCATAGTGTCGCTAAATTATATCTTGTTTGTTATTTAAAGGGGCCTAACCTCTAGGTCATCGGTCCTGAATTATTTCTTTGTTGCTGGTTCAGTTTAGGGCCGTACCTAACGAGGACGATGATTGGGAATGAGTATGACCACATGTATCAGGAAATCTAATAACATGTACAGTATATTATACATCTGTGGTATTAAGGCAGAACCCGATACGTCAAAGAACTTGATTTTTCAGGAGCCGCTTTTAAAAGTTGGCGAGCTTGCTGTAATTCATATTGTATGTCAATGACCTCTAAATTGAAGTGGCATACATTTGTGAATGTTATAACAAGAATAAAGTTTACTCTTATTTCATCACCAAGTTTAGAGGACAACTCACTCAATTGCCTCAATATCTATACTGAGCGTATGGGAATCTTTATTTTGGGAACAGCGTATTCTACGGGCAACAGAATCATACCGGGCTCTACCATAATTCTCTTCGGCGCAAAATCTACCACACTGGTATAAAAACTGAAAAATCTATTTTTAATTTTTTTTTTACACATTGGTTTCTGCCTTAGTACCAGAGATATAAAATAATAATAATAATAATAATAATAATAATAATAATAATAATAATAATAATAATAATAATAATAATAATCGTATCATATCGTAATCTGTTTACCCTCCAGGGTCGGTTTTCCCTCGGACTCAGCAAGGGGTCACACCTCTACCGCCTCAAGTGCAGTATACTGGAGCTTCAGACTCTGGTCGGGGGATACAACTGGGGAGAATGACAATTACCTCGCCCAGGCGGCCTCACCTGCTATGCTGAACAGGGGCCTTGCGGGGGGATGGGAAGATTGGAAGGGATAGACAAGGAAGAGGGAAGGAAGCGGCCGTGGCTTTTAGTTAGGTACCCTGCCGGCATTTGCCTGGAGGAGAAGTGGAAAACCACGGAAAACCACTTCCAGGATGGCTGAGGTGGGAATTGAACCCACCTCTGCTCAGTTGACCTCCCGAGGCTGGGTGGACCCCGTTCCAGCCCTCGTACCACTTTTCAAATTTCGTGGCAGAGCCGGGAATCGAACCTGGGCCTCCGGGGGTGGCAGCTAATCACACTAACCACTACACCACAGAGGCGGACAATAATAATAATAATAATAATAATAATAATAATAATAATAATAATAATAAAGCCAAGGTACCAGAATGTTGTCTCACGGGTGTTCTTTTACGTGCTAGTAAATCTACCGGCAGGTGGCTGTTATACAGAGTAAACCGAAATTCGCACACTCGGGCGTAGCAGCGCGACTCCTCACATGCCAGCAATAAAAAAAGTGGCTCTCACAAAAGTTCGTCCTGCGAGTATATCCGGAAGAAAAAGGACGTTGAAGAGTGGCAATCTTGCAACACTGTAACCACATATAGGGTAACTACCTTTGTCAATACGTATTAATTGTGCTGTACAGTTGGTGCAGTGGGTTGAAGCGTACGGTTTCCCCCCCCCCCGTAAATGTAGTCCACGTGTATGGTATCTGACATCTTATTCGCTGCAATCGCGGGACATCTAGAAACCATTTGCACTTACATACTACGATCCTAGACTTTTTTTTTGCAATTGGCTTTACGTCGCACCGACACAGATAGGTCTTACGGCGACGATGGGGCAGGAAAGGGCTAGGACTGGGAAGGAATCGACCGTGGCCTTAATTAAGGTACAGCCCTAGCATTTGCCTGGTATGAAAATGGGAAACCAAGGAAAACCATCTTCAGGGCTGCTGACAGTGGGGTTCGAACCAACTATCTCCCGAATACTGGATACTGGCCGCACTTAAGCGACTGCAGCTATCGAGCTCGGTGATCCTAGAAATGGACGAACAATCATTTTCATTGGTCAGCCTTGAAAGACGCCCTTTCCACGTCGTGGGCGTGAATTTATTCGCTGTTGACGATTAACATGCCGGATACCATACCACCTGGACTACATTTACGAAATAAAAAGACATACGCCTCAACCCACGATCGACCCCTCGACCTCCTGCATCCTACCCCAAAACTCTGCCCACTGCACCAACCGTACACCATGGCTGTCATGTGTTGACAGAGGTAGTTACTGTACATGTGGTTACAGTCTTGCCAGATTGCCACTCTTCAACGTCCTTTTTCTGCCGGATATACTCGCAGGGCCGCCTCTGTGGTGTAGTGGTTAGCGTGATTAGCTGCCACCCCCGGAGGTCCGGGTTCGATTCCCGGCTCTGCCACGAAATTTGAAAAGTGGTACGAGGGCTGGAACGGGGTCCACTCAGCCTCGGGAGGTCAACTGAGTAGAGGTGGGTTCGATTCCCACCTCAGCCATCCTGGAAGTGGTTTTCCGTGGTTTCCCACTTCTCCTCCAGGCGAATGCCGGGATGGTACCTAACTGAAGGCCACGGCCGCTTCCTTCCCTCTTCCTTGCCTATCCCATCCAGTCTTCCCAACCCTCCCCAAGGCCCCTGTTCAGCATAGCAGGTGAGGCCGCCTGGGCGAGGTACTGGTCATCCTCCCCAGTTGTATCCCCCGACCAAGAGTCTGAAGCTCCAGGACACTGCCCTTGAGGCGGTAGAGGTGGGATCCCTCGCTAAGTCCGAGGGAAAAACCGAACCTGGAGGGTAAACAGATGATGATGATGATATACTCGCAGGACGAAATTTTGTGAGAGATTTTTTTTTTATTGTTATTGCTGGCATGTGAGGAGCCGCGCTGCGACGTCCGAGTGCGCGAATTTCGGTTCATTCTGTATTTGAACCCTTTCAAATAGTACCGGACTAGGCCGGATCGAAAAAGGAAAAAGGGACAAAATCTATAGCAATAGAACAGACGTTGGAATTGTTTGACGCGGTCTTCCCTTTTCTTGTTATGGAGTGCTGTCCCGCGAGTCACGTCGTAGGCTTTGCGGCCAGACGACGAGAGAGGAACTTAGTTGGCAAGTGTGTCGAGAGCTGAACATGGTCCAACTGCGGCTGTGTACGATGTGGAGTGGAGTTCATCTTCCTTGTGGTAATGAGGCGCAGAGGCCAGCCAGCACTCAGCCGGCAGCAGTGGAACCGCCAAGGTCGAGTTACTCCGTGTTCTCTTCTCGATAATAGGTACAGTATCTCGTGCCCCTACACAACTCGGAGATAACAAATGTTTGAGGCAAGCTTCCACAATGAAAGCAACTACGATCTAGATTTGTTGTTGTTTCATTTAAGTGGGTTTGGTCACCGTGATCAGCAACCCTTTGCACTTAGAGCGAGTGGAATTCGTTTCTGTATTACTTTCTTGTTCTATTTTTTAACGTAAGGTTTAGGCTAGGAATGTAGTGCAGTTTCGATACAAGAGCCGAACCGCGCTGCGCGTTGAGTAAAAAAATCAAGATCAGTATAACCCGGTGTCGGCTCCGTTACTAACTAGTTGTATGCTGGCCTTCTGTCAAAGGGATCCCGGGCTCGATTCACGGCCCGGTCGGGGATTTTAATATTTTGTTGGTTAATTCCTATGGTTCGGGGATAGTGCGTGCGCGCGCGCGCGTGTGCATACCGTCTTTAACATTACTTCCTAGTTCGTGGCACCTCAAACTGAGCAGTAAGGTAAGGTACGGTAAGGGTGTATTCTGCCCGAAGGCAGGTCCGAACCTCCGCAGAGGTGTGCCGGAGTCGCAGTTTACGTTCGGTAGGGTGGCCAGTTCCCTTCCGCTCCTCCATTCCCTTACCCCCCAACAACAGCGCGTGGCAACCCAACCAAATCTTGACCACGCCCAATGTTGCTTAACTTCAGATATCTCACGGGATCCGGTGTTTCAACACGGCTACGGCCGTTGGCAAACTAAGCAATCCTGGACTGATTTAGTGTTTCACCCTAGTCCATTTTTGACCTTAGCTTTCCAAGATGACTATTCACCAACACGGTTGCCTGCATACCACGGTCAACGTGATGACATCTTCAGCCGTATTGCATTCTCTTATATCACAATTAGTCTTGCGGGGCTAAGTGAATGCTCCGGCCCTCATTTCAGAATTACAATACTTGGACTGGCTGGTAATCGAAACCAGGTTGAGGTAGTTAACCGTTGCTTTCTTCACTGAACCAGAAGTTGCTATTACATATCAGTCTGCCAAGTCCACTGAAACGCATGCTCCAATTGACACTATGTGCGATATCTTCACACCATTCATAGCAGGGACTGGCTGCATAAGGAATGGAATTACTAGCATCGCTCATACCTCGGTCACTTTCATATTGACAAAGCCAAGGATGAGACTGAGATAGATCATTGAAAGTAACAAATTCATTCTAGGCCATACCAAAAGACATAGTGCACTGTAAACACTACATCTCGCCAGTAAAGACATAATGTGATGGTATGCGTCAAGTAATGTTTGCCTTTCTGTGTTTGCAGGATGAGTACTTCATCGTATCTCCCGTCCATTAATGCCCATGGAACATTTTTAGGATACACCTTTCGGCGATTCTTTCCTAACCTTCTTTCCCAGCACCTGATTACGAACTGAAAGGAAAACCAGATGGCTGTACTCTTTAATCACAGCTCAAGCCTAGCTCTAAGGTATTTGCAAGCATCATTTATCGATTTCTCAGGTTGCAGAACAAACCTCACAGCTAATTGAAGTTCCCCTATATGCATAGCTTAAGACAGTGGTATTCAAACTTTTTGGTTGGTGTACCCCCAAAAATCGAATTGTTTTATCTTCGTACCCCCGAAGTAATAGTATATTGCGATTATACCAGAAATAACAAATGATTGTTGCTGGATGGCAAATAATATTAACGATAATCATCATCTTCCACAGCTCATCCCGCTTGCTCAGTAGCTCTGCACGCACTGAGGCACGAAAGAGCTGTTGCCGGGGAATTAAGATCGCATGCCATTCCTGACATCACGGGATTTTCAACATAAAATCTTACCCTAGCAAAACCGGAAATCAAACCATCGCCGCCAGGATGACAGGCAAGCAGCTAAGCTGCTACATCACCCCGTTCCCCAATAATAATGTACTAGGGGACCTGAGCGAGAAATCTCGCAGGTTCATAAAGTATGTGGTGGAGTAGCCCCCTGGTCAACTGAGGAATACACAAGACAGTACAATATTAGACAGTCTTACTTACCACTTAATGTAATCTTTGATTTTTTTTAACATTTATGGTATGAAAGGAAACAAATGCATGATCATAATTATACAGGCGAATGTTCTGGAAGTAAGTTTTGGTTTTACAATCATTCTTTTCTTAACTGATAATTACAGCATATCATAATGACATACAGCAGGCGTCCCAATGGCCAAAATATGAAGTGGACAGCAATGATAGCGCGTATTTTCCTACAGCAACAGTATTTGTAAATCGCACACTTCGTACAATTACTTAAACTCATTTCTTAAAGAAATTATCGACATTTATGAAATGAGAGTGCAATTCGTCACTGATAATGTCTATTATATTTCTTTTGAATGCTCACTTAGCACGATCTGTTATTTGTGAGCGCCACAAAAGGGACCTATACTGCTGAGATAATATATATGATTGTATATATATATATATCGTCGTTGGGCAAACGAAAGATCGTATTTCCTTCAAAGTAAACTTTACAGAAGAATCCAAAAACTAAGCGGTGATCAATGGCCGAAGAACTATTCCTGCCATTTTCAGTGCTTAATTATATCCCAATTATTCGACTACTAGAGTCTTCTGTTCCCTTCTCAGGCAAAGCGACAAGTCTTCACAACGCAGATGGAGAAACGTGGCTTTCTCCTCAGTTTTCATTACGTAGCAATGATATATATACGGTTAATATTATTTATGCAACAAGTGCTATTTTACTATACACACTTAAAGCCAAACCAAACCAAACCCCATGGCACTACAGCTCTTGAAGGGCATGGTCAGCATGACGAATCCTCTCGGCCGTTATTCTTGGCTTTCAAGACCGGGGCTGATATCTCACCGTCAGATAGCTCCTCAGTTCTAATCACGTAGGCTGAGTGGACCTCGAACCAGCCCACAGGTCCAGGTAAAAATCCCTGACCTGACCGCGAATCGAACCCAGGGCCTCCGGGTAAGAGGCAGGCACGCTACCCCTACACCACGCGGCCGGCACTATACACACTTACTGAAGGAAAATTGAAGTGAACTAGTGGATTTCGAAACAGCACAAGTAAGCAATTTTACACTGACTGACAGAGCAAATGCAACACCAAGGAGGAGTGGTTCGAAAGGGATGAAAGTTGGGGGAAAAACAGAGACGGCACGGACGAATAATTGATGTTTATTTCAAACCGATATGCAGGTTACACAATGCGCACGGCATCGACTCAGTAGGATGTAGGACCACCGCGAGCGGCGATGCACGCAGAAACACGTCGAGGTACAGAGTCAATAAGAGTGCGGATGGTGTCCTGAGGGATGGTTCTCCATTCTCTGTCAACCATTTGCCACAGTTGGTCGTCCGTACGAGGCTGGGGCAGAGTGTGCAAACGGCGTCCAATGAGACCCCACACGTGTTCGATTGGTGAGAAATCCGGGGAGTACGCTGGCCACGGAAGCATCTGTACACCTCGTAGAGCCTGTTGGGAGATGCGAGCAGTGTGTGGGCGGGCATTATCCTGCTGAAACAGAGCATTGGGCAGCCCCTGAAGGTACGGGAGTGCCACCGGCCGCAGCACATGCTGCACGTAGCGGTGGGCATTTAACGTGCCTTGAATACGCACTAGAGGTGACGTGGAATCATACGCAATAGCGCCCCAAACCATGATGCCGCGTTGTCTAGCGGTAGGGCGCTCCACAGTTACTGCCGGATTTGACCTTTCTCCACGCCGACGCCACACTCGTCTGCGGTGACTATCACTGACAGAACAGAAGCGTGACTCATCGGAGAACACGACGTTCCGCCATTCCCTCATCCAAGTCGCTCTAGCCCGGCACCATGCCAGGCGTGCACGTCTATGCTGTGGAGTCAATGGTAGTCTTCTGAGCGGACTCCGGGAGTGCAGGCCTCCTTCAACCAATAGACGGGAAATTGTTCTGGTCGATATTGGAACAGCCAGGGTGTCTTGCACATGCTGAAGAATGGCGGTTGACGTGGCGTGCGGGGCTGCCACCGCTTGGCGGCGGATGCGCCGATCCTCGCGTGCTGACGTCACTCGGGCTGCGCCTGGACCCCTCGCACGTGCCACATGTCCCTGCGCCAACCATCTTCGCCACAGGCGCTGCACCGTGGACACATCCCTATGGGTATCGGCTGCGATTTGACGAAGCGACCAACCTGCCCTTCTCAGCCCGATCACCATACCCCTCGTAAAGTCGTCTGTCTGCTGGAAATGCCTCCGTTGACGGCGGCCTGGCATTCTTAGCTATACACGTGTCCTGTGGCACACGACAACACGTTCTACAATGACTGTCGGCTGAGAAATCACGGTACGAAGTGGGCCATTCGCCAACGCCGTGTCCCATTTATCGTTCGCTACGTGCGCAGCACAGCGGCGCATTTCACATCATGAGCATACCTCAGTGACGTCAGTCTACCCTGCAATTGGCATAAAGTTCTGACCACTCCTTCTTGGTGTTGCATTTGCTCTGTCAGTCAGTGTATATAGCTAGTCAATTAATACTTCAGAAAGAGGACTCTATGTAGTGGTAGACAAAAGCATTCAATAAAAACAAGGTTAAGACATCAATTATACGTGCTCTGACCTCGTGGTTAGCCGGTTCGAGTCCCGTTGGTCGAAAAAAATGTCACCATCAGAATGTTGGCCGCTAGGGTAACAAGTGATGGTATACAATTTGTGATCACTAGAATGAGTGCCAGAAGCCTGGATTTAATTCCAAACCTCTCCGCGGTGTTTGTACGGAGTGAGGTCATAAGATGCTACTGATGGTGATTCGTCCGTCGGATGGAGACGTAAAGCTCTGAGCAGACCTCTTGATGTTATTGAACAGGAGTAGGCTACGTGCCGATAACGAGTTTCGCCCTATCCCTACCTCATTGTCATTATCCCACATCCAGACTCGTAGGTCGCCCAAGAGCGTCGAATAGAAAGACCTGCACCTGGCGAGACGAATATGTCCTAAGACACTTCCGACACTAAAAGTAATACGATAAGTAAATCACTATACAGCTGTTGATAACTGTGTCACTTTCGACCTAGCAGATCCCCAAGAAACAATAACCAAGCACCGTATTCTGCTTTAAAAGTAATGAAAAAAATAATTATTCAATGAGCACTACAGAAAGGTCAGAGGGATGACTGGAGGGATTATAAGGTAACTGCTAGAAGAAGGGGAGGAACTTTAGAAGTACTGTTAAGTTGAAGGACTGGTCCAGATTCGTAGGTCGGTTCTAAAACTTTGTTAAGTTACAGTGGAGAATGTAAGAAAATTTTTCTACGCCAGGTAAAACCGAACTTGGAAGATAAATAGTACCGACATTAAAACAAGAAAGTGAGCTTTGTAGTTTTATGTGTTTTACGAGATCCTCATATATCAGCCAGGATTCGAATTGCGGTCGCCTTAGTGGCAAGATAACGTGACGATATCACGCGTGATTGAAAATGTGGCACTCTGAACATCACAGACATGCGGGTAGAGTAAGTTACGTACGTTAATTAGAACACAATTGCTTTGCTGACAAACACACTGCAGTTGCTGCAATCCATTCCAAGAGGGTTGCCACATACCACATGCGGGGTACCACAAGGCGAGCTCAGAAATGGGTTAGTGTAACTACAGAAAAGCTAGGTAAGGATCGTGGCCATCTTCGTCAGCTAATGGTCTGTGAATATTGGCGTTAATGGCGCGTACGAACTTGGGCGGAATAGGTAAATATCTGCATAGTGGACATTGTTCCCATCAATTAAGAACGCTGCTTGAGAGAATATCTACGAACTACATGTAGTGCTCAGTAGGTTGTGACAATACCTATGGAGCATTCCAGATCAAGAGCGTACAAGCTTATGTATTTATTTATATACTTATTTATTTATTTACGAGTACATAAGCCTGTCTTCGACAGTCGAAATTACTATCTATAAAGTAATAGGAAATTCTAAATGGATTATTAATATATCTTATGAATAAAAGTTACACTTTCTTGGTTTCAGACGACATTCAAATGGAACCAAAACAGGTACCGGTACTGTAGTATTTCCTTTCAGACCATACTGAGAACAGTTGCAACTTGTCTGTGGATCTCCGTACTCTTTAGAAAGCCATCAACAGAGGCATATGCCCTCACTCCATATGAGTACTGCGGAGAGGTTTGAAATTCAATCCAGGCTTTTGGCACGCAAACCAGTAATAAAAAATTCTATAAGACCACCTCCCGGCCAACATTCTGATGGTAAAATATTTTCAATGAACGGTATTCGAACCAGATACCCACGGTGTCAGCCAAGGCCACACTAGACAGGCCACAATGCTCGGACCGTGATATCACAAACGTGGCCCACGTTCAGCATGGCAGTATACGGGCCGCTCTCACTGTCAGCATGGTATTTTTCATTTATTGAACCTTAACGATATAATTGAACACGCCTACAATAATTGTGTTTTATCTAGGCTTGTGTACAACACGAGTTTTATGCGGGGGAGAACCTGGCGGAGCAGTTTATGTACATTTCCTTACGTAAAATTAAGGTGACATCTGTCATTTGTAACGGAACACTGTTTCATGTAAAAGATTAAAACCCAATGTTACTTAACAAATACATGATAGCAATTCAAAACGATAGTCTGGAACCTTTCTTAGAAATTAGGCTTCAGCTTAAAACGTATCTAACATTTCTTAAGGTTTTCAGTTTAACAATTTTTAATTTCTTTGCCGTTTCACTTTACTCGAGGATTTTTCTTCTTTTTTGCTACTGGTTTTACGTCGCACCGACACAGATTGGTTTTATGGCGACGTTGTGATAGGAAAGGCCTAGGAGTTGGAAGGAAGCGGCTGTGGCCTTAATGAAGGTACAGCCTCAGCATTTGCCTGATGTGAAAATGGGAAACCAGGAAAAACCATCTTCACGGGTGCTGACAGTGGGATTCGAACCCACTATCTCCCGGATGCAAGCTCACAGCCGCGCGCCTCTAACCACACTGCCAACTCGCCCGGTTTTTCTTCTTAGCCATAAGTTTGTCTGCGGTAACTTTTCTACAGTTATTCAATAATATATTACAAAATATGTATTTACATTTGTCAACGAAATCTTTAAAACAACTTCTACAGCAAACATGATGTTTTCATTTTCTAGAACATTGTTAACAAGCAAAATCAGAATGTTTCTCTGAAAACCCAATGTAAAAACATTGATTCAAATTCATCACTTACAAGTACACTAACTAATTTAAATTGTGTGATCAAAATGATAACAATAAAATCTGTTGGATATTTCAAAGCTCCCATGTCGATTATATTGAAATAATAATTGTCCTCTGGCTTTAACACATCTGACGTTACATTATCATTATTTAACAATAAAACACCTTGACAACTTATACATGTACAATTTTTCATATTTATTTTAGAAATATATCCACCAATATAAACTAGTCCTAACAAAGTGTTTTCAGACACAATAACATGATTTAAATCAACTATCACATTTTCAAAATGTGAAATGTCTGTAGGTTTGAAGCTTATACACTCTGAGCTCATACAATCAAAAAACTTAATTAAATATCAGTAATAGGGATGGCATTTATTACCGTCAGGGCTTTTAATTTTCGTTATGCCTCAAGGATTTGCTTCACTGAAATATGGTAGCAGGGACCACTTATTTCCCTGTACTCCCTAACAATATATACTTGAGTCCTAAACGTGTTTTCAAGAAATTTACTAACTCCAAAATAGTTTTTATAGTGTGAACTAAGTCTGTTTGAGTTTCATTAGTACGTTTTCCATGACGACTCTCTGTTTTTTGTGTGAATTCCCCTTGAACACACAGATTATCCCACCTAATTACATACATACATACATTATCATTACAGACTGTTATGCCTTTCAGCGTTCAGTCTGCAAGCCTCTGAGAATTTACTAAACGTCACCACAATCCTCTATTTGCAACTAGTGTTGTGACCTCATTTAGTTCTATACCTCTTATCTTTAAATCGTTAGAAACCGAGTCTAACCATCGTCGTCTTGGTCTCCCTCTACTTCTCTTACCCTCCATAACAGAGTCCATTATTCTCCTAGGTAACCTATCCTCCTCCATTCGCCTCACATGACCCCACCACCGAAGCCGGTTTATGCGTACAGCTTCATCCATCGAGTTCATTCCTAAATTAGACTTTATATCCTCATTCCGAGTACCCTCCTGCCATTGTTCCCACCTGTTTGTACCAGCAATCATTCTTGCTACGTTCATGTCTGTTACTTCTAACTTATGAATAAGATATCCTGAGTCCACCCAACTTTCGCTCCCGTAAAGCAAAGTTGGTCTGAAAACAGACCGATGTAAAGATAGTTTCGTCTGGGAGCTGACTTCCTTCTTACAGAATACTGCTGATCGCAACTGCGAACTCACTGCATTAGCTTTACTACACCTTGATTCAATCTCACTTACTATATTACCATCCTGGGAGAACACACAACCTAAATACTTGAAATTATCGACCTGTTCTAGCTTTGTATCGCCAATCTGACATTCAATTCTGTTGAATTTCTTACCTACTGACATTAATTTAGTTTTCGAGGGGCTAATTTTCATACCATACTCATTGCACCTATTTTCAAGTTCCAAGATATTAGACTGTAGGCTTTCGGCATAATCTGCCATTAAGACCAAGTCGTCAGCATAGGCCAAACTGCTTACTACATTTCCACCTAACTGAATCCCTCCCTGCCATTTTATACCTTTCAGCAGATTATCCATGTAAACTACGAACAGCAAAGGTGAAAGATTACAGCCTTGTCTAACCCCTGTAAGTACCCTGAACCAAGAACTCATTCTACCATCAATTCTCACTGAAGCCCAATTGTCAACATAAATACTTCTGATTGATTTTAATAATCTACCTTTAATTCCATAGTCCCCCAGTATGGCGAACATCTTTGCTCTCGGTACCCTGTCATATGCTTTCTCTAGATCTACGAAACATAAACACAACTGCCTATTCCTCTCGTAGCATTTTTCAATTACCTGGCGCATACTGAAAATCTGATCCTGACAGCCTCTCTGTGGTCTGAAACCACACTGGTTTTCATCCAACTTCCTCTCAACGACTGATCGCACCCTCCCTTCCAAGATGCCAGTGAATACTTTGCCTGGTATACTAATCAATGAGATACCTCGATAGTTGTTGCAATCCTTCCTGTTCCCTTGCTTATAGATAGGTGCAATTACTGCTTTTGTCCAATCTGAAGGTACCTTACCAACACTCCACGCTAATTTTACTACTCTATGAAGCCATTTCATCCCTGCCTTCCCACTATACTTCACCATTTCAGGTCTAATTTCATCTATTCCTGCTGCCTTATGACAATGGAGTTTATTTACTATCCTTTCCACTTCCTCAAGCATAATTTCACCAACATCATTTTCCTCCTCCCCATGAGCTTGGCTGTTTGCAATACCACCATGATAATTTCCTTTTACATTGAGAAGATGTTCAAAATATTCCCTCCACCTCTCCAGTGATTCCCTGGGATCTATTATGAGTTCACCTGAATTACTCAAAACACTGTTCATTTCCTTTTTCCCTCCCTTCCTAAGATTCTTTATTACTGTCCAGAAAGGTTTCCCTGCTGCTTGACCTAGTCTTTCCAGGTTATTACCAAAATCTTCCCATGACTTCTTTTTGGATTCAACAACTATTTATTTCGCTCTGTTTCTTTCATCTACGTACCAATCCCTGTCTGCCTCGGGTCTTGTTTGGAGCCATTTCTGATAAGCCTTCTTTTTACGTTTACAGGCTGCTCTCACTTCATCATTCCACCAAGATGTTCGCCTTTTCCCATCTTTACACACAGTTGTTCCTAGGCATTCCCTTGCTGTTTCTACTACAGCATCCCTGTATGCCACCCATTCACTTTCTATATCCTGATCCTGCTTACTGTCTACTGTTCGAAACTTCTCACTAATCATATCCATGTACTTCTGTCTAATTTCCTTGTCCTGGAGATTTTCTACCCTTATTCGTTTGCAGAAAGATTTCAGTTTCTCTACCTTAGGTCTAGAGATACTTAGTTCACTACAGATCAGATAGTGGTCTGTAACATCGAAAAATCCGCGAAAAACTCGTACATCCCTAACAGATTTCCTGAATTCAAAGTCTGTTAGGATATAGTCTATTATGGATCTGGTACCCCTAGCCTCCCATGTGTAGCGGTGAATAGCCTTATGCTTGAAGAATGTATTCGTAACAGCTAAACCCATACTAGCACAGAAGTACAGCAAACGCTTCCCATTCCCATTAGCTTCCATATCTTCCCCACATTTACCAATCACCCTTTCGTATCCTTCAGTTCTATTCCCAACTCTCGCATTGAAATCGCCCATTAGTAGTATTCTATCCTTGCTGTTCACCCTGACCACGATGTCACTCAATGCTTCATAAAACTTGTCAACTTCATCCTCATCTGCACCCTCACATGGTGAATACACGGACACAATTCTAGTCCTAATTCCTCCAACTGACAAATCTACCCACATCATTCGCTCATTTACGTGCCTAACAGAAACTATGTTGCGTGCAATGGTATTCCTGATTAACAGCCCTACCCACCTAATTAACCATGTAAAAATTTGCGCAGAAATAAAACACTGCTGTCAAGAATTGAAAATATTGTGTTACAATGAGGGTCGTTAAATCCACAGCCTTTGAAAGCGAGCTCAGCATTAACAATCTTCCACCACCGAAGCATTATTTCTAAAAAACAGCTGTGCTTTTGAACTTATTTGTATTTTATATTTCATCAAAGTGTTTTAAAGCGGCGACATTATTCTCCTGGAACAGCTGAGAAGAAAGGTTTACATTTTGTCGTTCTAAAGAAGTTGGGTACAACAGTTTTTGGTTCAGGGTAGGAGCAAGCTTAACTACGTTATTCTCTTCTCCTCTGTACAACTGTTTAAGGTGACCAACACTAGCAAAACTTTTTTTTGTTTAACTCAGGGTTGTATAAGTCAGGGAACACGAAAGTTTGTAAGTTATCAGCTTGATTAAGTCAGTTATTTCTTAAGCTTTTAAATAAATGAACAGTATCAAACATTACAAAATTATTTTGTGTTTCGTCAACTGGGTTTTGAAAAATGGTGTAAAATGTTTTTTCACAGCTTTACAAACATTTTTATCAGAGATTATACATACCATTTTGAAACCTATATCTATTAATACTTTAAGGACTTGCAAAGTTAGTTTTTCTAAGGAATGTGACGTTAGGTTCTTACATTGAAACAAACCAAAAACGTCTTTATGTTTTTTAAGAATGGATGACAACATAAAAGTTTGTACAGTTGTAGCTAGTGTAGTGCTATTTTCTCCATTTTTACTGCTAAAAGCAACTCCCTCTACATTTTCTCCTTTATAGTTAAGCTCAGGTTTTACACTTCGTCCAACAACATGTTACAAAAACTTTCATGTTCATTTAACAATAGTAGTTTCTTTTTCAGGTAATTCCAACGTGAATCGACTATACCCGGATTTCCCGTGCCTAGTTTTGCAGAAAAAGACTACAAATACATAGGGTGAGGTATTGTAAGTAACTTTGACTGTCTTATCCTCTTATATGCCCCAGGAAATGTGAAAAATATTGAAGCGAACCATGTTATTAGTATACAGGAATAAGACACTTTCGTTGCAAAGGTTAAATTCAACTGTTCCTTGCAAAATCAGTAATGATACAGTCATCAACTTCACTTTCTATTTCATCGATTATTTTGTTCACAGTTTCTATTTTGTCGTGGACAGTCATTTTTGAGTCACAAGTAGGACTAAACAGGAAGTTACAGATACTTTTCAAATGTGGCCATTTTAATATCTTGTCCCCGTCACCTAATGCACGTATGTCAGGGTTATCATTCACGAAAATATCATGTTTTATGGCGTTAAAATCAAGAGCCTCGTTTAATGTTAAAGGAGTACCAATTTACGGAATATTGTCCTT
The DNA here is from genome assembly GCF_040414725.1 of Anabrus simplex. NCBI lineage: Eukaryota > Metazoa > Arthropoda > Insecta > Orthoptera > Tettigoniidae > Anabrus > Anabrus simplex. The sequence continues at coordinate 151,088,740 of NC_090267.1, forward strand.
CCTCAGTCATATATATATTGAAAATACAGAGACTTTGGCTGTCAAAATTGACAAAAAATTTGTCAAAATCTAATTAGCATTTAATACTGAAATTACCCTTAACGTTATTGAAGTCTTTGATTCATATCATCCTCTTCCTCAGATTCCTTTATTCTTTCCGTTTTTCAATTCCTTCTTATTTTTGAATCTGAGTTTTCCTCGGTGTTGGAAGATTTTTATACAGATAGGCAGACACATTTTAACTTAGCAGGAATAGCGTCGTTTGAGAGATTTAAATGGTTACGTTTTACAGTTAAATTGACTCATAAGGTCTTTTAACAGAATATTCTCTAATTACGAAACGTTCCTCGACGTGTTTTATGCACACAACTGAGCTTGCTGAAGGGACAAATTCGGTTCGATGGATGCATAAGATCCACTTTAGTTTCCGAACCAAGTCAGCAGGAAATTTAAATACTGAAATATTAGGCTGTTTTGAACTATAGTTTCATGTACAACCAGGTACACAACACGACGTGGGCATAATTTACAATGTTCACACTCGTTTACATCATTCAACACCATTGCTGCGAGGTTCATAATGATTCGAAGCAGTGCATCGATTCATTCAAGTGTCCGAGTGAATCGATTCACAGGAATGGCGAGCTCACGGCACACGATTCAGTTGACTCGCAGTGGACAGTGCCGAGTGGCTCACTCACGACTCAGTGAGACACAACACACACACGGTTCATTATCGGCACACTGGACATTGGCGGGGAGCCGAATTTCCGCTGCACCGAGACATACAGAGGCATGGCTCACTGAAAGAATCGTACGCTAAGACGGGCTCTCGCTCTCAGCTCATTTGAAAATAATACCCTTTTTCATTCACTATCCTCTTCTTACAGAGAGATATAAATAATATACGGATTTATTTGCAGTGTTTAAAAGGTAGTCAGAAAACATAATTCTAAAGTAACCAGCTAGTAAATACGTAGACTATTAGGTTCTTCTGCTTACAGGGTCGGTTGGTGCATGCATTTCAGTGGGCTTGGCAGACTGATATGCAATAGCAACTTCTGGCTCAGTGACGAAAGCAACGGGGAACTATCTCACTCCTCACTTCCCTAGTATGCCTCTTCAGTGACACCTAGGCTATCTATGACAGCTGTTGGTGGAGCTGTAGAGGATCATACCAGCCTTCGGGCTGAATACCCAACAACACATTTATTAGTTTAATGAATCAGTATTATAACTTAGTTGACATTCGACAATTAATTCAATTCAAACTCTCTAGCCTGCCTTATGACTATAAGTCATGCTCGTGACCACTGGAAATTGTCTGTTTTATATTTGGAAGAACCGCTCAGTATTTTCTCAGTTCGTATATCACATGATTGCACAAGACTTCAATAATCGAATCACGAGATCGCCGGTGTACGTGGACAGTGGGTAAGTGAGCCGACTGACGCAATAACTTGGATAAAAAGATATTGAAACAGAAAACCACAGGGCTACTCTGCATCTTGGGTAGCCTATACAAAATATGACGATTTAAAAAATCCTCTACCGGGCGAGCTGGCCATGCGCGTAGAGGCGCACGGCTGTGAGCTTGCATCTGGGAGATAGTAGGTTCGAATCCCACTATCGGCAGCCCTGAAGATGGTTTTCCGTGGTTTCCCATTTTCACACCTGGCAAATGCTGGGGCTGTACTTTAATTAAGGCCACGGCCGCTTCCTTCCCACTCCTAGGCCTTTCCTATCCCATCGTCGCCATAAGACCTATCTGTGTCGGTGCGACGTAAAGACCCTAGCAAAAAAAATCCTCTACTGACAGAGACATATTTTCGAAGATGACCGAGCGAGTTGGCCATGCGGTTAGAGTCGCGTAGCTATGAGCTCACATTCGGGGGATGGTGCGTTCGAATTCTACCGTCGGCAGCCATTAAGATGGCTTTCCGCGGTTTCCTATTTTCACACCGGGAAAATCCTGATGTTGTACCTTAATTAAGGCCATGGCCGCTTCGTTTCCACTCCAAGCCCATCGTCGCCATAAGGCCTGACTCTGTTGGTGAGAGGTAAAGCAACTAATTTGATTTGTATTTAATATGTAGGCTACTTATTGTGAACACAGGTATTTTAACATCTAATTCTGTGTAATAGAATTGTGACTTTCAAAGAACTCAGGGAAAACCGTCAGTTTATAAAATTTGAGATATGTCAATTATTATTATTATTATTATTATTATTATTATTATTATTATTATTAACTACATAAATTTTATACTGTAATATAATGAGCATGTATAGTACCACATAAGTGCCTATTTTTTCCTGCATTTCATTTTTAACTTATTTGTTTTGTATTGTGTATTTACCGCGAATACAATGAAATTTCCATGTTCTTTGAAATCATTTAAGAAAAGACTAGGGAATATCCCACCTGAGTGACAGCTCTAAATGCAGATCACTGATGATTGTATGTACACATATTTTTTCATCTTATACCATGTACTTATTTAAATGGAGTTGTCACTGTGGGGGAAAGGCATTGTAACAACTAAATTTGATGCGAAGTGGTGGCTGCCAGGAGAAACCTGAATCTGAAAGCTACATGACGGGAGGGAAAGCAGTTCATACAATGAAGACCAGATGGCAGCAATAAGTTTTGAATGTTGTTGCTGCTGCTGTCTTATCAGTAGACACTACACAGATGTAATCGGAACGGTGACTCTAATGTGCTGTGAATCGGATCATTGTATCGATTCAGTAACGTGAACGAAATCAAATGAATCGAATCTTCCATCACTACTGCCTAAAATTCACTGGCGAGAAGTGAAGCGGCCGACGACTTGTGTGATGTAGCGCTCGAAGTGGAGGGGACTCCTTGTGGTCTGTCTATCTAGTTGTCTTTGTGTCAGCCCCTATAGACTTAACACGTTAACGACCATCGCCACCAGGTGGACTGATTCATCTCGTGCTTAACGACAGAAATAAACCCCAGAAGGGGGAAAATGATTCATTCATTTCCCTGAAAGAATTTTTCACTGAACAGTTCATATATGATGGTCATCATTACATTGTTCTTGTAACCCATAAATAGTACCAGTTTAGGCCTCTCAAATATATCTGTAGAAGACAACAAAGTCAGGATGTACGCAGTTCGACATCTATCGTCACAATTAATAATTATTTTAAGTTTTATGCTTGGGAAGGAAGCAGGCAGCAAGCTTTCTTTGTGTGGATGTTAGGACCTGCATCAGATTGTGCAATAGGACGCCCGCCAGATCGGCGCCTGATACACCCAGTGGGTGGCTTAAAGAACCCCCGAACTAGGCACACGTCATAGAAGAATCAGCAGAAGAACACTATTTAGTGACTCCATCTTTAAAACAAATGCCAGCGTACAGAGATGCCAAAGCGATCGGGCCCATTTTAATGTATTTTCGGCTTAAATAAGGCTTGGTTAACAAAAATGCATCTGTCAGAGCAGTAGAAAGAATATTGGTTGAATTTTGAAATCAGGAGTTATGGTAGAAGAGATTCTCCAAGGTAAAGGCGCTGAAAAACAGATTACATAACCAGCTTGGCGTACTGACGCTACTCGTGAAGCCAGATGCCTTTGGGGATGCCCCATTTCCCCTCCGATTTTATTAATTAATTACTGCAAATCCGCCGATCATCTTCAGGTCCGCACAGCATAGCGCACTTGTGAATAACGAGCTACACACTCAGGCGTATTGCTGATTTCTACGGGCTGGTTTATCCAGGAGATGTCAAAATAAGGGTGGGGACAAGGTCCGCTGGCCACCCCTACCGCTAGCTTCCCTATAAGTTTTTGCACTTCCCAAGAAGCATCACCAGTCGGGAAGGAGCTTTCGACGTGAAAAGACGGCCGGTTCGCTATCCGTTTTGCCGCTCCTTTGTATATGATGTGAACAAAGCGGGTGTGAATTTTTCAGTGTGTTTCTCTTGTACTTTGGTGATAGACAACGCAAGATTATGATAATGAGAGGTACTTAAGATATCGGCCGCGAAGTAGACTGTAACTTCATGAAATATGAAATAGGTTTTGACGAGAAAAGTGACGACACGATAGTATGCTGTATTTCTGTCAAAGAACGCTCTTGTAGACTAATAATCAATAGCCGTAAGAGAGAACAACTGATAGGGATAGAATCATAATATTCGAAGACCTATTCGAAATAGGAAAGGGATACGTCTGACAAAGAACTGTGTAAATCTACGCTACTAGATCCCAGGACTCCAAGACCCAGCGCCATGGAATAAGTCCGCATGGGTAGGCCCCCGGATCTCCGGGTGGGGCCGAAGACATCAACTGTTGAATACTAAGTTATGATTCTATTCCAATGCTAGTATTTCCCTTTGTAAATAACAGTAATGAAGGATAGGGTTAGTAATAATATGAATTGATAGGCTAGACCCGCTTAGAATGGTCGGGAATCCTTTTATTCATTTTGTTTGAATTAATTAGATATGGGAAAGGAGTGATCCAATGTCAGTGTATAGAATTTGGGACCCTTTTTAGTGGCTATATTTGCCTGCGATCATAGTTTGTGTATTTAGTGCTGAGAAGAAATTGAGGGGGGGGGGGGAAAGGAGTAGAATGTTATGTAGATTAATGATGTAGATCTCACCTGAGGAATTGCCTAAGTTACGCAGGGTTAGCAGGTGATAGAGTCATTGACAAGTGCCCGGATAAAAGAAAGACTTGGGCTAGAATCAGCACTATGTTCGTAAATGTAGAATCAGTAGTTTGTTGCATGGTAATATAAGTTTTGGCTGTAAGAGAAGGTGTTCGAGGAGTGCTGAGTCGAGGTTTGAACCCCTGTCCTCCAATACACTAGTGAGGTTACACGTAGAAGGTCTGTTAGTGTTTTGGCAGGACTTAATAATTTAAGTTAATTTTGTTATTATTATTATTATTATTATTATTATTATTATTATTATTATTATTATTATTATTATTATTATTATTATTATCATTTCTTTCATCTACGTTTTGATCGATGATTTCATGCCGATCTATTTAAATGGCAGGTTAATGTTATGCCAGGTACACAATCTATGCCCAAACGGGTGAGATGAGGAGACGTTGTCCGTCGGTGAGAGGCGAACGGAAGTGTGAATAAGGGTACGTGTAGAAATGAGTGGTTGATTTCTAACTGCTAATATAATGAGGGAGTTTTTGATATAATCTGGCTGTTTATGTGAAAAATAATTATTAGTCATAATTATTGTAATGAGTTGATTTAAGCAGGTGGCCCTGCATTAGCTCAATTGAATGATGTAATTGACCGAGTGACCGGCGCTATGGAGCGTGGTGAATTAGCCTGCTGCCGTGGTGTGAGAGGGGAGTGGACTTGCGTCGAGATTTATTGCCGGAGAAAGAGGGTGTCCGTGTGGGGACAAAGCCAGGAGAACTCGCCTTGCTAAGAAAGTGTTCTGTTAGAATGTTGCATTCTACTGTATGAAAATAGACAAAAATTTTATGTAACCACCATATACTGTCCGTTAGCCTTGATCCGAAAAAACAATGTAGAAATTAACTACTGTACGAGACATGATTAGCTTAGTTAGGGTTTTGTATTACAGCGCCCTGGATGGAGACGACCAGAGTCTCAGGTTCAAACCTCATGTGAGCACAGCAGGGATCAACAGCTCGCTCATACAGCGGGTTACAAAGGATTGATTACAGCCATTGTATTTTTTGTACATGTGTTTGATATGTTTCTTTCCAGGATGTGTTCTTGTTCATTTTTAATCGATGTCGATTTGAATCTAGACTTCGTGAGAGTCCATTGATAGAGATTGCAAGTGATAGTTCGTTGTTCAAGTCAGTGCTTAATTTTATATGGAAGACTTGAGTCCATTTATTTTCTTTTCCGTGATTTAGTGATGATTTCTGATATGGTCGGAGTATGCGGTTTAATCATTTCAAATGTTTAATTTAATTGATTCCTTATATTTTCTGCGGTAGAATTAAGTTAGCCGACCATTCTAAAGCGGACATTTTTCTCTTTTTTGTGTAAATAGATTTTAATGTGTAATACGGGATTCAGTCCCGTGGAATACTCGCATTGGGGGAACATGGCTTGTTTTTGTAAATATTGTAGGGTCATTTTATTGTGTATGTCGTACTCAACGGTTTATGGTAAACTGGGTGGTAGCACACAAAACAATCCGGATAGTACACAAAACAATCAGTGTAGCAAATATCCAAACCAATGTAGCATTTATGTAAGCAATGTATGACACAGGTAATCCAATGGGATAAAATGTGAAAAAGTGATGAAGTACTGTAGTATCAACCTCTCGGATATTCTTTGCTTCGTAGAGAGGAATATGAATATTAATGACTGTGTCATAGAGGGCAAGTTTGTTGTATAAGAGACATTACCAGCGACGTTGCCATCCACATCAATTTTGTCTGTGGAGTGTGGAGGTAACAGCTGATGTCCATGGCAGCACGGACTCTTCCGTTGCTAAAATATGTAATTTATAATATCAGATGTGTAATAATTATTAAGAATTTATGAACATTTTTATGTTTCACCGAGTGAATAGTAAATTGTTTAAAACTATTTCGTGCCTATCTATACCGAAAAACAAGCATCCAAAAACCTCTTCCGTTCATTGTAGGCCTTTAAGATAGTTTAAGTTTGATAGCCTCTACATGCCGCGAACGATCTTCGACCCTAAGGAGTCTGTGTTTAGACCTCAGGAACGGAAGAGTAGCATTGACCTTGCTGAGCTGTATGGCCGATAACTTCTCATGTGAGTGGATTAATGATACAATCCCAATGAGGGAAAATCGGCACAGGCCGAAAAGGTCGCTTGACTATCGACTTCCGTGGAGCATGGTCCCATGTGTTCGTGACCCGAAAGGGTTGGTTTGTTGTCGCATGCTCCCATGAGTCATGGGGGACGGTGGGAAAGGTTCCAATACCGATAGATATAACTGTGTACCTTCGACATCATGACGAATATGCGCCAACATCTTCGCTGATAGGAACGTGTTTTCTTTAAAAGAGTACAAAAGTCACGGTACTTAGAGCTTCATTGTCATTTTTTTTTTAAAGAAGACATAACAATCTATAAGCGGTACCAATTTCACCTGTTTATACCTTTTAGTTTTCTCAATATCGCTGTGAATGACAGACAGAATTAGGCATTATATATATACATATATATACATATAGGGTCTTTATGCTTGGAAGGTACTTTGTCGCTCGAACTTGACCGCCGATGACAGGCCGCTACCGGCCGCTGCGCTGGTGCGCGCGGTTTCCGGCACTTCTGCAGTAGCTGAGAGCTGAGCTCCGAGATAGCAGGGTGTTCAATGAAGCTACTGCATACTGTATGTCGTATTGTACAGTGTTTTATTGTGATTGTGTATAGTGCTGCAATGTATGTGAAATATTCGTTACGTGAACGTGTATATCTGCACAATACTTACATTAAGTGCAGAAAATCGTGCGCTAGGACAAGACAAAAGTTTCGAGCGAAATTTCCAGGGAGACCCATTCCTATCAATAGGACAATAAAACAACTGGCCAAGAGATTCAAACCTACAGGTTCAGTAAACAATAAAAATAGACGTAAAGGTAGTAATCTCCTTACTGAAGCGTGTTTGGTACGAGGATCATAAGTACAAATCTGTGGCCAACTCGTAGCCCAGATTTAACGGCATGTGATTTTTATTTGTGGGGAATGTTAAAAAATGTAGTTTATGGGAACAACCCTCACACACTAGATGAACTTAAAGGCAATATAAGAGTTGCAATTGCATTCATCAGTGCTGAGGAACTCGGTAGAGGAACCGAAAACTTCATTAGAAGATGCCGATTATTTTGGCAGCGCTTAGGGAACATTTTCAGTATAAACTGTAAAAATGGTGAGTAAAATGCATGATAATTATTTTTGAGCATAAACTGTAAACATGATGAGTAAAATGCACGATAACGATTTTGAGCATCGTATTCTGCCGTACATACGCACGCGCGGTAGCCGGCAACTGAACCGTCACTGGCGGCCAAGGTCGAGCGGGAAAGTCCCTTTCAAGCATAAATAAAGACCCTGTATATATATTAATTCACTAAGGAGAAGATATAGCTACACTAAGAAAATTGTACTTGTATTGTAAATAGGCTAATTAACAAATGTAAACTTTCATAATAAAATGTCTATATATATATATACATACAAGCAAGTCGGTCTGGAGCGATTTATCTATATACGGCATAAAGGTATAAAAATGAAAATAGACCTGAATTAATGAGGCACTTACAGAAATTTCAGAAATTTCAAATTTGGTACCGGAGAAGCCAATGACCCCAGCATCCTTAAAAAATCGAAAATTCTCAAAATTCCCCGAAGGCTTCAAGGGGCTTCAAATTTTGGGCTCAGCATAAGAACGCAGTCGTATAATTTAGCCAAAGCGACAACCTTTAGGTTTGGTGGGCTTAGAAAAATTCGTGAATTTCCTCATTTTTATCTCCCTTCCCCCCAAATCAAGATGGCGGTATAATCTGCCAGGCGAGCTAGAAAATTGAAATTTGGCGAAATTATAGCTTTTAGCCTGCAACCGACGGAAAAATTGCACGATGTTCACATATTTCACTTTTTACCCCCCAAAATATGGAAATGTGGAGGCAATTTAAATGACTGTGCAGGCATTCCTTTTGAGCTATTTGTTGGCTAAACAAAACGGATGGCACAATCTCAGTTCAAATTGGAGTATTCTACAACTTTGGTCCTACGACTTTTTGTCGTATCTCCCTTACACGTTAGATTTGGCTGTATTTCTGGATTGTTCGTAAATTTGGTGATTTTTACACTATATTTAATTGTTTGATACACTTATACGAAAGAGAGAGTCATCAAGTTTGGTGCGCACATTGGCACAATCAGAGGCCATATGTGGACCAAATTTTATGATTCTAACTTATACTTAAGTGTGCAAAAAGTAATGTAAAGTGTTAAAAATGTACTCAATTTTCACCCTTTTCAAAGTTTCGAGCTCAATTCAACCCATAAATATGGAAGATACGAGAAAATGTTATAGAAACAAACATATATAAAGATAAAAGGGGCGTCTAATGGCGCAATCCGTTTGTTAATATGATGTACCATTTGCGAGTAGTGAATCTCGAAGTGGACGTCTGCACTAATAAACGTGTTTTTGCTTACTGTAGCTGTCATCTATCTATATATATATATATAAAAGCAAGTCGGTCTGGAGCGATCTATATATATACATATAAAGGTATACGAACGAAAATAGATGTGAATTAATGAGGTACTTCCAGAAATCTCAGAAATTTGAAATTTGGTACCAGAATTTGATGTACCGTGTTGGAGTAGTGAATCTCGAAGTGAAGGTCTGGACTTTAATAAATTGAACGAAATCTCAATTACGGCGTGTAAAGTAATTTATTTAGAAATCCGTATGCGATGTAAAAACCGTAGCGAAGCACGGGCACATTTACTAGTAATAAAATATAACAAGATCAGGTACACAACCTACTATTAACAACTGTCCAAATCGAAGACCATGAGAATGTTCATGTTCATAGCCAAGTCGTCGTGGGTCAAGATGACGGTATAATCACTACACATCAACTTATCCTTAAGAGAATATTTACACCCTCTCGAATATACTTTTACTTGATTCTGTATCAAGCTCGTATCTCCTATAAATAGTGTTAAAGGGAGTAGGGAAGTGAATTAGGAAAGACCGTTGAAATATTGAGTGCTGAGTATGGGGAATGTGGAGAAAGTCTTTGATTCTGGTGGAGCTGGAAGGAACACGGAGAGAGAAGAGTGAGACAAGATGTTCCGAGCGGTAATGCCCATTTCAGATCCCGTGGAGGACACTCAGGTCAACTACTGTCGCCTGATGTGCAGCGGTGACACAATTATACCTGCTGCGTAGACAGATTTCTGAGCTTGGGGTTTCTGTTCCTGACAATTGCAGCGAAGGACAGTGCTCTGTCTAACTGGTTAATATTGGAGCGGGAGGCTGTTGTCCAAATCTGAGAGCAGTAGTTCAAGAGAGGTTGAATGAGGTGAGGAAGGTGTGACAAAGAGCAGTGAGATCAGACATTTCTGTGAAGCGGTAGAGAATGCCTAGCCATTTCATAGCCGTGATTGAGATATGTTTCCATGTGGCTCTTGAATTATAATTTCGTATCGAATATTAAACCTAAGCCCGCCTGGTGGCCATGATCGTTAAGGCGCTGAAGTCTAAACGGTCTGACACCGAGGTTAGCCGATTCGAGTCCCATTGGTCGAAAAAAATTTCACCATCAGAATGTTGGCTGGCAGGGTAGGGGAGGTGGTGGTATACAATTTCTAATCACTAGATTGCGTGCCAAAAGCCTGGATTAAATTCCAAACCTCTCCGCAGTGCTCATATGGAGTGAGGGCATATGACGCTGTTGATGGTGATTCGTCCGTCGAATGGGGACGTTAAGCCTTGAGCAGACCCCTTGGTGCTATTCGACAGGAGTAGGCTATGTCCCGGCACCGGGTTTCACCCCCTCCCTACTATCATATATCACGTCATTCATTTCATCTCATTAACTCCTCTGATGAGGTTGACGTCAGGAAGGGCATCCGGTCATAAAAACCCGCCACGACAGATTCATCTCACCTCATACCTGACCCCGTAGGGAAACGGGACAAGGGTTGGACAAACAATCGAATATTAAACCTAAGTCACGCTGTTTCGTAACTACGGCGATGGGGTTGTCGAGTAGGTAATACGATGTCGCTAGAGGAGATTTACGTAGGGTTATGGCCATGTGGCTGCATTTTTGTGGATTGGGGGCAAGTTTCCAAGTACGGCACCGGTTCGAGGGGACGTTGAATGAGAAGAGCTGCATCTGCTGAATTCTTGATCTCCATAAATATCTTGCAGTTCTTAGCAAAGAGTAGACTGCCCCTTCTCTCTTACCAGGCCAGCGTCGTCCTGAGAGTTTCGAGGTTCGTATCTCTAAGGTTTATTATACAGAGAGGTTCAAGACAAGTTACTACAACTTACAAAGCCCATTGAGCAAACGATGTGATTAAAATCCGTTCAAATTTTTAATATTTACAGATACATCATTTGAAAGTTGTTGAACCACTTTTTCGTTTAGCTTGCGGAGTAAAGGGAAAGTGGAAATGAATAAATGATCGAAACAAAATTCGTTCCCCAATTCACTAGTAACCTGAAACTGATATTTCTTAGTTGCTTCGTGCAATAATTTCTGGCTCATGAGCGTGCGGCCAAATGTATAGAAGCGGACGATAGCATTTTCGAAAATATTTTATATAACCCGTGAGACCGTCAGTGTTGGTGAAAACAGAACTGGAAAAGTGCACTTTTTAGAAATAGTATGACTCGTAACAAATTAATAAATCTTTTGCTAGTAACAATTTATGAAGGAATAAAAGTATAAATTTTGTGTATCAGAGTATTGTCCAATGAAAGAAAAGGACTCACTTCTGAAACATCATTATTTATTTCAATTCATCATTTTCTTGATGATTATGATGAGGATGATGATGATTGTTGTTTAAAGGGCCCTAGCATTTAGGTCATCGGCCCTTTATCATTTTCTACACAAATTAAAGTTGCTTTCAAAAACTTCACATTTCATGAATTTCGGAAGTACCTTAAGAACCACACGACAGTATGTACTTCTAGGGCTGTCATCGAGGCAAACAATAATGAAGCGAAATCAGACTTCATTATTGATCGAACTGTTCGATTTGAAAGTGACAATGATTAGTCATTGTTATTTGACCAAAAATAATTTGTTTACGTCGCTCCGACGCAGATAGGTCTTATGGCGACGATGGGATAGGATAGGGCTTGGAGTGGAAGGAAAGTGGCCGTGGCCTTAATTAACGTACAGCCCTGGTGTGAGACCAAGGAAAAAGAAGATTAATAACCCCATGGTGAATTATTTAAAAAACATGTCAACATTAAAGACGTAATAAAGCTTCTAGTGGAATGCAGGGAAACAATTCCTGAATTGTTTTGTGTCTGTCTTCTGGTAAGACGACTGCTGCTCAGCCGATGGCCTGCATAAATTCAACCTCGTATAGCAATGTTTAACACACAGGACTTTGAAAATATAAAAGCGTGTAAAATGGCTATAAAACACTTGACTTATTTGACTTAATTCCCGTTATCCCTCGTGATGCCTAGGGCAATTAACAAAGCATCTCCATCTGGTCTTGTTGACAACCAACCTCTTTATCTTTCCCCAGGGCCTTCTTCCGTTGCCGTTAACCTTTTCAAGCCAAAGGTGGTCATCTTTGAATCAGTCCGGTTTCTCTTTGTTGATGTTTCTTTAATAGACTGATAGACTGATTTCTAGGAATTGATCCATTGCGCCGTTCCACTGGCCATGTTGAGGTTTTGCAATATACATCATAATCTACGCGGTCAAATACACGACTGAAATCGATTGGAGACATTAGAGTTACACTTTATTATTATCCATAGCACTTCTACTGTAGTTTTCAGCTTTAATAAGGGTTGTAAAAGTAATGTATGTTGGTCTTAAATCCTACTGGCGAGGATCAAATACAGTAGACTATGTTTAAATAGAAATTCTAACATACGAGCATGGATGATCCATTCAAGACTTTTGGGCAGAGCTGATATATAATATTCATGGGTCGATAATCAGAGAACGTGATAGGAGTAGTACTTTAGGAATGCGATGGACATTTGCACGCTTCCATTGCGATGGGAATGACTGAGTTGTCAATGAGCAATTGTAGAAGTGCGTTGTTACGGGAACAATTTCGTCAATGATTAGATCAAGCATTTCAGAATTGGAACCAACCTCGCTTTTACAGTTTTTCTTTCCTCTGCGCAACGCCGATCTCACTTGATTCATGGAAACTATATGCATTACAAATTCCACACAGTTAAGCTTTGGTTGGAAATTACAGAGGTCTTTGTCTCGGGTTCTATCGGAATTGGAGGGTGAAGGGGCGGAGTTGTGAAACATATTTAGGTGGGTTTTAAGAGTTCCTTTCCGATACGTTTAATACATTACGTCTAACTCTGGCTCCACAACTTGTACACCAAGAAGAAGGAATGTGTTCTTAGATTATTACTTGGCAGGAAACACAACTGGGAGAATTGATCTGTTGCCTGAGGGATCTTCATAAGTTCTGGCTGCCTGTATCAAATGTAGTTAGATCTGAAAACAGGAAATTGTCGATGCTACTGTACGTTGCAATATCCCACCATCGGAAAGGGATCAAAATGTGAGCTCGGAATCGTATCTTTGTAGCAATTGAAGAAGGTCCCAGTCAATAGGAGATTATCCGTAGAGGTTAAGCCCAGGAAGTTGCTAGGGATATTGGAGATATCCTCTTCGGTTATTAGGTTATAAGTAGACCTGGGATTTTAGGCTCTAAAAATTTAGTTTTCGGCGCCTAAAATAGGATTTTAAAACAAGTAAATAGGCTTTTAAAAGAGAAAATAGGCACTTAAAATATGTTTTAAAAATGTGTGGATAGGCAGGAAATAGAGTTTAAAATATTACAATATACACTTAAACTGTAACGTGATACTTTTTTTACTTTAACATACGTGGTATCCCTATTATTAACCAAAATAACTGCAAAATTAAGACAAAATAAAAAAGACATTTATCAAAAACAATATAAAAAAGTCATATGTCAAAAAAGTTATGGATTATATACCATTATCAGTACTGATCTAAAACCTTAATACTAAAATCACTGTACACAATTACAGCACTGTAGGCATCCAATAACGGGCGTAAACGCGAATGGAGTATGTGTTTATTATTTGTGAGGAACATTCCTACAGTACTTTCATTCGTAGTTTGCTTTACAGTACATAACAATAATCTTCTCCAAATTTTCCACAGTCAGGCTGCATCTTTTGTCTGTTAAAATCATTTTGAAAGCAGAAAAAGAGCGCTCCACACTCACAGATGTTAGAGGGGCATAGGAAAATTTACCTACATTTTTCAATTCATTTTCACTTGGTAAGTCTACCTTTTCCCTATCCATTACCTGATGTACCCTTTTCAGCACTGAATGACCTGAGTTCTTCTGCAGTACACTAGACCACTTGTCTCTTATTTTGTCCCCTACCTTGCCCCTAGCACTTTGTATGTTATTCTCAGCTTCCTCAGTTACAGAAAATTGCTGTTTGAGACTGTTTCTTTTTTTCCTCCGTATTTGTAATGGCGACTGGAAGAAATGAAAAAATTGCCTGAATATACGCATGTCTCTCTGAACACTGGAACAATCATTTAACAGCTCTTTGATAGACAACACACATGCAGAGTTGTCCGTTAAAGGCAAATTGTCTATCACAGTCATGATTTCCTCAAGATGTTCTGCATAATACAGGGCAGCTTCCATCCAGGAACCCCAACGGGTGATGATTGGCTGTGGTGGAAGGGGAATAGAAGGGAGTTTCTCTCGAAAGATGGCTATTCATGATGGAGCCTTACAGAACACTTTCTTCATTGTTGAAATGAGAGTTATTTACTGCAGGAAACTCGGCCCTAACTGTTTCTGCGAGTCTATGCAAGGCATGGGCCATGCAAGTAACATGAATTAAATAAGGATAGAAAGGTTTGAGGAGAGGTGCAGTGGCAATCATGTAGGAAGCAGCATTGGAGACAAGGAGAATGACTTTAGAATCATGAACACTCCCAGGATACAACAATTGCAACCCCTTGTTGATAAAGTATGCAATGCTTTGACTATTGACTTTCTCAAGCTGTTTAGAGCAAAGAAGGTGAGCGGTAGATGCCTGATTGGGTTCCAGTTTTCCTACTATAAGGTTAGCAATGTACCTGCCCACAGAGTCGGTGGTTTCGTCCACACACAACCATATGCAGGACTCCCCAATATCCACCCTGATTGACAAAATGACCTCATTGTAACAAATATCTAAGTAGTTCTTCTTTAATGTAGATGCTGATGGGATGTGGTGCTTGGTGTATTTCTCTAAAAAATCTCTGAAAACTGGATTATGCACAGCATTCCAGAGGATATTTGCTGTAACTAGGGCTCTACACATATCAGCATAGAAACCAGTATGGTTTGTAGGAGATATAGTTTGTGTGAGCAGAGTCTGTCTAATGTTACTTTTCATGGCTGCTTTCGCTTTGTGACTGGCAGTATCTGCATGCTGCTGAAGGTGGCATTTTTTCTCATGTGAAATCTAAAACACAATAAAGTGATGTCAATTAGAGACTAAGATGAGGAATAGAAAAGGTGAGCTATTGAATAAAATTTGTAATTTTGAACTATTTAAATTAAGCCATCATTACTCTAAAGTTAATTAAGAACAAGAACACTGCAGTCCCCGGAGGGCCTTGGCTTTCAATAACGGCTGCTGCCCAGCTCATAGCCTGCAGATATTGGGTGGCGTGTGGTCAGCACGATACATCCCTCAGCCGTATTGCCTTGCCTCCGTGACCCCTGCCCACTGTAGCTTCTCAATTGTCCTCACGATGCTGGGCCAACACCGTTCCAGATCTCATAGATTTCTAAATTACTGCCGGTACTAGAAATCGAACCCAGGTCGTCTGGACTAGGTCTCTACAATTAATTAGAGGAGCCAATATAAAAACCTTAGTTTTAGATTAATATGAAATTTAAGATATATGCACATACCTGTTTATTGCAGTACTGGCAGAAAATAATCTTGCAATCAAAAGTCATCCCTGGAAATTGTACAAGCCATTGTTGTATAAGCGCACTCTTAGATGATTTCGTTTTAGGCATGATGAACTCTATTCACTTAAACAAATGTTCTTTCACTGGCTACTTGACACAGAATGTCCCTTCTTACTACCTGCTCCTTGTTCTTCCTAGACAATCCCCCCCCTCCCCCCTCACCCCGTCACTCGACACAGTACGTCCTTTACTACCTGCTCGTTGTTCTTCTGAGCTAATCCTCCACTTCCACCCTTCACTCAGCATTCTTTTGGTGACAGTTGCCTGGGAAGAGCACATTTCTGTGAAAAACCAACCGTCTGCTGTTCTGCTCATTCCAGGGATGTCCATTGTGTGATTGTAAAAATTACAGAAGTTGGATTTTATTTTAAATGTAGAAAATAGGCATTTTTAGACACTAAAATAGTAAAATAGGCTCTAAAGGTCCAAATAGGCATTTTAGGGCGCTATAAAACTCTGTTAATGTAAGGTATTTATCATGAAACGTCAACATATTTTAAAAAAAATCATGTTATTTCATAAGGAACGAAGTAGGCATTTGCCTTAAAATCCCAGGTCTAGTTATAAGTGCATAGCTCACTTTCTTCTGATTAGGAAAGCTCATCCTCTAAGCAATTCTTTCAAATCACACTACTACACCTTCTACCTGGCCTTTTCCTAATTTCCTGGGGTAGGCACATTGTGTTTTATGTCCAGATGCCTTTTCTGACACCAAGCCTGTGTAGAGGGATGTACAGTATTCACTATTGCGTGTTTCTAGTGATATGTATTGTATGTAGTTGAAGATGTGTATTAAGACGAACATATACATCCAGCCCTCAAGCCTAAGTAATTAATCAGACGCGGTTAAAATCTCTGCTGAAAGGAAATATACCCGAGGCCCTCTGAACTGGCCTCTGCCTGACCATCCAGCTAAGAATCTGGACAGGACATATTGTAATACACAGCAACGAAAAGTCCAGTAGGAAATTATCCTCATATCATTAATTATGATGAGGCGGCTGCCTAGCGGAGACGGTAAAGGTGTGCTTAGTCACCAGAAAGGACGTGGGATCGACTCCCCGACAGCAAAATGAAAAAAATACACTCGCACTTTTCGAGAGGCGTATGTGCCTGGGATTCACCTATCTTGCACTGGAAATATATTCTAGGTTAATAATTCCAGACAGCAAAGGCAGCCAGAGATTCAGTTAACCACTCCGTCTACTTAAATCCGAGGTTACGGAGAATGGAAGTCTACTTTCTACTAATCTAAGGGCCTTCACGGCCTGTAAAAATGGCTTTGATTTTAATTTATCATGAACAGATTCATGGTTGAGGGATTTTTATCTATACTCCAGAGGCTCACAATTTGTGAGATGTGCGTGCTTTCCAGGAATCCCAGTTCCAACTATTATTCCCGCTACTGTTTTTGTGCCAGGTTCCTGACTTCCATTTTCTTGCCCAACATTCCTTGGCCGATTCTTATTCTCTTTTAACTCCCACGTTGTGAGATTTACGAGCTCTCGTAGCCCCATTATTCCTTTACCTGATAATAAATAATGATGTTATTAGTTTTCCCTCTAACTAACTACTTTTACGGTTTTCGGAAAATTGTATCGCAGGATTTCTTTTACGTGCCGCCAAACTACCGACACTAGGCTGTCAAATTAAACACCTTCAAATACGAGTACTATTGGACTGAGCCGGGATTGAAACTTGGCCAAAAAAGTTTGTCTAAGCCACTCAGCTCGGCTATACCCGAGTGGTTATCCTTTTACCTTTAGCTTTTACTTCGCACCAACTCAGGTAGGTCTCATTGCGACGATAGGATAGGACGAGGCTAGGACTGAGAAGGAAGTTACCGTGCCCTTAATGAGGGTACAGTCACAGTACGTGCAGGTATGGAAATGAAAAACCATCTTCAGGACTGCCGACAGTGGGGGTTCGAACTCACTATCTTCCAAATGCAAGCTCACAGATACGTTATTCCGAGCTGTGTAGCCAACTCGCTCACTAGATTAGCCTTCAAGGTACTGAAACTCTTCCTCATTTATTTAATTTTGCGAATAAAATGAAAATTTCGTGATTATGCTCTTTATAATTTATCACAGTTATCACTGACACTCTTCATACTTGTAGGTTCATCAGTAAGTCACAAACAAAAAATGTTATCAGCATTATAATGTAACTAAAACATTAGTTATCCCTGTGTGTTTGAGTCATCAGTCCATAGACTGGTTTGATGCAGCTCTCCATGCCACCCTATCCTGTGTTAACCTTTTCATTTCTACGTAACTATTGCATCCTACATCTGCTCTAATCTGCATGTCATATTCATACCTTGGTCTACCCATACCATTCTTACCACCTACACTTCCTTCAAAAACCAACTGAACAAGTCCTGGGTGTCTTAAGATGTGTCCTATCATTCTAACTCTTCTTCTCGTCAAATTTAGCCAAATTGATCTCCTCTCACCAATTCGATTCAGTATCTCTTCATTCGTAATTCGATCTATCCATCTCACCTTCAGCATTCTTCTGTAACACCACATTTCAAAAGCTTCTATTCTCTTTCTTTCTGAGCTAGTTATCGTCCATGTTTCACTTCCATACAATGCCACGCTCTATACGAAACATCTTCAAAAACATCTTTCTAATTCCGATATCAATGTTTGTCTTATTATGATGCTGTATTCATAGATGCAACGAAAGAAGAAATTAGAAAGATACAAGGACCATGAATTCCTGCACCAGATTTATATTTTCGTTACGCTGTGACACACATGTCACATCTTATTACAAGCAACTTTCCATCCTGAAATTTGAAGAACTCAGAAATCTTCATGTAGCTGTGTTGGTGTTCAGATCACTAATTGAGAGAACTCCTCAATACCAGTCATCAAACTGTACGTACCTTTCCTCTTTTCACCTCGAAGCTGGATTTTTAATTTTCGCTTTCGTTGGTGAGTTATGAACGAAAAACCGCCGGAAAACGTGTGTTGGGATATGATAATCCAACGTGCTATCACCAGGATTAAATGAATAGATTCACACGCTCAGTTACTACGGGTGCCATTCCCTTTAGCCGGTCAGCTGCCTATAATCTTTCATTTATTGCGATGGGAACTAGATTATGGAATTCTGTTCCAAATATCCTTAGCAGTAACTAATTAAAGTCTTTCAAGTCTTCCTACAGAAAGTATCTCTTAGATGCATAATCCAACGGTGTGAATCTTGATGAGTGAATGATAGCGAGTGTATTTGTGTGTGTGCAATTTAGTTAATTTTCATTACATTAATTTAAACTCAATTTTCATTAAATTTCATATAGTAGTTTGACAAATTATTTGTACATATTGGTATAATGTTGCATTTAATTTGAATTTATATTACAAATTATTCTCTTTTAAAGTATTTAATATTCTCTACATTTTTTTGAACAATGAATGATGTGGTTAAGTGCAAGAGAGAACCATGATTCCTACCTTCGGCACTACTAAAGACAAATAAATAAAATTTCTCATTAATGATCATTAATGTTACCGATTTTACGTCCCATTAACTACTTTTATGGTTTTCGAAGACGCCGAGGTGCCGTAATTTCGTCCCGCAGGAGTTCGTAAAAAATTAAATAAATCTACCGACACGAGGCTGACGTATTTGAGCACCTTCAAATACCACCGGAATGAGCCAGGATCGAACCTGCCAAGTTGGGCTGTACCTTCCGAGACACTCAGCCCGGCATTAAATTTAATGTCGATCCTCTGATTAAACAGTAGTTGAAATATATCACATGTCATCCATATGAATACGATACAGGCAGTAAAGATGATGAGTATCAATCGATAAATTCTTGGTATCGAGCAATTCCTAAGTACAGTACCTGCCTAGCATGGTTCTAAACTAGACAAAGTGGTATCGAATCTCAATGTAATTGGTTGCATTTAGTAATACGCAGGAGAATAATGAGAATAAGAATAAGAATAAAATTATTGGTTTTCGTCCCATGATTTTTACGGTGTTCGAAGACGCCAACTGAATCGTGTTCGACATTGTTAAGATGCTTTTGCTGTTACACGCCAACTCCATCCCTAACTTAATACTCAACTGGATCGTGGTCGACAGCATCAGTCAGAAAATCAAGGACGCTATCCATGGTTTGAAGTAGACAGAATTATCCCACCCGCCTTACAACGATTACCATTTCCTTGGTGAACTGAAGGATTCGTTTCGTGGAAAGATTTGAAGATAACGACTCTCTCGTCACGGCTGAACACAGTGGCTTTGGCGTGCCGGATCAAACTTTTACCGTGCAGGCTTTCATGCGCTTGTTTCAAGGCTACATACGGTAGTTGAAAGGGACGGAGATTACGAATAGAAGTGACAGTGTGTACCTAAAGGATGTACCAATTTACTATAAAAATAACAAAGGTATAGGCTGAACATTGACTTTGTATTTGAGAACCTTCAGGATCGAACCTACAAACTTGGACTCAGACAGCCAAGGATTCTACCGTCCGAGCTACTCAGCCTGCCACACTCCCCATAACTTATTTTTTTGCTATTTGCTTTACGTCGCACCGACACAGAGATGTCTTATGGTGACGACGGGATAGGAAAGGCCTAGGAATTGGAATGAAGCGGCCGTGGCCTTCATTAAGGTACAGCCCCGACATTTGCCTGGTGTGAAAATGGGAAACCACGGAAAATCATCTTCAGGGTTGCCGACAGTGGGGCCCGAACCCACTATCTCCCGATTACTGGATACTGGCCGCACTTCAGGGACTGCAGCTATCGAGCTCGCTATTTCCACAACAACAAGTTTTATATTGCATCTTTACAATAAAACAGAATTGAAGAGGGTCCGACGACCTAGATGTTAGGTCCCTTAAAACAGCAATCATTATCAGAGTTGAAGAGGATTAATTTGAAATTGAGCAAACCTAAATAATTTTATTTATCCGATCATATAGGTGTATTTTCTCATAAATCGATTCCTCTAAAATGGTTTCATTTGGCTATCAAGAAAGCTAATTTCATTTTAAATCGTAGATTTTTTCCTTAAATTTTTATACTTCCAATAAGGTGAATTTTCTATTCAACTGAGGACTCTAAAATAGTTTTGCTTGTCTTATCAAAGAACTTCATCTGCTCTCGAATTGGGCAGCTTAAAGTAGTTGTATTTATTCTTTTTTTAGGTAGAGTACCGTAAAAGAGTTTTAGTTATCCAATCAAAAAGATGAAATTTCTCTTGAGTTCATAAAATAGTTATTTTTATACTTTTCTCTTCAACTGAGGACTCTAAAAACATTTTAATTTTCCCATTAAAAAGGTTGTATTTTCACTTCAGGCAAATACACTAAAATAGTTTTATTTATCCCAATACAATGGTGCTACTTTTCTCAAATTGGGTACCTAAAATCGTTTTATTTATTCTGTCCAAAAGTGCATTTTCTCTTAAACTGTTGATTCTGATTTCATCAAATTTCTAGCGTGGTACATGAGGTATATCTCGTTGAGGAATACAATTCATTTCTCTTCCTCTAAAATGAAGAAACGGTCTAAGGACTAAAATAGGCTTGGAAAAAATTTACAAGCACTTTTATACGGCAGTAAAGGAAAGTTCTGAACATGTTTTGAATTCTAGTTTAAGTGCGCTCTACCTTAAATACTTGTTGAGGGAATGTGAGATCTGAAGGTGTCAAGGTTAACACAAAAATCATCCAATTGGGTAGCTTTACGTGACTGTTGATGTCGTGATCATAATAACGGGACTTTCAGTTTTACGTGCAGTCTGAAAGGTAAATTGGAAATGAATATGCTGTATAAGATTTCCTGATATTGTAGTAATAACAGAGTCGAAAAATGTATGAATGTAATATTAGAGATATAGATGGTAGCGATTATTTAAAGGCAAGTAAAACTAGCCAATCATCCCCATTATTTTAGATACTGACAACAGCCCTGCAGAAAGGGACCTTAAAAATGTTAACAAAATCATAACTTAAGAAGCTACGTAGATTTTCACGACCACTAAATGACATAATAATAATATGGGGATATTAGGTCGCATAATGTTAATGCAACTTCTGTCATTTTAAAGAGAAACATTTTATACCTGGAATCATTCGTAAGGCGATAGAAATTGCTGAACATCCGAATAATTTTAACAAAGTAGACGGCTATATATTGAGTAGATCATGGCTACCCTCCACAGTTAACTCGTCAACATCTTTCTCCTGGAGGCCCTGGAATGAACTATATTTCTAACAGTGTCTCTCTATCTTGAGTCTGGTTACTATGGAGTGAGAGTTGCCGATACAGCATTTGTTATTGCTCTGAAACGCGTCAGCAGATTATTAACATTACGCGACCTAATATCCCCTAATTAGTATTATGTTAAAACCGTAACTTATTTGGTGAGTAGGCCTAAGAACAAGAGATTATAATAGGAACTTCAGCAGTAGATCAGGTGATGTGTTATACCAGAAGTTTGATTACAATAGAAGTACAAATGAAGTTAGAAGGACAATTACAGGACCCAAAAGCTTTCAGCAATGAAGAACACATTTTAACAAACAGACATTTGCAAGTGGAAATCATTTGCTAAAATGTCTATGAAACATCTTTTGATACGACAGCGAAAACTGGACAATAGGTGAACGGGGAGGAGGTAAACTAGTATCATTAGAAATATAAATATGGAGGTAAATGACTAAAACACGATGGATATCAATAACACTAATACGGATATCTTAAAGGAAGTGTAGGATGTGAGAAAACAATTGGAGATGATGAAAAAAGAGGACAATTAAGTTTGTAGGTCATGTACTAAGACATAACCGTCATCATCCTTGGCTAAATAGTCAGGGTCGTAGCCTTCGGTTCAGAAGGTCCAGAGTTCGATTTCTCGCTGGGTCAGGGATTTTATCCGCGTCTGGTTAATTCCTCTGACTCGGAAACCAGGTGCTTGTGTTTCTTTTAATACATTTCTCTTCATGTACACACACAACACACTACCAACCACCACAGAAACATATAAGAGTGAATTATAATCATCATCATCCTAGTGTGTTCCCGCAGGTGCAGGGTCCGCTATTTGAATGCCAGTTCGTTCGATCAAATAGATCTTCACAGTGCAGGCCTACGATTTGAAAATCCTTATTAATGGTGTACTTCTGCCTCTGCTCGCGTAGTCGCTGGCCTTCGATTTCCAGGTGGTAAGTCGTTTAGACAACTGTGGAGGGTATCAACCTCAGGACATGACCGAAACAGTGAAGTAGGCTTTCTCTCATCTTTACTGTAATTGATGACACAATAATTTGCTTCAGAATGGTGTCATTGATTATGTGGTCGCGAAGAGAAATACCCAGTATCTATCGAAGGATTCGCATTTCCACGGCATGGAGATAGCTCTCGGTGCTCGTCATTACTGCACAGAACTCGACCCCATTGAATTCAACAGGGTGGACGACCATTCTGTAAATTATCGACATGAGCCGGACTGACATTCGTCACTGAATTACCGCCAGTGCACCCAGGCCACTATTGCTCGCACGTCGCCACTGATGCTGTCATCGTTTTGGAGATGGTATCCAAGATGTTAAAAAATGTCCACCTTTTGTAAGTGTTCACTCCCCCTGTGGGTGGGGGTAGTAGAATAACACCCACGGCTTCCCCTGCCTGTCGTAAGAGGCGACGGAAAAGGGGCTCCAAGGGCTCTGAACTTTGGAGCGTGGGTTGGCGACTACGAAGCCCTTAGCTGAGTCCTAGCATTGTTTCCACTTACTTGTGCCAGGACCTCACTTTTGTCTATCCTATCCGACCTCCCTTGGTCAACTCTTGTTCTTTTCCGACCCCGACGCTGTTAGGTTTCCGAGAGCTAGGGAGTCTTTCATTTTTATGCCCTTCGTGGCCCTTGTCTTTCTTTGGCTGGTACCTTCATTTTTCGAAGTGTCGGATGCCTTCCGTTTTTTCTCTCTGATTAGTGTTATATAGAGGGCGGTTACCCAATTGTACTTTCTCCATCGATTTGCAGGGTTCCAGGAGTTCTAACAGTCCCCATATATTTATTTTTCTGGATGTTCAGGTTAAGTCCGAATTGGCTGAGGTGGTAGGCCTATTCCAAGACTGGACTTGCCGCGGTAGTTCATCTCTTTTAGTAGCAGCATGGTCAGCGTAGAGCATGGCTTAGGACACGTTCATTGTAAGTCCCGTGTGATGGTGTCCATGAACACAGTGAACAGAACTGGTGGGCCTTGGAGACTGTTGGAAGTACCACACACGGCTGCTGGTGGTCTTTTGACCCAGTCGTTGAGTCTCTTGGGCATACCATGTTCCTAGAGAGCATATCAGATCAGCTGGTGTGGGATACATTCAAAAGCTTCTTCTAGATCTAGGAATACTATGTCCATTGGTTGGATTTCCTCCCGGTGTTTCTCTATCAGCTGACGGGCTGCAAAAATGGCATCGGTCATTCCACATCCCTCAATGAAACTTCATTGGTTGATGTTGAGTTGAATTATGCTGCAAATTCGCTGCTCGAGGATTATTCCAAGGATCTTAATTGTATGAGACCAGAAGCATTTTGATCGATAGTTGGCACAGCCGGCTGCATCATGCTTGTTCTTGAAGAAGATAATAAGTATGCTCTTTGACCAATCAGTAGGTACAGGCTCGCTGTCCATTATGACAATTTAAGAACTCAAAAATGAGCGGATAAATCATTGAGTTCACAGGCCTTCATCTTCTTCATGCTGTCCTTTACACTGGTGAGTTCCGTAATAATTAGGGACGGGATTGTTCGAATGTTGGGGTTGGCGGGTGCAGGACTTCAATGCTGGAGATCTCGCTGAAATGACCTTGCCCTCGGTGTAGGATGTCTCAGTTGCTCTGGAGTCTCGTAGCGTTCCTATCTTTGATTAAAAGTGAAATGACCGGGCGAGTTGGCCGTGCGCGTAGAGGCGCGCGGCTGTGAGCTAGCATCAGGGAGATAGTAGGTTCGAATCCCACTATCGGCAGCCCTGAAAATGGTTTTCCGTGGTTTCCCATTTTCACACCAGGCAAATGCTGGGGCTGTACCTTAATTAAGGCCACGGCCGCTTCCTTCCAACTCCCAAGCCTTTCCTATCCCATCGTCGCCATAAGACCTATCTGTGTCGGTGCGACGTAAAGCCCCTAGCAAAAAAAAAAAAAAAAGTGAAATGATGTATGGCTTTTAGCGCCGGTAGTGTCCGAGGAAATGTTCGGCTTGCCAGATGCAGGTCATTCAATGTGACGCCGGTAGGCGACCTGCGTGTCATGATGAGGATGAAATGATGATAAAGACGACACTTACACCCAGTTCCCGTACCAGCGAAATGAGCCAATTATGGTTTAAATTCCTGGCCCTTCCGGGAATCCAACCCGGGACCCCTATGCCAAAGGCCAGCACGCTAAACGTTTAGCCATGGGGCCTGACCATATCTTTGATGCACATGTAATACTCGATATATTGGACAGCTTTCTTGCAAGCTTTGGCCAATAGAAATATATTTTCTCCACTTCTTTCCTTTGGAAGTGATTATATAGGCCTTAATAGTATTCTGTCATGGCCTGAGCTATAGCTTTCTTGGCTTCTCTTCTGACGGCCACATAAATCAATCGATTTTCATCGGTCTTATCTACCTGCCATTTCTCACAGGCCATTTAATTATCTAGCAATTTCTTTTGCCCCTGTTCAGTCCACAACCATGCCTGCTTGTGAGTATATCAGCAGTCAAAGGAGATTTCTGGCGGAGATAGTAACAGAGTCACGTAGAAATGACCAGGTGCTGTCGCTGGAGAAAGAAAGGGTTGATGGGTGGGAGTGTGGCTGTACTGATAAACCTTGCTTTGTGGTCGTGCAACTTCCACCATTTGATCGTTTTGGGACCTGTGGCGCCTACCACACGCTTATGGCTTGAGCAGTTGTGTTGTCGAGCGATAAGTGCATATGGGATAAACTTCGTGTCGGATATGATGGGAAAATTGCATCTTCACAAAAGAATGAAATCAAGCTGACTCATACAAACCGCTGGTGTAGTGATGTGGCTGGCGAATTTCTTGAAGAATGGTTCCCATGGCACTGGTATTCATTCCGAATGCTACCCACATAACCATACAGATTCCCGCAGAGGAGATAGAAAGTTTGATTTGAAGCTAATTTAACAACTTTTCTTGATGTCTTCATTAAGTCCTGTTTTAGAGGTGTGGGCAGAGAACACATGGAACTGTCGGAGACAGCCAAACATCCGACGAGCTCTGGACTTCAGATACATGGGTGCGTAGATCCTCGTTCACAGTTACGCCTTTGTTGATGTGTTCTTAGAAATTGCTTTCCTTCGCACCGACAGACATACATCTTATGACGACGATAGGATGGGAAAGATTTAGGAGCGGAAAGGAAACGACCGCGGCCGTAATTAAGGTGTGAAAATGGGAAATCACGGAAAACCATCTTCAATGCTGCCCACAGTGGGATTCGAACCCACTATTTCCCGAATGCAAGGTGACAGCTACGTGCTCTAAAAAAGCACGCTGCCACTCGCTCGGTGTTAATGTGTCCTGGTAAATCAACGTAACCCTCTCCAGTGTCCTCGGATTTTTGGCCTGTACGTCTGGTCTCCTGAAGACATGTAATGTCAGTATGCGGTGTTTCAAAATTTCAGCCATCTCACAGCTGCGTCCAGTCAAGGCGTAAACGTTGAACGTTGCGATTCGTACTTGCTTGGACTTCCTTTGAGCTAGCTCCTTTAACCGATCCCACTCTTGAACTGGTAGCTCTTGCCCATTTCTTCTTATTTACCCCCCCCCCCCTTTGTTTTTTGCTAGTAGCTTTTACGTCGCACCGACACAGAGACGTCTTATGGCCACGATGGGATAGGGAAGGGCTAGGACTGGGAAGGAAGCGGCCGTGGTCTTAATTAAGGCACAGGCCCAGCATTTTCCTGGTGTGAAAATGGTAAATCACGGAAAACCATCTTCAGGGCTACCGACAGTGGGATTCGAACCCACTATATCCTAGATGCAAGCTCACAGCTGTGCGCCCCTAATCGCACGCCAACTCACCCGGTTGCCCATTTCTTACGGTGGGATCATTGCGCGTCGCTTGCGGGGAAATCCCTAATCTCTAACCCTGTCTGGGACTGCGTCATTCCGATCCGTAAATTGTGACGGGAATACCGACTGGCCTGACGTCGGGTACTTAATACCTACAGCCAGGTTATAATGAGAATGCCGTTAACTTGGAGAACAGAAGCTGCCCACTGGATTTCAGTGGCATTTCCTCCCCTGGGGTATCAGCACCCTTCTAAAGGAGCTCCTCTGCCCGCAACCGTTGGTCCCTTCAGAGAGTCGAGTCATTCACCGCCGCCGAACACTCGGTGTTCAGTCACTGGCTGTACGATCTTCCCATCTTGTAGCAGGTAACTCTGGCCAGACCTGCCTCTAAATATGGTTGGCGTTAGGAAGAGACTCCGGTCGTAAAATTGAAGAATATCCAACTGTGCAACCACAGTTTGCATCCACGGCCCCACCAGGGTGTAGGAAAAGTGACAGAAGAACAAGACTGAAAGTAGAAAGTATTATAATATAACCATCTCTAAAAATAAATTGTGAAAAAGGAAAAGAGAAGATGAACATCGGGAAATAAGTAGGCCTGCGTGGATGACACAAAGATTAGGGTGGGATTAAGGAACCACGAAGAATTGCGAGAGCAGCTGCAAATAGAAAGGAATGGCAGACTCCTTGGCCAAATGGTCAGCGTTGAGGCCTTCAGTTCAGAGGGTCTCAGGTTCCTTTCCCGGTCGAGTCAAATATTTTAATCGCATCTGACTAATTCTTCTGGCTCTGGGACTGGCTGTTTGTCTTGTTTGCCCCTACACTCTCCTCTTCACACCACACTACCAACAACCACCACAGAAAAAACGCAATAATGATTACACCTCCTCCACAAAGGAAGGGCATTCGGCCGGAAAACTGGGTCAGATCCAGATGTGTCACACAGTTCGCACCCACGAACCCACAGGTGTGGGAAAAGCGGTAGAAGTAGGTTGCAGCGACAGCACATATTAGATTAAGTTAGAAATTGTTATTCCTAGTTTACTTAAATCTTAATATTATGAAAATTGCAATAAAATATGTTTCTCAAGAAATCACACCTAAAATCGGCCAATGTGCTTTCAGTTGACCTGACAATGACGACACTGTAAGGGAACACTATCCAAGCTTTGTAACCTTACTTGCCATCGCGCTAAGACTGAAAAAATAAAAATAAAATAAAAAAAAGACAGCAGTATTGTCATTGCATGTTGCAGTTTCATTAAAGGTGGTGGGGTGGTGATTCTTGTTTTAAGTGGAAGTACAGCAAGGCGGCAACAATCCTCTGTATATCGCTAACCAGAGAGAAAAAATGGAAGGGGCCCGACACTTCAAAAAATGAACTTATCGGCCAAAGAAAGACAAGGGCCACGAAGGGCGTGAGAATGAAAGACTCCCTAGGATTCGCAAACCTAATTCCGTCGGCGTCGATAAAGAACAAGAGTTGACCAAGCAAGGTCGGATAGGATAGATGAAATGCCAGGACTCAACCAATGGCCTCGTGGTCGCCAACCCACACTGTAAAGTTCAGATCCCGTGGGGCCCCTTTTAGTCGCTTCTTGACGATCGACGGCGTCAGGGTTAGCGTCAGGAAGGGCATCCGTCCATTAAACAAAGTCAAATCCACAACGTGACACAGTTTGCACCCGCGACTCCACAGGTGTGAGGAAAGCGGCATAAGAGGAGGAGGAGGAGGAAGAAGAAGAAGAAGAAGAAGTCTAGAGTACAAAACTGTTCATCATTCATCAAATCGTATGTTACTCTGGGTTTCAGGTACTTTCCTTAGAACACCATGCAATGCCAACTTTCGAAGCTTCGCAGCATATGATTGGGAATGTGCCCCAAACAATTTTGGAGCTCGGAAACGTCATCAACAGAAATTTCATGCTTCGAAGACTTCGACATCGAATTAGGTGCTTCGAATTATATCAGTGGCCCTAGTTGACAACTTGAACGTGGGCCTTAACTGAATGAAGTGGGTAGAAATATATACCATCTCTTCATCAACCAATAAATAAAATCAAACATGCATGGAAATATACCTGCTATTCATACGTAGAAGAAACTAATTCACAACCACTTCTCTAAATAAAACTCAGTTTATGGCACTAACTTCGATTTTTATGTTTATAAAAACGTGCATAATAATAATAATAATAATAATAATAATAATAATAATAATAATAATAATAATGTATGTTTAGTCATCAGCCCGAAGGCTGGTTGGATCCTCAACAGCTCCGCCATCAGCTGCCATAGATGGCCTAGGCATCACTGAAGAGGCGTACTAAGGAAATGAGGAGTGAGGTATTTTCCCGTTGCTTTCCTCACTGAGCCAGAAGTTGCTATTACATATCAGTCTGCCAAGCCCTCTGAAATGCATGCACCAACCGACCCTATGAGCAATAGTTTCACACCATTCATTGCAGGGACTGGCTGCATAAGGAATGGCATTACTAGCATCGCTCATACCCCAGTCACTTTCATATTGTCAAAGCCAAGCATAAGACACAGACAGATCAATGAAAGTAACAAAATTGCTCTAGCCTATACCAGAAGACATAGTGCACTGTAAACACTAGGTCCCACCAGCAAAGGCTCTATAATAATAATAATAATAATAATAATAATAATAATAATAATAATAATAATAATAAGATACCCAGATGAAGAGATTCTTGAATCCGAAGGCTACCGATTTTTCAAGAGCAAAGCGCAAAGAGGAATTTCAATGGAGCTGTGATGCTTGGAACCGCATTTGTTGTTAGAACCAAGATACTTAAATCGGTTGCAAATTTCGAACCTGTGAATGACAGATTGTCTATACTCACAATTAAATGCGCGAACAAAACCTACGCCCTAGTTAACGCACATGCTCCTACAAACGATAAGAACAAGTCTGATCCAGACGAAGTTGATAATTTCTGGGACCTACTGGATTAAAAATTAGACAAAATCCCCAAACACCATGTCAAGCTTCTTTTGGGTGAATTCAATGCCCAACTAGGTCGTGAACAGAAATACAAGAAAGTTATAGGAAATTACCCTGCTCACAAAAGAACCAATCCCAACGGCAAAAGACTGGTGTCCATTTGCGAAAATCACAACGTGCAGGTCATGTCAACCCACTTTCGCCATCTACCCAGAAAACAAATGACTTGGCGTTCTCCCGTCCAAGCTCTCGGAGAGTTCCAAATTGATCATGTTGCAATCTCCAGGAGAAACAGCCCTGAGATTATGAATGTCAAGGTAAAGAAAGGCATCAATGTGGCCTCAGATCATTATATGTCTCGTATCAAATTCAAACCAATTCCCGCAAACACAAGGAGGACAACCAAACAGATCACACGCTTCGACAATGATAAACTTCGGCAAAGGGTCGAGGAGTTCCAGGGGAAGGCTAGACCAAATGACTGTGACTTTAACAACGCCAAAAGTCTCCTTGTTGAGGCCGCCAAAGACATTGCAGAAATCAAGAGAAGCAAAAAGCATGCCTGGTGGAATAGTACCTGCCAATCAGTCCTCCAAGAAAGACTCAATGCGTGGAAACAGTACCAATCTACGAAATCAGAAAATGATTGGGAAACCTACAAAACCCAACGTGCCCAAGCAGATAGGGTGTTCAGAACTGAGAAACGTAAATACGAAAAATCTCTCACTGAAAAGATAGAACAAAACTTTAGGAAGAATGAAAGCAGAGAGTATTACAGAGCCTTCAAACGCAAACTCACTGGCTATAAACCACCATCTCTATGCTTTGAGCGAAAGGACGACACACTGGCGACGTCAAATGAAGAAAATTGCAGCATTCTGGCAGATTACTTCAAGAACTTACTTAGTTGCTCTAAACCGCAAAGCGCCATTGAGACCAAGGAACCCTTACTCAGGTACCCAGATTCCAGACCACCCGACAGAGATGAAATCAAGCGCCACATTGCCCGTCTCAAAAATAACAAAGCGCCGGGGGAAGACTCAGTAGTAGCAGAACTATGGAAATATGCCCCAGAGGAATCACTTGATATCTTGAAAACGCAAATACAAGAAATTTGGAACAAGGAGACCCTACCCGAAGATTGGAAAATAGCTTTGATCCATCCATTACACAAAAAAGGCAGCATGAAGAATATCAACAACTACAGAGGATATCTTTGCTACCCGTGACTTACAAAATTCTATCACTTGCCATCCTGGAGAGTTTGGAAGCACAACTCGAACATCAAATAGGTGAATACCAAGGAGGGTTCAGAAAAGGTCGCTCAACAGCTGAACAGATCCAAAATCTCAAAACGATCATCAGATATTGTACACTAAGGTCCAAGCAGTATGTGTCTGTCTTTGTGGACTTTAAGAAAGCGTATGACTCCATTGACCGGGAAGTCCTGCTAAACATCTTAAATGAATTTGGAGTTGATTTGAAACTGCTGGCATTAATTAGAGCCACCCTGACCGATACAAAATCCAAGGTGAAGTTCCACGGATGTCTCTCGCATTCCTTTGACATCAAAACAGGAGTCCGACAAGGTGATGGGCTATCCCCGATACTCTTCAACTGTGTTCTTGAAGAGATCATCAGAACCTGGCGGGTGAGATTACAGGAAACCAACTACAGTCCATTGAGAATAGGAACCAAATCCAAGGGGATCGCAACAGACTGCTTAGCATTTGCTGATGATATTGCTGTTCTCTCAAACGACATAGAAACCGCTAGAGTTCAAGTTGAAATTTTAAAGGAAATTGCCGAACAAACTGGTTTGCAGATATCGTTTGAGAAAACAGAAGTAATGACTAACATCAAAGAGGCTCCACCAAAACTCCATACAAAATACGGGGACATCACCCGAGTAGACAAATTAAAATACCTGGGTGAGATCATCATGAAAAATGGACTGGACAAAGAAGCACTTCAGGAGCGAGTACGCAAACTGGAAATAGCCTACCAAACACCCGCACAATCTACAACAAAAAATGCCTTTCCCAAAACACCAAGATACGTCACTATGAAACAGTTCTGAAGCCAGTAGTTCTATATACAGCCGAAACCCTGTCTCTAAATGCCAACAAAAGACTCCTTGAAGAACTGGAGAAAAGAGAACGCAAAATTGTGAGAGAAATCTTGGGATCAAAGTACAGAAATGGAATCCATCAAAAGAGATCCAACAAGGAAGTCTACAGCAAAATAGAGAAAATTACCGACACAATCAGAAAAAGACGGGCACGATTTTACGGTCATCTAAAAAGAATGGACGGAAGAAAGTTAACTAAGGAAATCTTTCACTTTTTTGATTCAAACCCCAAAACCACAATTCCCTGGTTTAGAAATACCAAAGAAGACCTGCAAATGCTACACATCTCAGCTGAAGATGCCCTTAACAGAGATCTCTTCCGCGAGAAAATATTGACGAACGGGTTAAACCGAGACGAGCAACCGAAGAGAAGACACGGTGCCCCTTGGACAGAGGAGCGTAAGCAGGCCCACTCACAAAGAATGAGGGAAATTTGGGCTCTAAAGAAGGCCAAGTTCAGTGTCAAATGCAACAAGACTTAACGTGGTCCTTGATGGCCCCAGCGAATTATATATATATAATAATAATAATTGTACCGAGCGAGTTGACCGTGCGGTTATGGGCGCGCAGCTGTGAGCTTAGATCCGGAAGATAACGGGTTTGAATCCCACTATCGGCAGCCCTGAAGATAGTTTTCCGTGGTTTACCATTTTCACACCAGGCAAATGCTGAGGGTGTACCTTAATTAAGGCCACGATCGCTTCCAACTCCTATTCCTTCCCTATCGCATAGTCACCATAAGACCTATCTGTGCCCGTGTGACGTAAAGCCACTAGCAAAAAAATAATTGTTACAAGTTTTAAAAGTGTTATGATGTCAGAATTGTCAACTGCAGGACGTTATTAACGACGACAGAGTTATTGCGTTAGTAAAAATATGAAATGACATATGGCTTTTAGTGCCGGGAGTGTCCGAGGACAAGTTCGGCTCGCCAGGTGCAGGTCTTTTGATTTAATCCCCGTAGGCGACCTGCGCGTCGTGATGAGGATGAAATGATGATGAAGACGACACATACACTCAGCCCCCGTGCCAGTGGAATAAATCAATTCTGGTTAAAATTCCCGATCCTGCCGGGAATCAAACCCGGGACCCCTGTGACCAAAGGCCAGCACGCTAACCATTTAGCCATAGAGCCGGACAATGCGTTGGTAATAACAACTTTGTTAATATTACTGTTACCAGTGGCGGCTCGTGCCGAATAATGTTGGTGGTTCTGCTCTGTGACGGCCAGTCCATTGCAGTAAGTGTAATAGACAAATCTGATTCGTATTGTATACGGGAAGTGTCCGCTGAGCTCGTGTGAATCCGTCCTCCAACCCCGCGGAAACACTTTACTCCATGTCCTATCAATGTGAAGTTCTCGAAAATGTACGGAAATAATACAGGTAGACGTTCATCTCAATTTGTAAGACCCCGATTTCGAGGGACATCGAGAATATAAATAACTGACTTGTACAAAAAAACAACAATTATATATTTACAAAAAATAAACCCCCTCTTCCGCTTATCGAAAAAATGTTGACCTATCGACACATTCATATTTACAGAGGTTCCGAGACCTGCATACATCTTTGGCAGCCGGCTTTCTTAATGGAGGGAAACATCATCTGATGGTACTAGCGTTTCTGTTTTCATTTTCATGACGACCTAACTCGGAAGAATTCACTGCCATTACGGAGAAACATGGTCATGATTACTTGTAGGCCTAAGAACTCGCTCATTCGCTTCGTACGAGAGAGAATGTTTTCGGTCATTGGATAGAATTTTGCTGAATTCCTGGTCATTTACACCAAAGATAGGAAATTATACATACCCGAATCATAAGGTATGCTGTTTGAAGATTTAACATGGACAGTAAATTGATTTTGTGTTACTTAATCACAACCATCCTCTTTTATCACGCACTTATCCTGTATTTAAGCTATTTGTGCTTTCTTTCTATTGAACAGCAGCATCACAACGATATCTACTGTAGTATCTGAGAATGTTGACATGTAAGAATTGTAAACCATATCAATATCCACACAGTTTTATAAGTTCTCTATTTACACTGATGAGTACAATGGAGGAAGCTTTTCCCAAACAGCTGAGATTTCAACATGCTCGCTCGTTGCAGCGATTCCCTCATGGATGGTGGCGCTGTCTAGTGTATTATTTACTAACTGTATGGTCACGGGAACAGGTTAGACCAGCCCTGTCCAACGCGGCGCCCGCGGGCGCCATGGCGCCCGAGGTGCCCTTTTATAGCGCCCTTCGCAATTAATTTCCAAACTAAATTTGACTTAATATTTGAAAACAATACTTTTGCATTTCAGTAAATGTTTTTACTTTTCTCTTAAAAATACCGTCCTCCAAATACACAAAGAGCTTTGAGTAAGCCATAAATGTGATCTAGGCCTAACTGACTCGTGCCCGCAATTAGTAAAGAGCGGGAAGAAAGGTTCAGAAAGAGAGCTATTCGACATGTAAGTAGTTGCGACAAAAGGAAATCGTCCGCAAACCTCTCACTGTGGAGGGGCTAGCGCCAGGTATAAGGCCCTCTCTACTCACGGAGCCAAATATAGCCGCATATTTATTCTGCCAAACAGAACCGCTTCGTTATGATTCACATGATTGCAATGCCATAAATTACCTACCATGACAGAGTTTCACTAGGACGACAATGGGACACCCAATTTGCCCACAAAGTAACTTTAATCCCAACAAAGCTGTGCCGGAAACAATGAACAAACGTTTTCTGAAAGTCTTGCAATTGGAATGTTCCCAGTTCCTAGCTTTCAGGCGAACATTTAGTATTTCTTGTGAGCGTATGCAGGGCTTATGGAATACGTTTTGAGTGCCCTGTGTTGTGATGAGTTGTACATTCCACATGTTTCGTGTGCTTCTTTCATTACTATTTAAACTTTAAATTATTCAGTTTATAATCAGTTATATTTAATTAAAAATAAATCTTCTTAATGTGGCTAAAAGGCAAAGAAAGTATAACTTTAACAGTGAATGGGAGGACCAGTATTGCTTTATTGAAAACAAAGGAAAGTCTGTGTGTTTATTGTGTAATGCTAGCGTGTCTGTTCCTAAAAGTGTACAGCGACATTTTTTGACCAATCACAAAAAAATTGACAGTGAATTTCCTGTTAATTCTGAACTAAGAAAACACAAAGTGAAAGACCTAAAATTTAAATTAGCATTGCAACAATGTGCGTTTAAGAAGCCAGTTCAGCAAACGCGTAACGTGACAATAGCTTCTTACAACGTTTGTTACGTCCTAGCTAAAAGGAAGGAAGCTTTCAGTGATGGGGAAGTTGTGAAAGAAGCTATGCTAAATGCCGCTGAATCTCTGTTCGAATCTCACAAAGATACACTGAATTGATATCTTCAATCAAAGGACTTGAGTTGTCTCACCAAACTGTTGCTAGGCGGGTTGAACAGATTTTTAATAATATGGAATCGCAATTACATCAGGATTTGAAATCGTGTGAACATTTTCACTCCAGTTTGATGAAAGTGCTGATATGTCTGACACTGCTGAATTGTGTGTATTTGCTAGAACGGTTTTTAATGATTTTACAGTAAAGGAAGAATTTATCAAGCTACAGTATTGTCACTTCATGGACGTACTAAGGGAGAAGACATATTTAATGCTTTCGTTAAATTCACCAAAGAGAGTAACTTAAAACTGTCAACGCTTGTCGCTATAACAACAGATGGGGCACCGTCTATGCCTGGTAGAAATAATGGATTTCTTTCTCTTTGCGCTAAGGATGAATAATTTCCAAAATTTATTCCTTATCATTTTATTATTCACAAAGAAGCTTTATGCGCAAAGATTTTAAAGTTCGATCATGTCATGAAAATTGTAACTCATGTCGTGAATTATATAAGATCGTCATCTACTCGTCATCGATTGTTTAGAAATATTTTAAGTATGTCAGATTCGGAGTATGGTGACGTCATCCTTCATGCAGACGTAAGGTGGCTTAGTAGGGGGAAAACACTCAAATCGAACGGTTTTGCTGCATGTTGGATGAGATACGAGACTTTATGAAATCATCTCCTGGGAAATATTATCACGAACTTGATGATATATCTTGGCTAATCGAATTAGCACTCTTGGCAGACATCACCTCAAAATTAAATGAGTTAAATCTCGAATTGTAAGGAAAATATCATAATATTTCAGGTATGATAAGTATTGTCAATGCATTTGAAAAGAAACTTAAGGTATGGATTGTCCATTTAAATAGAAATTCCCTTTCTCATTTTCCAAATTTGAAATCTATGGCAGATACAGTAAATGGCGGCAATCGTGATTTTTCATCTCTTGCTAAACATCTTGAAACTCTTGGGTCCGAATTTGGTAGCAGATTTAGCCAGTTTTCAATGCTTGAACCAGTGATCATGTTTGTCAATAATCCCTTCGCTTCTGTTGACATTTGTGAGCTTGGAGGGAGGTTGTGTGAAATGTTCGAAAATTATAATCCTGAAGAATTAGAAATGGAAATTTTAAGCCTTCAGTCAGACCTTTCTTTGAAATCCTCGTACGCAACATGTGGCAATTTCTGGACTCTGGTGGACGGTAAAAAATATCCCATTAGCCGCAGTGTTGCTCTGAAGATGCAATCTTGTTTTTGTTCAATCTATCTTTGTGAAGTCGCGTTTTCGACTATGAACATAATAAAAAACCAATACCGATCCTGCCTGAGAGATTTGCACCTGGATGACGCGTTAAGAGCAGCCTGTTCCAGTTACACACCAGACTTTCTCTACTTGCAGCGAGCATGCAGTGCCAGATTTCACATTAATTATGTGAGTAAATATATTTTCATATAATTTTTAATTCTAGAATTATTATTATTATTATTATTATTATTATTATTATTATTATTATTATTATTATTATTATTATTATTATTATTATTATATAGTCGTTGTAGTACCGATAACAGTAGTCGAATTAGTGGAATCGTACCTGGCGCCCGCATACCCTTAGTTATCATGTGAAAGTGCTCGCGTAGAAACGAAAGTTGGACAGCCCTGGGTTAGACGGTCAGACGTACTGCAAGGCGTGCAGTTCATACAGAAACTTGTGGGCGACCCTTAGCCACCTATCGGAAGAAACCTGTAATTAAGTGTGCTCTCCTAATGTTCTGTCGTTCACAGATCTAAACAGGGTTGCCAGATCACCATCAGCTGTATGGGTATCGACCTTTAGCTCGATATAAACACTCAATATGAAGGATGGGATCGCTAATCGCTATATATTAATGTATATCTTTCATTGTGGTGGTTCTGCAGCTCTGCAGATCGTATTATGGAGCCGCGCCTGACTGTTACACATTTTATAAGACGCCAAAGTGATTTGGAGTTCTTTTGGGTGCAACTCACCAATTTGAACTGAGCATGCCAGTGATCTGCTTTCTGAGCCATTCATCCCAGCTGCAATCCTCGGGTGAGGTGTAAAATCCCTGGAAGAATCGGGGATCGAACACCGGGCTTCGGGGCATGGGGTGAACACGCCATCCCTACACCACTTTTCAGCGATTTAATGAGCATGAAATATCCGATAGACTACTGTACTCCTCCTGTGGGTGGGAGTGACAGAATAACTACATCCATGGTATCCTCTTCATATCGTAAGAGCAAACTAAAAGGGACTCTGAACTGATGATTGAGGGTTGACGACTATGTATCCTCTAGCTCAGTCTGATATTTCTTGCATTTACTTTTCCACTGTATATGTGTTTTCCTAATTGTGGCCCATTTGGGAAGCAAATTGGAAACTGAAATGTATTTCTAACATAGCTATGTTATGTAAAAGTAACAAAAAGAACGTAGTCAATAATTATGTGTATGATTTCGCATTCTAATATTGGAGTAATTACGAAAATTATATATTCATATATTTAAAAGCCTGGAGTTATTCCAAAACTGCTAATTTTAAATGCATTTTTCCGAACCGATGTCTTGAGAAAAGTGATGTTAAAATTTTAAACTACCGGTGCTTAGAGAATTTTCTGGGATGGTTAGGACCCCTGTATCTTATCACCTCACTCTTTTGGCTACGTGCTTGACCTGCGATTTCCTAATGCCTTCTTGTAAAACTATAATGACGACGTTAGATACATTAACAGACTGGCAAATTCAAGTCGTGTTAACGTCTACAAAATTCTGGATCTTTGGGTTTCTGTCCTATTCCCCTCACCCTTCATTTGACAACTGCTTGATACAATGACCGGGAAAAGATTATACTTCCCCACCACCACAGCCACCGACAGGAGTTCCTACATTCTAATTACCAAGAGCAGAAGAGTGTTCTGTTAACGCCACTAGTTACAGATATCAACTTGCAATCATGTTATATAAGTCATGTCCTTGGCCTCGTGGCTAATTTTCTTCCTTTGAGAAAAGACGGAAGAAGCGAGCTAATAATTTGGCCTCACTGGAGCTCGATCTCAGACGTGGGTGGCAGTTACCTAGCAACCTCGGCGACCCACGTGCCACGTAGATCGATAGGAAATAATGTCTCGAGCGACAAGCCCTGTGGCAGCTCGTGCTCCATCTGGATGTGACTTTCATAATGGAATTCAATCACCTTAGCGGAAAGTTGAATTGATTCCACGTGGCTTTTCATTACAAGATTGAATGACGTAACTATGTCCGCTTCTAAAAAAATACAAATTCTAGTCCAGAGAAATGTGTATTTTCTTCTGGAAAGATATACTGTAGATGTTACAGGCAGTGAGAGTTTAAACGAGAAAAAACAAGGGGATTATCTGACACTCCTGACACTAATAATAAGAACGACGAAATACGGGTGGGGCAGGTTAGGGACTGTCCCACGTGTTTCCGTGACAGCACAAGTCTGTTTTGGGGTGAAACGTAAGCTACGCTAGATACTGTAGTCAATTCAGTGCAATACATTAAAGAAATGCACAAAAAACCGATTAGCTAATTTTATCTACTGGTCACCTGGCGACACGGACGGCTAATTTATTATCGGCACACTTTATCTTGGTGCATTTGTGTACGGGGGTGAGGAGTAAGGAGGGAGCTGTCCCGGTTCCGGTAGTGCTGCCAACTGAATGAAAAAGAAGTCTGAATTGAATCGAGAATATGATCGATCGATATGAAGTTTCTAAACCGTTATTATCTTAAGCCAATAACTGTGTCACATACACATTATATAACATTTCTCGATGCGAATCTTGTTCCTAGCATGAATTCTATAGTTTGGCTTTGCT
The DNA here is from genome assembly GCF_040414725.1 of Anabrus simplex. Classification (NCBI taxonomy): domain Eukaryota; kingdom Metazoa; phylum Arthropoda; class Insecta; order Orthoptera; family Tettigoniidae; genus Anabrus; species Anabrus simplex. The sequence continues at coordinate 151,127,888 of NC_090267.1, forward strand.
GTGTAAACAACAACAGTACTAGTACGTAAAGTGTGCGCCAGATGTCGCACAACGATGCTTAAGCGATTCATAGTTTGTGTTTCAAAAGTTGCCAGTACGAATCTCGAAGATTGCCGAGGTCGACCGATTCAGCACTAGGGTGTAAATGCACCAAGATAAAGTGTGCCGATAATACAACCCGAGAATGTGTGAATCGTTTCACCCGTATCATTACCCACCAGTCAGCGCGTGCGTTTAGATAAGTCTTATTCCACGCTGTTATAATTTTTAAAGTTGAATTCTGAGAAGAGTTATAATGGTTCAGTTCAAATATGATCATTTTTTCCTTCCCAATGATACCATACATGGTGGTGTTTCAAAACATTCGACAAGTCCAAAAAATTCGTACATCACGTAAAATTCTACCATAATTTTCCTAAGTCCACCGCAATGATACCGCTATGTCGTGTCTAAGGTACTGTATTCAATGATACCCACATCTTGAGTTGAAATTTACATTCAAAAGTCGATATGAAGCAAGTTAACACGTAATAATACTTCATTTGAGGACATTAGGTAGCCTAATGTTAATAATCTCCTGACACGTTTCGATCCTGGTCTTCAGAACATTAATAAATAATGTACTGGCAACTGTAACTCCATAGTAACCAGACTCAAGATAGAGAGACCCGGTTAGAAATACAGTTAATTCCAGGGCCTCCAGAGTCAAGGCTTAAAAATGGTCTTGATAATGTGCCTTCTGAGAATATAGCCAGTCATCACAGGTAATTGGTTGCGATCTTTCAAAGATCCTATTGGTTTAAACTGTGCTGGAATATATATGATTCCTTGATCCTGCGGATCGGTTTATGTTGGCCAAACATGCGGGAAGGTAGCAACGAGGGTTAAACACCATCGCAGTCTTTACCAGTCTGCTGTGGCAGAGCATGCCATACATAATAACCAACAGATCATTTTTGATGAAACTTCTGTCATTTATAAAGAGAAACATTTTAACATAGACTCATTCGTGAGGCGATACAAAATGCTAAACACCCGAATAATTTTTAACAAACGTGACAGCTATATACTGAGTAGATCATGGCTACCCTCCATAGTTAACTCGTCAACATCTTTCTCCTTGACACTGGAGGCCCTGGAATGAACTACACTGGCGGAGAAAATATCCAAACACCAAGAAGGGAATGTGTCAGATTAACGAACGTTGGTAGACGTGTTTATGCATCTCAAAGATGCCGTTGATTCAGATTTCCAGCAAATCGCATAAGCGGCCCCATGACATTGCACATCAGATTTGCTTTAAATACGGGCTGTACTGTGCGAGAGCGTTGGTTACCTGTGAGGTTGGACGGGTGACTGTGAAAAGAATGCCTTTACGACGTCGAAGAGGCCAATATCAACAACTCACTGCGATTGAACGAGGCTGTATAACAGGGCTACGTGAAGGTGGATATTCCTTCCGCGCTATTGCAGAACGACTTGGCAGGAATGTCTCCACTGTGCATGTGCTTGCAAGAAGACCGGGCTCCAGACTTCCCCGTGGCACCACCAGTTCGAGCGGCAGTTGGCACCACAGTGACACAACGAACTGTTCGAAATCGGTTACTTGAAGGACAACACCGAGCCAGACGCCCTGCGGCGTGTATTCCACTTACCCCAACCACCGCCGTCTGCGAGTTCAGTGGTGTCAAGCGAGAGCTCATTGGAAGATGGGATGGAGATCCGTTGAGTTTTACGATCAAAGCCAGTTCTGCCTTGGTGCCAGTGATGACCGTGTGTTGGTTGGAAGGAGGTCAGGTGAGCGCCTGCATTCCACACGGCTGCGGCGTCGACACACTGGACCTACACCGGGAGTTCTGTTTTGGGGAGCAATTTCTTAAGACTGCAGGAGCATTCTCGTGGTTATCGCACGCACCCTGGCTGCAGACGTGAAAGTCCGTCTGGTGATTCGAGCTGTTGTGCTGCCATTCATGAACAGCATTTCGAGGGATATTTTCCAACAGGATAATGCAGGGCCCATGCCGCTGTTGTAACCTAACGTGCTTTAGAGAATATCGTCATGTTGCCTTGGCCTGCTCGATCCCCAATCTGTCTCCAATCGAACACGTATAGGACATCATAGGACGACAACTCCAGCGCCATCCACAACCGGCATTAATCGTCCCTGTATCGACCGACTAAGTGCAACAGTCATGGAACTCCATCTGCAAGCTGACATCCGGCACCTGTACGTCACAATGCATGCACGCTTGCATGTCTGCTTTCAACAGTTAGGCTTCGATCACATTGGAGGCACGCTTGTGCAAGTAATTTGGTGGCGCGCGCGTGCGCAAACCTGCACATATAAACAAAATCTGCATGAGAGCGACAGAAACAAGTGGTGACTTGTCCACAAACAAGTGCACGCTTGCGCAAGCTTGATCCGACCCAACTTCGAAACAGAAATATTTGTTTTGTAGTTGCAAGCGTGCGTGATCTCAGTTGATTTCTGACCATCGAAGCTGACAGTGTAGTGTTTTGGAGCTCTTCAGGTGATACACACTTTCGGAAATTAGATTGCCTCCTTATTCTAGGTGTGATTTTGTGCAGTATATAGTAGAAAGTGTCTGATATCATTCTGAAGTATTCAAAAAAACTTATCAAGCTGTCTAAGCAAATCGTTGAATATTCGTGCATACTCTCCATCTTCCTCTCTGTCCAAAAAATACTCGTTCACCCACACTTCCCTGATTTCCTACTCATCCAAAAATAAAAACTTTAAAACACCATTTTCGAAAACAATGTTCTCATCGTCTGACATCTCCATTTCGACTGACCTGGTCATGATAATTAACTTGGGTGCTTGCATTTAGTGTGAGCACATTGTTGTTCACGCCAGCTTGCGCACGCGCGCGCCACCAAATTACTTGCACAAGCGTGCCTCCAATGTGACCGAAGCCTTAAGCGATTATACCAGTTTTTAATAAACCAGCATGGCAAGTTTGCGGTAGCTTTTCTCACGTGGATATTGACCTGTAGTCTTGTACCTTTAATCAATGAAATATGTTACTTTGAAAAATATATTGTCAAAATTTCCGTACTCTACATTACTTATTTCATGGTGTTTGGATATTTTTTCCACCAGTGTATATTTCTAACAGGGTATTTCCATCTTGAATCTGGTTATTATGGAGTGGCATTATTCGTTATTGCTTTGAAGACGATCCTGTTGGCAGGATCAAAACGCGTCAGCAGATTATTAACATTACGCGACATAATAGTGATCGTGAAAGTCTACGTATTAACATAACAAATTGGTACATTTTCACATTTTTATCCCCACATAACTTTGTTCTTAACAGTCGTAGGGGAACCGTTATGGTACCATCATCGCGATCTCAGAGAGAGTTGTCTAATAATAATCCATATAGGGGATCGGGACTGATATTAAGTGGGCAATCATCATTGCTCAGGTGAAAGGTGACACCTATTGTCTCGTAATCAGCAAAGTTTAGTTAGTAAAAATATCTGGTTCCGTAATGCTACTCATTGCTGAGCATACTTTAACTGATTAGTAACACACATTTTATCGGATATCTAAAACATAATCTTCTTTAAAAAAACATACTGTTTCTAATTTGTTATTATGATCCATACTTCAAAGAGTAATAGCGTGTCCAATCCCTAACAAACGAAAACTGTAATTATGAGGATGGTTAAAATAAACCACCGGCTGAGTGGCTCAGACGGTTGAGGCGCTGTCCTTCTGACCCCTGCTTGGCAGGTTCGATCCTGGCTCAGTCCGGTGGTATTTGAAGGTGCTCAAATACGTCAGCATCGTGTCGCTAGATTTACTGACACGTGAAAGAACTCCTGCAGGACTAAATTCCGGCACCTCTGCGTCTCTGAAAACCGTAAAAGTAATTAGTGCGACGTAAAGCAAATAACATTATTATTATTATTTACAATAAACCCATTTAACGTAGTGAGTATGCTCATCGACGCTTACAACTGAAATCCCAGAAAGCAAAGCAAAGTCACCTCCGTACAGGCCATGAAGGCCCTTGGAGAAGTGGAAGGTAAAGGCTTCCACCATTGTTAACCTCGGCACGTGATGGGGTAGAGTGGTTAGCTCTATGCCCGGCCGCCTTTGCCCCCAGGAATTAACCTGGTACTCATTTTTGGTGTAGGCTGAGTAAACCTCAGCGCTATATGCACCTCCGGAAGTGGAAATCTCGTTTCTTAAATTTTACGACTTCCTGACGGGGATTCGAACCCACGTCCTTCCGGGCGAACCGATCACGCCTTTACCGCCTCGGCCAGGCAGCCCCTGAAATCCCAGAAACACCTCTTAATTTAACAGAATTGAAACCAAGTGTCACAACTTTGAATTTTGTTCCTTCTTAATCTGCAGTCGGCGCAAAAAGTGTATGTGTTTCCCCTCATTTCTATTTTCATCTATATATATAAAAGCAAGTCGGGCTGGAGCGATGTATATATAAATATTTAAAAATGAAAAAAGACGTGAATTAATGAGGCACTTCCATAAATCTCAGAAATTTGAAACTTGGTACGGAGGAAACTGATGACCCCAGGATCCCTAGAAAAATCGGAAATCCTCATAATTCCCTGAAGGGGGCACGCTGGGGGGAGCTCAAATTTTGGGCTCAGCATAAGAACACAGTCGTATAGTATATCCAAAACGATAACCTATAGGTTTCGTGGGCTTAAAAATTTTCGAGAATTTCCTCATTTTTATCCCCTATCCCCCCAAATCAAAATGGCGGCACAACCTGCCAGACGAAGTAGACAATTGAAATTTGGTGAAATTATAGCTTTTGGTCCCTAACCGACTAGAAAATTCCAAGATGTTCAAATTTTTCACTTTTTACCCCCCAAAGACATCGAAATATGGAGGCAATTTTAATGACTGTGCAGACATTCCTTTTGAGCTATTTTTTGGCTAAACGGTAAGTCGTATCACAAAACGGATGGCACAATGTCCCTTCAATTCGGAGTGATCTACAACTTTGGTCCTGTGACATTTTGTCGTATCTCTCTCCCTTATACGTTAAATTTGGCCGTATTTCTGGATTGTTCGTAAATTTGGTGATTTTTACAAGTATATTTCATTGTTTGACACACTTATAAGAATGATAGGATCATCACGTTGTGTGCGCACATTGGCACGATTAAGGGACATATGTGTACCAAATTTCATGATTCTAGCTTATACATAAGTAGGCAAAAAGTAATGTAAAATGTTAAAAATGCACCCAAATTTCACCCTATTCACAACTTGATTTCAATTTACCCCCTTAATATGGGAGATACGTTTAAATGGTTTAGAAACAAACATGTAGAGCGATATATGAGGCGTCTGATGGCGCAAACCGTTTCTTAATATCATAAACCGTTTAGGAGATATGAATCTCGAAGTGGAAGTCTGCACTTTTCAACGTGCTCATGCTTATCTCTCATCTATATATATAAAAGCAAGTCGGGCTGGAGCGATGTATATATAAATATTTAAAAATGAAAAAAGACGTGAATTAATGAGGCACTTCCATAAATCTCAGAAATTTGAAACTTGGTACGGAGGAAACTGATGACCCCAGGATCCCTAGAAAAATCGGAAATTCTCAAAATTCCCTGAAGGGGGCACGCTGGGGGGGGGCTCAAATTTTGGGCTCAGCATAAGAACACAGTCGTATAGTATATCCAAAACGATAACCTATAGGTTTCGTGGGCTTAAAAATTTTCGAGAATTTCCTCATTTTTATCCCCTATCCCCCCAAATCAAAATGGCGGCACAACCTGCCAGACGAAGTAGACAATTGAAATTTGGTGAAATTATAGCTTTTGGTCCCTAACCGACGAGAAAATTCCAAGATGTTCAAATTTTTCACTTTTTACCCCCCAAAGATATCGAAATATGGAGGCAATTTTAATGACTGTGCAGACATTCCTTTTGAGCTATTTTTTTGGCTAAACGGTAAGTCGTATCACAAAACGGATGGCACAATGTCCCTTCAATTCGGAGTGATATACAACTTTGGTCCTGTGACATTTTGTCGTATCTCTCTCCCTTATACGTTAAATTTGGCCGTATTTCTGGATTGTTCGTAAATTTGGTGATTTTTACAAGTATATTTCATTGTTTGACACACTTATAAGAATGATAGGATCATCACGTTGTGTGCTCACATTGGCACGATTAAGGGACATATGTGTACCAAATTTCATGATTCTAGCTTATACATAAGTAGGCAAAAATTAATGTATAATGTTAAAAATGCACCCAAATTTCACCCTATTCACAACTTGATTTCAATTTACCCCCTTAATATGGGAGATACGGTTAAATGGGTTAGAAACAAACATGTAGAGCGATAAATGAGGCGTCTGATGGCGCAAACCGTTTCTTAATATCATGAACCGTTTAGGAGATATGAATCTCGAAGTGGAAGTCTGCACTTTTCAACGTGCTCATGCTTATCTGTCATCTATATATATAAAAGCAAGTCGGGCTGGAGCGATGTATATATAAATATTTAAAAATGAAAAAGACGTGAATTAATGAGGCACTTCCATAAATCTCAGAAATTTGAAACTTGGTACGGAGGAAACTGATGACCCCAGGATCCCTAGAAAAATCGGAAATTCTCAAAATTCCCTGAAGGGGGCACGCTGGGGGGGGCTCAAATTTTGGGCTCAGCATAAGAACACAGTCGTATAGTATATCCAAAACGATAACCTATAGGTTTCGTGGGCTTAAAAATTTTCGAGAATTTCCTCATTTTTATCCCCTATCCCCCCAAATCAAAATGGCGGCACAACCTGCCAGACGAAGTAGACAATTGAAATTTGGTGAAATTATAGCTTTTGGTCCCTAATCGACGGGAAAATTCCAAGATGTTCAAATTTTTCACTTTTTACCCCCCAAAGATATCGAAATATGGAGGCAATTTTAATGACTGTGCAGACATTCCTTTTGAGCTATTTTTTTGGCTAAACGGTAAGTCGTATCACAAAACGGATGGCACAATGTCCCTTCAATTCGGAGTGATCTACAACTTTGGTCCTGTGACATTTTGTCGTATCTCTCTCCCTTATACGTTAAATTTGGCCGTATTTCTGGATTGTTCGTAAATTTGGTGATTTTTACAAGTATATTTCATTGTTTGACACACTTATAAGAATGATAGGATCATCACGTTGTGTGCTCACATTGGCACGATTAAGGGACATATGTGTACCAAATTTCATGATTCTAGCTTATACATAAGTAGGCAAAAATTAATGTATAATGTTAAAAATGCACCCAAATTTCACCCTATTCACAACTTGATTTCAATTTACCCCCTTAATATGGGAGATACGGTTAAATGGGTTAGAAACAAACATGTAGAGCGATAAATGAGGCGTCTGATGGCGCAAACCGTTTCTTAATATCATGAACCGTTTAGGAGATATGAATCTCGAAGTGGAAGTCTGCACTTTTCAACGTGCTCATGCTTATCTGTCATCTATATATATAAAAGCAAGTCGGGCTGGAGCGATGTATATATAAATATTTAAAAATGAAAAAAGACGTGAATTAATGAGGCACTTCCAGAAATCTCAGAAATTTGAAACTTGGTACGGGGGAAAATGATGACCCCAGGATCCCTAGAAAAATCGGAAATTCTCAAAATTCCCTGAAGGGGGCACGCTGGGGGGGCTCAAATTTTGGGCTCAGCATAAGAACACAGTCGTATAGTATATCCAAACCGATAACCTATAGGTTTCGTGGGCTTAAAAATTTTCGGGAATTTCCTCATTTTTATCCCCCATCCCCCCAAATCAAGATGGCGGCACAACCTGCGAGACGAGGTAGACAATTGAAATTTGGTGAAATTATAGCTTTTGGTCCCTAACCGACGGGAAAATTCCAACATGTTCAAATTTTTCACCTTTTACCCCCAAAGATATCGAAATATTGAGGCAATTTTAATGACTGTGCAGACATTCCTTTTGAGCTATTTTTTGGCTAAACGGTAAGTCGTATCACAAAACGTATGGCACAACGTCACTTCAATTCGGAGTGATCTACAACTTTGGTCCTGTGACATTTTGTCGTATCTCTCTCCCTTATACGTTAAATTTGGCCGTATTTCTGGATTGTTCGTAAATTTGGTGATTTTTACAAGTATATTTTATTGTTTGACACACTTATAGCAATGATAGGATCATCACGTTGTGTGCGCACATTGGCACGATTAAGGGACATATGTGTACCAAATTTCATGATTCCAGCTTAGACATAAGTAGGCAAAACGTAATGTAAAATGTTAAAAATGCACCCAAATTTCACCCTATTCAAAATTTGAACTCAATTTACCCCCTTAATATGGGAGATACGAGGATATGGTTTAGAAACAAACATTTAGAGCGATAAATGAGGCGTCTGATGGCGCAAACCGTTTCTTAATATCATAAACCGTTTAGGAGATATGAATCTCGATGTGGAAGTCTGCACTTTTCAACGTGCTCATGCTTATCCGTCATCTATATCTATATATATAAAAGCAAGTCGGGCTGGAGCGATGTATATTTAAATATTTAAGAATGAAAAAAGACGTGAATTAATGAGGCACTTCCAGAAATCTCAGAAATTTGAAACTTGGTACGAGGGAAACTGATGACCCCAGGATCCCTAGAAAAATCGGAAATTCTCAAAATTCCCTGAAGGGGGCACGCTGTGGGGGGGCTCAAATTTTGGGCTCAGCATAAGAACACAGTCGTATAGTATATCCAAAACGATAACCTATATTTTCCGTGGGCTTAAAAACTTTCGGGAATTTCCTCATTTTTATCCCCCATCCCCCCAAATCAAGATGGCGGCACAACCTGCCAGACGAGGTAGACAATTGAAATTTGGTGAAATTATAGCTTTTGGTCCCTAACCGACGGGAAAATTCCAATGTGTTCAAATTTTTCACTTTTTAACCCCAAAGATATCGAAATATGGAGGCAATTTTAATGACTGCGCAGACATTCCTTTTGAGCTATTTTTTGACTAAACGGTAAGTCGTATCACAAAACGGATGACACAATGTCACTTCAATTCGGAGTGATCTACAACTTTGGTCCTGTGACATTTTGTCGTATCTCTCTCCCTTATACGTTAAATTTGGCCGTATTTCTGGATTGTTCGTAAATTTGGTGATTTTTACAAGTATATTTTATTGTTTGACACATACTTATAAGAATGATAGGATCATCACGTTGTGTGGGCACATTGGCACGATTAAGGGACATATGTGTACCAAATTGCATGATTCTAGCTTATACATAAGTAGGCAAAATGTAATGTAAAATGTTAAAAATGCACCCAAATTTCACCCTATTCACAATTTGAACTCAATTTACCCCCTTAATATGGGAGATACGAGGATATGGTTTAGAAACAAACATTTAGAGCGATAAATGAGGCGTCTGATGGCGCAAACCGTTTCTTAATATCATAAACCGTTTAGGAGATATGAATCTCGAAGTGGAAGTCTGCACTTTTCAACGTGCTCATGCTTATCCGTCATCTATATATATAAAAGCAAGTCGGGCTGGAGCGATGTATATATAAATATTTAAAAATGAAAAAAGACGTGAATTAATGAGGCACTTCCAGAAATCTCAGAAATTTGAAACTTGGTACGGGGGAAACTGATGACCCAAGGATCCCTAGAAAAATCGGAAATTCTCAAAATTCCCTGAAGGGGGCACGCTGGGGGGGCTCAAATTTTGGGCTCAGCATAAGAACACAGTCGTATAGTATATCCAAAACGATAACCTACAGGTTTCGTGGGATTAAAAATTTTCGGGAATTTCCTCATTTTTATCCCCCATCCCCCCAAATCAAGAATCGTAACGACCGTGTGTCTGTACATTGATTATTTTGGCGAAATTTCCGTACAGTTATCCGTTTCAGGGGTAATAATGACCATCTGCATCATTTTTAGCTTTGGTATCTGTTTGTCTGTTTGTTTGTCTGTTTTCTGTTTGTCTATCCTTCTATAACTTGAAAACTACTGGATATATTTCCACCAAACTTCATATTTAGAATCCATCTGTCCTTGGGTAGGTTTTAGCGCAAATATCGTTTCTAAATCCCTGAACTGAGTGGGGATTTTTACGAAACCGGAACCGTGATTTTGCACTCCCTCAAAGTATACACAACCGAACTTAATGGAAATCAACCTGCCTTAATGAAAATTAATTTCTAAACCTTTTTTTTCTCATCTGCATCATTTCGATAACAGGATTTTGTAAGGGATATATCATTAACGGACCGTTTTTCGGGCCAAATCACAGCGACTTATCGCAAGAGCGGGTGCGTGTAAAGCGTACTTCTTACAACTTGAAAACTAACAAGATATTTGAACCAAAGTTTATATATAGCATCCATCTGTCGATGGGTAGGTTTTCTTGGTGTCAGTTTGTTTGTTTGTTTGTTTGTTTGTTTGTTTGTTTGTTTGTTTGTTGGTCTGTTTATCTTTCTCTAACTTGAAAACTACTGGATATATTTCCACCAATCTTCATATTTAGAATCCACCTGTCCTTGAGGAGGTTTTAGGGCAAATATTGTTTCTAAATCCCTGAACTAATTGGGGGTTTATACGAAACCGAAACCGTGATTTTGCACTCCCTCAAAATACACACAACCAAACTTAATGGAAATCTACCTGCCTTAATGGAAATTAATTTCTAAACCTTTTCTTCTCATGTGCATCATTTCAATCACTTACAGGAAAGATAGTATGATCAAACTCTACACGAACATTGTCCCACCCAGTACCCATATGTGAGCCAAATGCTATGTCACATAATCATCCGAAAAGTAATGCAATGTAAGATATTCTTGCACAAATTTCAACCTATTCAACGTTTCTGATTCAATCTGACCCATGAATAGATTAGATGCGAGAAAATATCATAGGACCAGCCATTTAGATCGCTAAATACTGCGCCTTACGGTACAATCCTTTGTCGATATGACGTACCGTTTAGCAGCAGTTAATATGTAAATGAAGGTCTGCAATATTGTAAACATTCATATACTTTCGTATGTCCATCTGTATATATTCATTGATGTCGATTTGTAGCGATTGAGAAAGGATGTGTCTGCTATTGTAATCAGTACTCCCTACACCGACTTTGACACCTGGCAGTAGGAATGGGGTCCTTCTCCAACTTCTGTGTAACTGGCATTAGTAAGGAGGGCCTACCATTTTAATGAATAATTCACTTTTCGATTTGTCTTGCAGAAGGCAAGGGATCATGCAGTTTTGTTCGAAAGTCCCCTACCCTATTGTGTTTGGCTCTTGGCCTCGGTGCCCGCCATTATAAACAAATGTTCCAATCTAAAATTTGACTAGCATTAGGCATAGTGGCCTGCTATTTTCATTTAAACTCACTAATTCTGTGTGACTGGCAGTAAGCTGGCTGGCAGCAGTAAAAAGGGACTGTCATTATAATGATAACTGCACAACTCAATTTTGACTGGTGGTAGGGAAGTTGCCTGCTATTATAATAAAAACTCCTCAACTGTAACCTGTTTGAAAGTAGGAAATGGGTCTGCCATTGTAACTAAAACTCCCCAAATCGATTGTGACCACGCAGTAGGCAATGGGGCCTGCAATTATAATGTAAACTTGCCAACTCGATTGTGAATGGCAGTAGACAAGTGAGCCTGCCGTTATCATCACAACTCCGCAACCCTCACTTTACATTGGAAACAACGTATGGGGACCTCCCCATGCTATTTCTCGGATGAGGCTAAGAGACATGCACTTTTAAAACAATCTCATTTGCTGCACACACAGTATTTACGTCGATATCCGTATACAATGTAGAATACCGTAGCGAAGCACGGGTACATTTGCTAGTCTATATATATAAAAGCAAGTCGGGCTGGAGCGATGTATATATAAATATTTAAAAATGAAACAAGACGTGAATTAATGAGGCACTTCCAGAAATCTCAGAAATTTGAAACTTGGTACGTGGGAAACTGATGACCCCAGGATCCCTAGAAAAATCGGAAATTCTCAAAATTCCCTGAAGGGGGCACGCTGGGGGGGCTCAAATTTTGGGCTCAGCATAAGAACACAGTCGTATAGTATATCCAAAACGATAACCTATAGGTTTCGTGGGCTTAAAAATTTTCGGGAATTTCCTCATTTTTATCCCCTATCCCCCCAAATCAAGATGGCGGCACAACCTGCCAGACGAGGTAGACAATTGAAATTTGGTGAATATATAGCTTTTGGTCCCTAACCGACGGGAAAATTCAAAGATGTTCAAATTTTTCACTTTTTACCCCCCAAAGATATCGAAATATGGAGGCAATTTTAATGACTGTGCAGACATTCCTTTTGAGCTATTTTTTGGCTAAACGGTAAGTCGTATCACAAAACGGATGGCACAATGTCCCCTCAATTCGGAGTGATCTACAACTTTGGTCCTGTGACATTTTGTCGTATCTCTCTCCCTTATACGTTAAATTTGGCCGTATTTCTGGATTGTTCGTAAATTTGGTGATTTTTACAAGTAAATTTCAATGTTTGACACACTTATAAGAATGATAGGATGATCGCGCTAGGTGTGCACATTCACACCATTAAGGGACATATGTGTACCAAATTTCATGATTCTAGCTTATACATAAGTAGGCAAAATGTAATGTAAAATGTTAAAAATGCACACAAATTTCACCCTATTCAATATTTGAACTCAATCTACCCCCTTAATATGGGAGATACGAGGATATGGTTTAGAAACAAACATTTAGTGCGATAAATGAGGCGTCTGATGGCGCAAACCGTTTCTTAATATCATAAACCGTTTAGGAGATATGAATCTCGAAGTGGAAGTCTGCACTTTTCAACGTGCTCATGCTTATCCGTCATCTATATATATAAAAGCAAGTCGGGCTGGAGCGATGTATATATAAATATTTAAAAATGAAACAAGACGTGAATTAATGAGGCACTTCCAGAAATCTCAGAAATTTGAAACTTGGTACGTGGGAAACTGATGACCCCAGGATCCCTAGAAAAATCGGAAATTCTCAAAATTCCCTGAAGGGGGCACGCTGGGGGGGCTCAAATTTTGGGCTCAGCATAAGAACACAGTCGTATAGTATATCCAAAACGATAACCTATAGGTTTCGTGGGCTTAAAAATTTTCGGGAATTTCCTCATTTTTATCCCCTATCCCCCCAAATCAAGATGGCGGCACAACCTGCCAGACGAGGTAGACAATTGAAATTTGGTGGATATATAGCTTTTGGTCCCTAACCGACGGGAAAATTCCAAGATGTTCAAATTTTTCACTTTTTACCCCCCAAAGATATCGAAATATGGAGGCAATTTTAATGACTGTGCAGACATTCCTTTTGAGCTATTTTTTGGCTAAACGGTAAGTCGTATCACAAAGCGGATGGCACAATGTCCCTTCAATTCGGAGTGATCTACAACTTTGGTCCTGTGACATTTTGTCGTATCTCTCTCCCTTATACGTTAAATTTGGCCGTATTTCTGGATTGTTCGTAAATTTGGTGATTTTTACAAGTAAATTTCAATGTTTGACACACTTATAAGAATGATAGGATGATCGCGCTAGGTGTGCACATTCACACCATTTAGGGACATATGTGTACCAAATTTCATGATTCTAGCTTATACATAAGTAGGCAAAATGTAATGTAAAATGTTAAAAATGCACCCAAATTTCACCCTATTCAATATTTGAACTCAATTTACCCCCTTAATATGGGAGATACGAGGATATGGTTTAGAAACAAACATTTAGGGCGATAAATGAGGCGTCTGATGGCGCAAACCGTTTCTTAATATCATAAACCGTTTAGGAGATATGAATCTCGAAGTGGAAGTCTGCACTTTTCAACGTGCTCATGCTTATCCGTCATCTATATATATAAAAGCAAGTCGGGCTGGAGCGATGTATATATAAATATTTAAAAATGAAACAAGACGTGAATTAATGAGGCACTTCCAGAAATCTCAGAAATTTGAAACTTGGTACGTGGGAAACTGATGACCCCAGGATCCCTAGAAAAATCGGAAATTCTCAAAATTCCCTGAAGGGGGCACGCTGGGGGGGCTCAAATTTTGGGCTCAGCATAAGAACACAGTCGTATAGTATATCCAAAACGATAACCTATAGGTTTCGTGGGCTTAAAAATTTTCGGGAATTTCCTCATTTTTATCCCCTATCCCCCCAAATCAAGATGGCGGCACAACCTGCCAGACGAGGTAGACAATTGAAATTTGGTGAATATATAGCTTTTGGTCCCTAACCGACGGGAAAATTCCAAGATGTTCAAATTTTTCACTTTTTACCCCCCAAAGATATCGAAATATGGAGGCAATTTTAATGACTGTGCAGACATTCCTTTTGAGCTATTTTTTGGCTAAACGGTAAGTCGTATCACAAAGCGGATGGCACAATGTCCCTTCAATTCGGAGTGATCTACAACTTTGGTCCTGTGACATTTTGTCGTATCTCTCTCCCTTATACGTTAAATTTGGCCGTATTTCTGGATTGTTCGTAAATTTGGTTTTTTTACAAGTAAATTTCAATGTTTGACACACTTATAAGAATGATAGGATGATCGCGCTAGGTGTGCACATTCACACCATTAAGGGACATATGTGTACCAAATTTAATGATTCTAGCTTATACATAAGTAGGCAAAATGTAATGTAAAATGTTAAAAATGCACCCAAATTTCACCCTATTCAATATTTGAACTCAATTTACCCCCTTAATATGGAAGATACGAGGATATGGTTTCGAAACAAACATTTAGGACGATAAATGATGCGTCTGATGGCGCAAACCGTTTCTTAATATCATAAACCGTTTAGGAGATATGAATCTCGAAGTGGAAGTCTGCACTTTTCAACGTGCTCATGCTTATCCGTCATCTATATATATATATATATATATATATATAAAAGCAAGTCGGGCTGGAGCGATGTATATATAAATATTTAAAAATGAAACAAGACGTGAATTAATGAGGCACTTCCAGAAATCTCAGAAATTTGAAACTTGGTACGTGGGAAACTGATGACCCCAGGATCCCTAGAAAAATCGGAAATTCTCAAAATTCCCTGAAGGGGGCACGCTGGGGGGGGCTCAAATTTTGGGCTCAGCATAAGAACACAGTCGTATAGTATATCCAAAACGATAACCTATAGGTTTCGTGGGCTTAAAAATTTTCGGGAATTTCCTCATTTTTATCCCCTATCCCCCCAAATCAAGATGGCGGCACAACCTGCCAGACGTGGTAGACAATTGAAATTTGGTGAATATATAGCTTTTGGTCCCTAACCGACGGGAAAATTCCAAGATGTTCAAATTTTTCACTTTTTACCCCCAAAGATATCGAAATATGGAGGCAATTTTAATGACTGTGCAGACATTCCTTTTGAGCTATTTTTTTGGCTAAACGGTAAGTCGTATCACAAAACGGATGGCACAATATCCCTTCAATTCGGAGTGATCTACAACTTTGGTCCTGTGACATTTTGTCGTATCTCTCTCCCTTATACGTTAAATTTGGCCGTATTTCTGGATTGTTCGTAAATTTGGTGATTTTTACAAGTAAATTTCAATGTTTGACACACTTATAAGAATGATAGGATGATCGCGCTAGGTGTGCACATTTACACCATTAAGGGACATATGTGTACCAAATTTCATGATTCTAGCTTTTACATAAGTAGGCAAAATGTAATGTAAAATGTTAAAAATGCACCCAAATTTCACCCTATTCAATATTTGAACTCAATTTACCCCCTTAATATGGGAGATACGAGGATATGGTTTAGAAACAAACATTTAGGGCAATAAATGAGGCGTCTGATGGCGCAAACCGTTTCTTAATATCATAAACCGTTTAGGAGATATGAATCTCGAAGTGGAAGTCTGCACTTTTCAACGTGCTCATGCTTATCCGTCATCTATATATATAAAAGCAAGTCGGGCTGGAGCGATGTATATATAAATATTTAAAAATGAAACAAGACGTGAATTAATGAGGCACTTCCAGAAATCTCAGAAATTTGAAACTTGGTACGTGGGAAACTGATGACCCCAGGATCCCTAGAAAAATCGGAAATTCTCAAAATTCCCTGAAGGGGGCACGCTGGGGGGGCTCAAATTTTGGGCTCAGCATAAGAACACAGTCGTATAGTATATCCAAAACGATAACCTATAGGTTTCGTGGGCTTAAAAATTTTCGGGAATTTCCTCATTTTTATCCCCTATCCCCCCAAATCAAGATGGCGGCACAACCTGCCAGACGAGGTAGACAATTGAAATTTGGTGGATATATAGCTTTTGGTCCCTAACCGACGGGAAAATTCCAAGATGTTCAAATTTTTCACTTTTTACCCCCCAAAGATATCGAAATATGGAGGCAATTTTAATGACTGTGCAGACATTCCTTTTGAGCTATTTTTTGGCTAAACGGTAAGTCGTATCACAAAGCGGATGGCACAATGTCCCTTCAATTCGGAGTGATCTACAACTTTGGTCCTGTGACATTTTGTCGTATCTCTCTCCCTTATACGTTAAATTTGGCCGTATTTCTGGATTGTTCGTAAATTTGGTGATTTTTACAAGTAAATTTCAATGTTTGACACACTTATAAGAATGATAGGATGATCGCGCTAGGTGTGCACATTCACACCATTTAGGGACATATGTGTACCAAATTTCATGATTCTAGCTTATACATAAGTAGGCAAAATGTAATGTAAAATGTTAAAAATGCACCCAAATTTCACCCTATTCAATATTTGAACTCAATTTACCCCCTTAATATGGGGGATACGAGGATATGGTTCAGAAACAAAACATTTAGGACGATAAATGATGCGTCTGATGGCGCAAACCGTTTCTTAATATCATAAACCGTTTAGGAGATATGAATCTCGAAGTGGAAGTCTGCACTTTTCAACGTGCTCATGCTTATCCGTCATCTATATATATATAAAAGCAAGTCGGGCTGGAGCGATGTATATATAAATATTTAAAAATGAAACAAGACGTGAATTAATGAGGCACTTCCAGAAATCTCAGAAATTTGAAACTTGGTACGTGGGAAACTGATGACCCCAGGATCCCTAGAAAAATCGGAAATTCTCAAAATTCCCTGAAGGGGGCACGCTGGGGGGGGCTCAAATTTTGGGCTCAGCATAAGAACACAGTCGTATAGTATATCCAAAACGATAACCTATAGGTTTCGTGGGCTTAAAAATTTTCGGGAATTTCCTCATTTTTATCCCCTATCCCCCCAAATCAAGATGGCGGCACAACCTGCCAGACGTGGTAGACAATTGAAATTTGGTGAATATATAGCTTTTGGTCCCTAACCGACGGGAAAATTCCAAGATGTTCAAATTTTTCACTTTTTACCCCCAAAGATATCGAAATATGGAGGCAATTTTAATGACTGTGCAGACATTCCTTTTGAGCTATTTTTTTGGCTAAACGGTAAGTCGTATCACAAAACGGATGGCACAATATCCCTTCAATTCGGAGTGATCTACAACTTTGGTCCTGTGACATTTTGTCGTATCTCTCTCCCTTATACGTTAAATTTGGCCGTATTTCTGGATTGTTCGTAAATTTGGTGATTTTTACAAGTAAATTTCAATGTTTGACACACTTATAAGAATGATAGGATGATCGCGCTAGGTGTGCACATTCACACCATTAAGGGACATATGTGTACCAAATTTCATGATTCTAGCTTATACATAAGTAGGCAAAATGTAATGTAAAATGTTAAAAATGCACCCAAATTTCACCCTATTCAATATTTGAACTCAATTTACCCCCTTAATATGGGAGATACGAGGATATGGTTTAGAAACAAACATTTAGGGCTATAAATGAGGCGTCTGATGGCGCAAACTGTTTCTTAATATCATAAACCGTTTAGGAGATATGAATCTCGAAGTGGAAGTCTGCACTTTTCAACGTGCTCATGCTTATCCGTCATCTATATATATAAAAGCAAGTCGGGCTGGAGCGATGTATATATAAATATTTAAAAATGAAACAAGACGTGAATTAATGAGGCACTTCCAGAAATCTCAGAAATTTGAAACTTGGTACGTGGGAAACTGATGACCCCAGGATCCCTAGAAAAATCGGAAATTCTCAAAATTCCCTGAAGGGGGCACGCTGGGGGGGCTCAAATTTTGGGCTCAGCATAAGAACACAGTCGTATAGTATATCCAAAACGATAACCTATAGGTTTCGTGGGCTTAAAAATTTTCGGGAATTTCCTCATTTTTATCCCCTATCCCCCCAAATCAAGATGGCGGCACAACCTGCCAGACGAGGTAGACAATTGAAATTTGGTGAATATATAGCTTTTGGTCCCTAACCGACGGGAAAATTCCAAGATGTTCAAATTTTTCACTTTTTACCCCCCAAAGATATCGAAATATGGAGGCAATTTTAATGACTGTGCAGACATTCCTTTTGAGCTATTTTTTGGCTAAACGGTAAGTCGTATCACAAAGCGGATGGCACAATGTCCCTTCAATTCGGAGTGATCTACAACTTTGGTCCTGTGACATTTTGTCGTATCTCTCTCCCTTATACGTTAAATTTGGCCGTATTTCTGGATTGTTCGTAAATTTGGTTTTTTTACAAGTAAATTTCAATGTTTGACACACTTATAAGAATGATAGGATGATCGCGCTAGGTGTGCACATTCACACCATTAAGGGACATATGTGTACCAAATTTCATGATTCTAGCTTATACATAAGTAGGCAAAATGTAATGTAAAATGTTAAAAATGCACCCAAATTTCACCCTATTCAATATTTGAACTCAATTTACCCCCTTAATATGGGAGATACGAGGATATGGTTTAGAAACAAACATTTAGGACGATAAATGATGCGTCTGATGGCGCAAACCGTTTCTTAATATCATAAACCGTTTAGGAGATATGAATCTCGAAGTGGAAGTCTGCACTTTTCAACGTGCTCATGCTTATCCGTCATCTATAT
Organism: Anabrus simplex; assembly: GCF_040414725.1. NCBI lineage: Eukaryota > Metazoa > Arthropoda > Insecta > Orthoptera > Tettigoniidae > Anabrus > Anabrus simplex. The sequence goes on from NC_090267.1 coordinate 151,146,976, forward strand.
ATATATAAAAGCAAGTCGGGCTGGAGCGATGTATATATAAATATTTAAAAATGAAACAAGACGTGAATTAATGAGGCACTTCCAGAAATCTCAGAAATTTGAAACTTGGTACGTGGGAAACTGATGACCCCAGGATCCCTAGAAAAATCGGAAATTCTCAAAATTCCCTGAAGGGGGCACGCTGGGGGGGCTCAAATTTTGGGCTCAGCATAAGAACACAGTCGTATAGTATATCCAAAACGATAACCTATAGGTTTCGTGGGCTTAAAAATTTTCGGGAATTTCCTCATTTTTATCCCCTATCCCCCCAAATCAAGATGGCGGCACAACCTGCCAGACGAGGTAGACAATTGAAATTTGGTGAATATATAGCTTTTGGTCCCTAACCGACGGGAAAATTCCAAGATGTTCAAATTTTTCACTTTTTACCCCCCAAAGATATCGAAATATGGAGGCAATTTTAATGACTGTGCAGACATTCCTTTTGAGCTATTTTTTGGCTAAACGGTAAGTCGTATCACAAAGCGGATGGCACAATGTCCCTTCAATTCGGAGTGATCTACAACTTTGGTCCTGTGACATTTTGTCGTATCTCTCTCCCTTATACGTTAAATTTGGCCGTATTTCTGGATTGTTCGTAAATTTGGTTTTTTTACAAGTAAATTTCAATGTTTGACACACTTATAAGAATGATAGGATGATCGCGCTAGGTGTGCACATTCACACCATTAAGGGACATATGTGTACCAAATTTCATGATTCTAGCTTATACATAAGTAGGCAAAATGTAATGTAAAATGTTAAAAATGCACCCAAATTTCACCCTATTCAATATTTGAACTCAATTTACCCCCTTAATATGGAAGATACGAGGATATGGTTTCGAAACAAACATTTAGGACGATAAATGATGCGTCTGATGGCGCAAACCGTTTCTTAATATCATAAACCGTTTAGGAGATATGAATCTCGAAGTGGAAGTCTGCACTTTTCAACGTGCTCATGCTTATCCGTCATCTATATATATATATATATATATATAAAAGCAAGTCGGGCTGGAGCGATGTATATATAAATATTTAAAAATGAAACAAGACGTGAATTAATGAGGCACTTCCAGAAATCTCAGAAATTTGAAACTTGGTACGTGGGAAACTGATGACCCCAGGATCCCTAGAAAAATCGGAAATTCTCAAAATTCCCTGAAGGGGGCACGCTGGGGGGGGCTCAAATTTTGGGCTCAGCATAAGAACACAGTCGTATAGTATATCCAAAACGATAACCTATAGGTTTCGTGGGCTTAAAAATTTTCGGGAATTTCCTCATTTTTATCCCCTATCCCCCCAAATCAAGATGGCGGCACAACCTGCCAGACGTGGTAGACAATTGAAATTTGGTGAATATATAGCTTTTGGTCCCTAACCGACGGGAAAATTCCAAGATGTTCAAATTTTTCACTTTTTACCCCCAAAGATATCGAAATATGGAGGCAATTTTAATGACTGTGCAGACATTCCTTTTGAGCTATTTTTTTGGCTAAACGGTAAGTCGTATCACAAAACGGATGGCACAATATCCCTTCAATTCGGAGTGATCTACAACTTTGGTCCTGTGACATTTTGTCGTATCTCTCTCCCTTATACGTTAAATTTGGCCGTATTTCTGGATTGTTCGTAAATTTGGTGATTTTTACAAGTAAATTTCAATGTTTGACACACTTATAAGAATGATAGGATGATCGCGCTAGGTGTGCACATTCACACCATTAAGGGACATATGTGTACCAAATTTCATGATTCTAGCTTATACATAAGTAGGCAAAATGTAATGTAAAATGTTAAAAATGCACCCAAATTTCACCCTATTCAATATTTGAACTCAATTTACCCCCTTAATATGGGAGATACGAGGATATGGTTTAGAAACAAACATTTAGGGCGATAAATGAGGCGTCTGATGGCGCAAACTGTTTCTTAATATCATAAACCGTTTAGGAGATATGAATCTCGAAGTGGAAGTCTGCACTTTTCAACGTGCTCATGCTTATCCGTCATCTATATATATAAAAGCAAGTCGGGCTGGAGCGATGTATATATAAATATTTAAAAATGAAACAAGACGTGAATTAATGAGGCACTTCCAGAAATCTCAGAAATTTGAAACTTGGTACGTGGGAAACTGATGACCCCAGGATCCCTAGAAAAATCGGAAATTCTCAAAATTCCCTGAAGGGGGCACGCTGGGGGGGCTCAAATTTTGGGCTCAGCATAAGAACACAGTCGTATAGTATATCCAAAACGATAACCTATAGGTTTCGTGGGCTTAAAAATTTTCGGGAATTTCCTCATTTTTATCCCCTATCCCCCCAAATCAAGATGGCGGCACAACCTGCCAGACGAGGTAGACAATTGAAATTTGGTGAATATATAGCTTTTGGTCCCTAACCGACGGGAAAATTCCAAGATGTTCAAATTTTTCACTTTTTACCCCCCAAAGATATCGAAATATGGAGGCAATTTTAATGACTGTGCAGACATTCCTTTTGAGCTATTTTTTGGCTAAACGGTAAGTCGTATCACAAAGCGGATGGCACAATGTCCCTTCAATTCGGAGTGATCTACAACTTTGGTCCTGTGACATTTTGTCGTATCTCTCTCCCTTATACGTTAAATTTGGCCGTATTTCTGGATTGTTCGTAAATTTGGTTTTTTTACAAGTAAATTTCAATGTTTGACACACTTATAAGAATGATAGGATGATCGCGCTAGGTGTGCACATTCACACCATTAAGGGACATATGTGTACCAAATTTCATGATTCTAGCTTATACATAAGTAGGCAAAATGTAATGTAAAATGTTAAAAATGCACCCAAATTTCACCCTATTCAATATTTGAACTCAATTTACCCCCTTAATATGGGAGATACGAGGATATGGTTTAGAAACAAACATTTAGGACGATAAATGATGCGTCTGATGGCGCAAACCGTTTCTTAATATCATAAACCGTTTAGGAGATATGAATCTCGAAGTGGAAGTCTGCACTTTTCAACGTGCTCATGCTTATCCGTCATCTATATATATATAAAAGCAAGTCGGGCTGGAGCGATGTATATATAAATATTTAAAAATGAAACAAGACGTGAATTAATGAGGCACTTCCAGAAATCTCAGAAATTTGAAACTTGGTACGTGGGAAACTGATGACCCCAGGATCCCTAGAAAAATCGGAAATTCTCAAAATTCCCTGAAGGGGGCACGCTGGGGGGGCTCAAATTTTGGGCTCAGCATAAGAACACAGTCGTATAGTATATCCAAAACGATAACCTATAGGTTTCGTGGGCTTAAAAATTTTCGGGAATTTCCTCATTTTTATCCCCTATCCCCCCAAATCAAGATGGCGGCACAACCTGCCAGACGAGGTAGACAATTGAAATTTGGTGAATATATAGCTTTTGGTCCCTAACCGACGGGAAAATTCCAAGATGTTCAAATTTTTCACTTTTTACCCCCCAAAGATATCGAAATATGGAGGCAATTTTAATGACTGTGCAGACATTCCTTTTGAGCTATTTTTTGGCTAAACGGTAAGTCGTATCACAAAGCGGATGGCACAACGTCCCTTCAATTCGGAGTGATCTACAACTTTGGTCCTGTGACATTTTGTCGTATCTCTCTCCCTTATACGTTAAATTTGGCCGTATTTCTGGATTGTTCGTAAATTTGGTTTTTTTACAAGTAAATTTCAATGTTTGACACACTTATAAGAATGATAGGATGATCGCGCTAGGTGTGCACATTCACACCATTAAGGGACATATGTGTACCAAATTTCATGATTCTAGCTTATACATAAGTAGGCAAAATGTAATGTAAAATGTTAAAAATGCACCCAAATTTCACCCTATTCAATATTTGAACTCAATTTACCCCCTTAATATGGAAGATACGAGGATATGGTTTCGAAACAAACATTTAGGACGATAAATGATGCGTCTGATGGCGCAAACCGTTTCTTAATATCATAAACCGTTTAGGAGATATGAATCTCGAAGTGGAAGTCTGCACTTTTCAACGTGCTCATGCTTATCCGTCATCTATATATATATATATATATATATAAAAGCAAGTCGGGCTGGAGCGATGTATATATAAATATTTAAAAATGAAACAAGACGTGAATTAATGAGGCACTTCCAGAAATCTCAGAAATTTGAAACTTGGTACGTGGGAAACTGATGACCCCAGGATCCCTAGAAAAATCGGAAATTCTCAAAATTCCCTGAAGGGGGCACGCTGGGGGGGGGCTCAAATTTTGGGCTCAGCATAAGAACACAGTCGTATAGTATATCCAAAACGATAACCTATAGGTTTCGTGGGCTTAAAAATTTTCGGGAATTTCCTCATTTTTATCCCCTATCCCCCCAAATCAAGATGGCGGCACAACCTGCCAGACGTGGTAGACAATTGAAATTTGGTGAATATATAGCTTTTGGTCCCTAACCGACGGGAAAATTCCAAGATGTTCAAATTTTTCACTTTTTACCCCCAAAGATATCGAAATATGGAGGCAATTTTAATGACTGTGCAGACATTCCTTTTGAGCTATTTTTTGGCTAAACGGTAAGTCGTATCACAAAACGGATGGCACAATATCCCTTCAATTCGGAGTGATCTACAACTTTGGTCCTGTGACATTTTGTCGTATCTCTCTCCCTTATACGTTAAATTTGGCCGTATTTCTGGATTGTTCGTAAATTTGGTGATTTTTACAAGTAAATTTCAATGTTTGACACACTTATAAGAATGATAGGATGATCGCGCTAGGTGTGCACATTCACACCATTAAGGGACATATGTGTACCAAATTTCATGATTCTAGCTTATACATAAGTAGGCAAAATGTAATGTAAAATGTTAAAAATGCACCCAAATTTCACCCTATTCAATATTTGAACTCAATTTACCCCCTTAATATGGGAGATACGAGGATATGGTTTAGAAACAAACATTTAGGGCGATAAATGAGGCGTCTGATGGCGCAAACTGTTTCTTAATATCATAAACCGTTTAGGAGATATGAATCTCGAAGTGGAAGTCTGCACTTTTCAACGTGCTCATGCTTATCCGTCATCTATATATATAAAAGCAAGTCGGGCTGGAGCGATGTATATATAAATATTTAAAAATGAAACAAGACGTGAATTAATGAGGCACTTCCAGAAATCTCAGAAATTTGAAACTTGGTACGTGGGAAACTGATGACCCCAGGATCCCTAGAAAAATCGGAAATTCTCAAAATTCCCTGAAGGGGGCACGCTGGGGGGGCTCAAATTTTGGGCTCAGCATAAGAACACAGTCGTATAGTATATCCAAAACGATAACCTATAGGTTTCGTGGGCTTAAAAATTTTCGGGAATTTCCTCATTTTTATCCCCTATCCCCCCAAATCAAGATGGCGGCACAACCTGCCAGACGAGGTAGACAATTGAAATTTGGTGAATATATAGCTTTTGGTCCCTAACCGACGGGAAAATTCCAAGATGTTCAAATTTTTCACTTTTTACCCCCCAAAGATATCGAAATATGGAGGCAATTTTAATGACTGTGCAGACATTCCTTTTGAGCTATTTTTTGGCTAAACGGTAAGTCGTATCACAAAGCGGATGGCACAATGTCCCTTCAATTCGGAGTGATCTACAACTTTGGTCCTGTGACATTTTGTCGTATCTCTCTCCCTTATACGTTAAATTTGGCCGTATTTCTGGATTGTTCGTAAATTTGGTTTTTTTACAAGTAAATTTCAATGTTTGACACACTTATAAGAATGATAGGATGATCGCGCTAGGTGTGCACATTCACACCATTAAGGGACATATGTGTACCAAATTTCATGATTCTAGCTTATACATAAGTAGGCAAAATGTAATGTAAAATGTTAAAAATGCACCCAAATTTCACCCTATTCAATATTTGAACTCAATTTACCCCCTTAATATGGGAGATACGAGGATATGGTTTAGAAACAAACATTTAGGACGATAAATGATGCGTCTGATGGCGCAAACCGTTTCTTAATATCATAAACCGTTTAGGAGATATGAATCTCGAAGTGGAAGTCTGCACTTTTCAACGTGCTCATGCTTATCCGTCATCTATATATATATAAAAGCAAGTCGGGCTGGAGCGATGTATATATAAATATTTAAAAATGAAACAAGACGTGAATTAATGAGGCACTTCCAGAAATCTCAGAAATTTGAAACTTGGTACGTGGGAAACTGATGACCCCAGGATCCCTAGAAAAATCGGAAATTCTCAAAATTCCCTGAAGGGGGCACGCTGGGGGGGCTCAAATTTTGGGCTCAGCATAAGAACACAGTCGTATAGTATATCCAAAACGATAACCTATAGGTTTCGTGGGCTTAAAAATTTTCGGGAATTTCCTCATTTTTATCCCCTATCCCCCCAAATCAAGATGGCGGCACAACCTGCCAGACGAGGTAGACAATTGAAATTTGGTGAATATATAGCTTTTGGTCCCTAACCGACGGGAAAATTCCAAGATGTTCAAATTTTTCACTTTTTACCCCCCAAAGATATCGAAATATGGAGGCAATTTTAATGACTGTGCAGACATTCCTTTTGAGCTATTTTTTGGCTAAACGGTAAGTCGTATCACAAAGCGGATGGCACAACGTCCCTTCAATTCGGAGTGATCTACAACTTTGGTCCTGTGACATTTTGTCGTATCTCTCTCCCTTATACGTTAAATTTGGCCGTATTTCTGGATTGTTCGTAAATTTGGTTTTTTTACAAGTAAATTTCAATGTTTGACACACTTATAAGAATGATAGGATGATCGCGCTAGGTGTGCACATTCACACCATTAAGGGACATATGTGTACCAAATTTCATGATTCTAGCTTATACATAAGTAGGCAAAATGTAATGTAAAATGTTAAAAATGCACCCAAATTTCACCCTATTCAATATTTGAACTCAATTTACCCCCTTAATATGGAAGATACGAGGATATGGTTTCGAAACAAACATTTAGGACGATAAATGATGCGTCTGATGGCGCAAACCGTTTCTTAATATCATAAACCGTTTAGGAGATATGAATCTCGAAGTGGAAGTCTGCACTTTTCAACGTGCTCATGCTTATCCGTCATCTATATATATATAAAAGCAAGTCGGGCTGGAGCGATGTATATATAAATATTTAAAAATGAAACAAGACGTGAATTAATGAGGCACTTCCAGAAATCTCAGAAATTTGAAACTTGGTACGTGGGAAACTGATGACCCCAGGATCCCTAGAAAAATCGGAAATTCTCAAAATTCCCTGAAGGGGGCACGCTGGGGGGGCTCAAATTTTGGGCTCAGCATAAGAACACAGTCGTATAGTATATCCAAAACGATAACCTATAGGTTTCGTGGGCTTAAAAATTTTCGGGAATTTCCTCATTTTTATCCCCTATCCCCCCAAATCAAGATGGCGGCACAACCTGCCAGACGAGGTAGACAATTGAAATTTGGTGAATATATAGCTTTTGGTCCCTAACCGACGGGAAAATTCCAAGATGTTCAAATTTTTCACTTTTTACCCCCCAAAGATATCGAAATATGGAGGCAATTTTAATGACTGTGCAGACATTCCTTTTGAGCTATTTTTTGGCTAAACGGTAAGTCGTATCACAAAGCGGATGGCACAACGTCCCTTCAATTCGGAGTGATCTACAACTTTGGTCCTGTGACATTTTGTCGTATCTCTCTCCCTTATACGTTAAATTTGGCCGTATTTCTGGATTGTTCGTAAATTTGGTTTTTTTACAAGTAAATTTCAATGTTTGACACACTTATAAGAATGATAGGATGATCGCGCTAGGTGTGCACATTCACACCATTAAGGGACATATGTGTACCAAATTTCATGATTCTAGCTTATACATAAGTAGGCAAAATGTAATGTAAAATGTTAAAAATGCACCCAAATTTCACCCTATTCAATATTTGAACTCAATTTACCCCCTTAATATGGAAGATACGAGGATATGGTTTCGAAACAAACATTTAGGACGATAAATGATGCGTCTGATGGCGCAAACCGTTTCTTAATATCATAAACCGTTTAGGAGATATGAATCTCGAAGTGGAAGTCTGCACTTTTCAACGTGCTCATGCTTATCCGTCATCTATATATATATATATATATATATAAAAGCAAGTCGGGCTGGAGCGATGTATATATAAATATTTAAAAATGAAACAAGACGTGAATTAATGAGGCACTTCCAGAAATCTCAGAAATTTGAAACTTGGTACGTGGGAAACTGATGACCCCAGGATCCCTAGAAAAATCGGAAATTCTCAAAATTCCCTGAAGGGGGCACGCTGGGGGGGGGCTCAAATTTTGGGCTCAGCATAAGAACACAGTCGTATAGTATATCCAAAACGATAACCTATAGGTTTCGTGGGCTTAAAAATTTTCGGGAATTTCCTCATTTTTATCCCCTATCCCCCCAAATCAAGATGGCGGCACAACCTGCCAGACGTGGTAGACAATTGAAATTTGGTGAATATATAGCTTTTGGTCCCTAACCGACGGGAAAATTCCAAGATGTTCAAATTTTTCACTTTTTACCCCCAAAGATATCGAAATATGGAGGCAATTTTAATGACTGTGCAGACATTCCTTTTGAGCTATTTTTTGGCTAAACGGTAAGTCGTATCACAAAACGGATGGCACAATATCCCTTCAATTCGGAGTGATCTACAACTTTGGTCCTGTGACATTTTGTCGTATCTCTCTCCCTTATACGTTAAATTTGGCCGTATTTCTGGATTGTTCGTAAATTTGGTGATTTTTACAAGTAAATTTCAATGTTTGACACACTTATAAGAATGATAGGATGATCGCGCTAGGTGTGCACATTCACACCATTAAGGGACATATGTGTACCAAATTTCATGATTCTAGCTTATACATAAGTAGGCAAAATGTAATGTAAAATGTTAAAAATGCACCCAAATTTCACCCTATTCAATATTTGAACTCAATTTACCCCCTTAATATGGGAGATACGAGGATATGGTTTAGAAACAAACATTTAGGGCGATAAATGAGGCGTCTGATGGCGCAAACTGTTTCTTAATATCATAAACCGTTTAGGAGATATGAATCTCGAAGTGGAAGTCTGCACTTTTCAACGTGCTCATGCTTATCCGTCATCTATATATATAAAAGCAAGTCGGGCTGGAGCGATGTATATATAAATATTTAAAAATGAAACAAGACGTGAATTAATGAGGCACTTCCAGAAATCTCAGAAATTTGAAACTTGGTACGTGGGAAACTGATGACCCCAGGATCCCTAGAAAAATCGGAAATTCTCAAAATTCCCTGAAGGGGGCACGCTGGGGGGGCTCAAATTTTGGGCTCAGCATAAGAACACAGTCGTATAGTATATCCAAAACGATAACCTATAGGTTTCGTGGGCTTAAAAATTTTCGGGAATTTCCTCATTTTTATCCCCTATCCCCCCAAATCAAGATGGCGGCACAACCTGCCAGACGAGGTAGACAATTGAAATTTGGTGAATATATAGCTTTTGGTCCCTAACCGACGGGAAAATTCCAAGATGTTCAAATTTTTCACTTTTTACCCCCCAAAGATATCGAAATATGGAGGCAATTTTAATGACTGTGCAGACATTCCTTTTGAGCTATTTTTTGGCTAAACGGTAAGTCGTATCACAAAGCGGATGGCACAATGTCCCTTCAATTCGGAGTGATCTACAACTTTGGTCCTGTGACATTTTGTCGTATCTCTCTCCCTTATACGTTAAATTTGGCCGTATTTCTGGATTGTTCGTAAATTTGGTTTTTTTACAAGTAAATTTCAATGTTTGACACACTTATAAGAATGATAGGATGATCGCGCTAGGTGTGCACATTCACACCATTAAGGGACATATGTGTACCAAATTTCATGATTCTAGCTTATACATAAGTAGGCAAAATGTAATGTAAAATGTTAAAAATGCACCCAAATTTCACCCTATTCAATATTTGAACTCAATTTACCCCCTTAATATGGGAGATACGAGGATATGGTTTAGAAACAAACATTTAGGACGATAAATGATGCGTCTGATGGCGCAAACCGTTTCTTAATATCATAAACCGTTTAGGAGATATGAATCTCGAAGTGGAAGTCTGCACTTTTCAACGTGCTCATGCTTATCCGTCATCTATATATATATAAAAGCAAGTCGGGCTGGAGCGATGTATATATAAATATTTAAAAATGAAACAAGACGTGAATTAATGAGGCACTTCCAGAAATCTCAGAAATTTGAAACTTGGTACGTGGGAAACTGATGACCCCAGGATCCCTAGAAAAATCGGAAATTCTCAAAATTCCCTGAAGGGGGCACGCTGGGGGGGCTCAAATTTTGGGCTCAGCATAAGAACACAGTCGTATAGTATATCCAAAACGATAACCTATAGGTTTCGTGGGCTTAAAAATTTTCGGGAATTTCCTCATTTTTATCCCCTATCCCCCCAAATCAAGATGGCGGCACAACCTGCCAGACGAGGTAGACAATTGAAATTTGGTGAATATATAGCTTTTGGTCCCTAACCGACGGGAAAATTCCAAGATGTTCAAATTTTTCACTTTTTACCCCCCAAAGATATCGAAATATGGAGGCAATTTTAATGACTGTGCAGACATTCCTTTTGAGCTATTTTTTGGCTAAACGGTAAGTCGTATCACAAAGCGGATGGCACAACGTCCCTTCAATTCGGAGTGATCTACAACTTTGGTCCTGTGACATTTTGTCGTATCTCTCTCCCTTATACGTTAAATTTGGCCGTATTTCTGGATTGTTCGTAAATTTGGTTTTTTTACAAGTAAATTTCAATGTTTGACACACTTATAAGAATGATAGGATGATCGCGCTAGGTGTGCACATTCACACCATTAAGGGACATATGTGTACCAAATTTCATGATTCTAGCTTATACATAAGTAGGCAAAATGTAATGTAAAATGTTAAAAATGCACCCAAATTTCACCCTATTCAATATTTGAACTCAATTTACCCCCTTAATATGGAAGATACGAGGATATGGTTTCGAAACAAACATTTAGGACGATAAATGATGCGTCTGATGGCGCAAACCGTTTCTTAATATCATAAACCGTTTAGGAGATATGAATCTCGAAGTGGAAGTCTGCACTTTTCAACGTGCTCATGCTTATCCGTCATCTATATATATATATATATATATATATATAAAAGCAAGTCGGGCTGGAGCGATGTATATATAAATATTTAAAAATGAAACAAGACGTGAATTAATGAGGCACTTCCAGAAATCTCAGAAATTTGAAACTTGGTACGTGGGAAACTGATGACCCCAGGATCCCTAGAAAAATCGGAAATTCTCAAAATTCCCTGAAGGGGGCACGCTGGGGGGGGGCTCAAATTTTGGGCTCAGCATAAGAACACAGTCGTATAGTATATCCAAAACGATAACCTATAGGTTTCGTGGGCTTAAAAATTTTCGGGAATTTCCTCATTTTTATCCCCTATCCCCCCAAATCAAGATGGCGGCACAACCTGCCAGACGTGGTAGACAATTGAAATTTGGTGAATATATAGCTTTTGGTCCCTAACCGACGGGAAAATTCCAAGATGTTCAAATTTTTCACTTTTTACCCCCAAAGATATCGAAATATGGAGGCAATTTTAATGACTGTGCAGACATTCCTTTTGAGCTATTTTTTGGCTAAACGGTAAGTCGTATCACAAAACGGATGGCACAATGTCCCTTCAATTCGGAGTGATCTACAACTTTGGTCCTGTGACATTTTGTCGTATCTCTCTCCCTTATACGTTAAATTTGGCCGTATTTCTGGATTGTTCGTAAATTTGGTGATTTTTACAAGTAAATTTCAATGTTTGACACACTTATAAGAATGATAGGATGATCGCGCTAGGTGTGCACATTTACACCATTAAGGGACATATGTGTACCAAATTTCATGATTCTAGCTTTTACATAAGTAGGCAAAATGTAATGTAAAATGTTAAAAATGCACCCAAATTTCACCCTATTCAATATTTGAACTCAATTTACCCCCTTAATATGGGAGATACGAGGATATGGTTTAGAAACAAACATTTAGGGCAATAAATGAGGCGTCTGATGGCGCAAACCGTTTCTTAATATCATAAACCGTTTAGGAGATATGAATCTCGAAGTGGAAGTCTGCACTTTTCAACGTGCTCATGCTTATCCGTCATCTATATATATAAAAGCAAGTCGGGCTGGAGCGATGTATATATAAATATTTAAAAATGAAACAAGACGTGAATTAATGAGGCACTTCCAGAAATCTCAGAAATTTGAAACTTGGTACGTGGGAAACTGATGACCCCAGGATCCCTAGAAAAATCGGAAATTCTCAAAATTCCCTGAAGGGGGCACGCTGGGGGGGCTCAAATTTTGGGCTCAGCATAAGAACACAGTCGTATAGTATATCCAAAACGATAACCTATAGGTTTCGTGGGCTTAAAAATTTTCGGGAATTTCCTCATTTTTATCCCCTATCCCCCCAAATCAAGATGGCGGCACAACCTGCCAGACGAGGTAGACAATTGAAATTTGGTGGATATATAGCTTTTGGTCCCTAACCGACGGGAAAATTCCAAGATGTTCAAATTTTTCACTTTTTACCCCCCAAAGATATCGAAATATGGAGGCAATTTTAATGACTGTGCAGACATTCCTTTTGAGCTATTTTTTGGCTAAACGGTAAGTCGTATCACAAAGCGGATGGCACAATGTCCCTTCAATTCGGAGTGATCTACAACTTTGGTCCTGTGACATTTTGTCGTATCTCTCTCCCTTATACGTTAAATTTGGCCGTATTTCTGGATTGTTCGTAAATTTGGTGATTTTTACAAGTAAATTTCAATGTTTGACACACTTATAAGAATGATAGGATGATCGCGCTAGGTGTGCACATTCACACCATTTAGGGACATATGTGTACCAAATTTCATGATTCTAGCTTATACATAAGTAGGCAAAATGTAATGTAAAATGTTAAAAATGCACCCAAATTTCACCCTATTCAATATTTGAACTCAATTTACCCCCTTAATATGGGGGATACGAGGATATGGTTCAGAAACAAAACATTTAGGACGATAAATGATGCGTCTGATGGCGCAAACCGTTTCTTAATATCATAAACCGTTTAGGAGATATGAATCTCGAAGTGGAAGTCTGCACTTTTCAACGTGCTCATGCTTATCCGTCATCTATATATATATAAAAGCAAGTCGGGCTGGAGCGATGTATATATAAATATTTAAAAATGAAACAAGACGTGAATTAATGAGGCACTTCCAGAAATCTCAGAAATTTGAAACTTGGTACGTGGGAAACTGATGACCCCAGGATCCCTAGAAAAATCGGAAATTCTCAAAATTCCCTGAAGGGGGCACGCTGGGGGGGGCTCAAATTTTGGGCTCAGCATAAGAACACAGTCGTATAGTATATCCAAAACGATAACCTATAGGTTTCGTGGGCTTAAAAATTTTCGGGAATTTCCTCATTTTTATCCCCTATCCCCCCAAATCAAGATGGCGGCACAACCTGCCAGACGTGGTAGACAATTGAAATTTGGTGAATATATAGCTTTTGGTCCCTAACCGACGGGAAAATTCCAAGATGTTCAAATTTTTCACTTTTTACCCCCAAAGATATCGAAATATGGAGGCAATTTTAATGACTGTGCAGACATTCCTTTTGAGCTATTTTTTTGGCTAAACGGTAAGTCGTATCACAAAACGGATGGCACAATATCCCTTCAATTCGGAGTGATCTACAACTTTGGTCCTGTGACATTTTGTCGTATCTCTCTCCCTTATACGTTAAATTTGGCCGTATTTCTGGATTGTTCGTAAATTTGGTGATTTTTACAAGTAAATTTCAATGTTTGACACACTTATAAGAATGATAGGATGATCGCGCTAGGTGTGCACATTCACACCATTAAGGGACATATGTGTACCAAATTTCATGATTCTAGCTTATACATAAGTAGGCAAAATGTAATGTAAAATGTTAAAAATGCACCCAAATTTCACCCTATTCAATATTTGAACTCAATTTACCCCCTTAATATGGGAGATACGAGGATATGGTTTAGAAACAAACATTTAGGGCGATAAATGAGGCGTCTGATGGCGCAAACTGTTTCTTAATATCATAAACCGTTTAGGAGATATGAATCTCGAAGTGGAAGTCTGCACTTTTCAACGTGCTCATGCTTATCCGTCATCTATATATATAAAAGCAAGTCGGGCTGGAGCGATGTATATATAAATATTTAAAAATGAAACAAGACGTGAATTAATGAGGCACTTCCAGAAATCTCAGAAATTTGAAACTTGGTACGTGGGAAACTGATGACCCCAGGATCCCTAGAAAAATCGGAAATTCTCAAAATTCCCTGAAGGGGGCACGCTGGGGGGGCTCAAATTTTGGGCTCAGCATAAGAACACAGTCGTATAGTATATCCAAAACGATAACCTATAGGTTTCGTGGGCTTAAAAATTTTCGGGAATTTCCTCATTTTTATCCCCTATCCCCCCAAATCAAGATGGCGGCACAACCTGCCAGACGAGGTAGACAATTGAAATTTGGTGAATATATAGCTTTTGGTCCCTAACCGACGGGAAAATTCCAAGATGTTCAAATTTTTCACTTTTTACCCCCCAAAGATATCGAAATATGGAGGCAATTTTAATGACTGTGCAGACATTCCTTTTGAGCTATTTTTTGGCTAAACGGTAAGTCGTATCACAAAGCGGATGGCACAATGTCCCTTCAATTCGGAGTGATCTACAACTTTGGTCCTGTGACATTTTGTCGTATCTCTCTCCCTTATACGTTAAATTTGGCCGTATTTCTGGATTGTTCGTAAATTTGGTTTTTTTACAAGTAAATTTCAATGTTTGACACACTTATAAGAATGATAGGATGATCGCGCTAGGTGTGCACATTCACACCATTAAGGGACATATGTGTACCAAATTTCATGATTCTAGCTTATACATAAGTAGGCAAAATGTAATGTAAAATGTTAAAAATGCACCCAAATTTCACCCTATTCAATATTTGAACTCAATTTACCCCCTTAATATGGGAGATACGAGGATATGGTTTAGAAACAAACATTTAGGACGATAAATGATGCGTCTGATGGCGCAAACCGTTTCTTAATATCATAAACCGTTTAGGAGATATGAATCTCGAAGTGGAAGTCTGCACTTTTCAACGTGCTCATGCTTATCCGTCATCTATATATATATAAAAGCAAGTCGGGCTGGAGCGATGTATATATAAATATTTAAAAATGAAACAAGACGTGAATTAATGAGGCACTTCCAGAAATCTCAGAAATTTGAAACTTGGTACGTGGGAAACTGATGACCCCAGGATCCCTAGAAAAATCGGAAATTCTCAAAATTCCCTGAAGGGGGCACGCTGGGGGGGCTCAAATTTTGGGCTCAGCATAAGAACACAGTCGTATAGTATATCCAAAACGATAACCTATAGGTTTCGTGGGCTTAAAAATTTTCGGGAATTTCCTCATTTTTATCCCCTATCCCCCCAAATCAAGATGGCGGCACAACCTGCCAGACGAGGTAGACAATTGAAATTTGGTGAATATATAGCTTTTGGTCCCTAACCGACGGGAAAATTCCAAGATGTTCAAATTTTTCACTTTTTACCCCCCAAAGATATCGAAATATGGAGGCAATTTTAATGACTGTGCAGACATTCCTTTTGAGCTATTTTTTGGCTAAACGGTAAGTCGTATCACAAAGCGGATGGCACAACGTCCCTTCAATTCGGAGTGATCTACAACTTTGGTCCTGTGACATTTTGTCGTATCTCTCTCCCTTATACGTTAAATTTGGCCGTATTTCTGGATTGTTCGTAAATTTGGTTTTTTTACAAGTAAATTTCAATGTTTGACACACTTATAAGAATGATAGGATGATCGCGCTAGGTGTGCACATTCACACCATTAAGGGACATATGTGTACCAAATTTCATGATTCTAGCTTATACATAAGTAGGCAAAATGTAATGTAAAATGTTAAAAATGCACCCAAATTTCACCCTATTCAATATTTGAACTCAATTTACCCCCTTAATATGGAAGATACGAGGATATGGTTTCGAAACAAACATTTAGGACGATAAATGATGCGTCTGATGGCGCAAACCGTTTCTTAATATCATAAACCGTTTAGGAGATATGAATCTCGAAGTGGAAGTCTGCACTTTTCAACGTGCTCATGCTTATCCGTCATCTATATATATATAAAAGCAAGTCGGGCTGGAGCGATGTATATATAAATATTTAAAAATGAAACAAGACGTGAATTAATGAGGCACTTCCAGAAATCTCAGAAATTTGAAACTTGGTACGTGGGAAACTGATGACCCCAGGATCCCTAGAAAAATCGGAAATTCTCAAAATTCCCTGAAGGGGGCACGCTGGGGGGGCTCAAATTTTGGGCTCAGCATAAGAACACAGTCGTATAGTATATCCAAAACGATAACCTATAGGTTTCGTGGGCTTAAAAATTTTCGGGAATTTCCTCATTTTTATCCCCTATCCCCCCAAATCAAGATGGCGGCACAACCTGCCAGACGAGGTAGACAATTGAAATTTGGTGAATATATAGCTTTTGGTCCCTAACCGACGGGAAAATTCCAAGATGTTCAAATTTTTCACTTTTTACCCCCCAAAGATATCGAAATATGGAGGCAATTTTAATGACTGTGCAGACATTCCTTTTGAGCTATTTTTTGGCTAAACGGTAAGTCGTATCACAAAGCGGATGGCACAACGTCCCTTCAATTCGGAGTGATCTACAACTTTGGTCCTGTGACATTTTGTCGTATCTCTCTCCCTTATACGTTAAATTTGGCCGTATTTCTGGATTGTTCGTAAATTTGGTTTTTTTACAAGTAAATTTCAATGTTTGACACACTTATAAGAATGATAGGATGATCGCGCTAGGTGTGCACATTCACACCATTAAGGGACATATGTGTACCAAATTTCATGATTCTAGCTTATACATAAGTAGGCAAAATGTAATGTAAAATGTTAAAAATGCACCCAAATTTCACCCTATTCAATATTTGAACTCAATTTACCCCCTTAATATGGAAGATACGAGGATATGGTTTCGAAACAAACATTTAGGACGATAAATGATGCGTCTGATGGCGCAAACCGTTTCTTAATATCATAAACCGTTTAGGAGATATGAATCTCGAAGTGGAAGTCTGCACTTTTCAACGTGCTCATGCTTATCCGTCATCTATATATATATATATATATATATAAAAGCAAGTCGGGCTGGAGCGATGTATATATAAATATTTAAAAATGAAACAAGACGTGAATTAATGAGGCACTTCCAGAAATCTCAGAAATTTGAAACTTGGTACGTGGGAAACTGATGACCCCAGGATCCCTAGAAAAATCGGAAATTCTCAAAATTCCCTGAAGGGGGCACGCTGGGGGGGGGCTCAAATTTTGGGCTCAGCATAAGAACACAGTCGTATAGTATATCCAAAACGATAACCTATAGGTTTCGTGGGCTTAAAAATTTTCGGGAATTTCCTCATTTTTATCCCCTATCCCCCCAAATCAAGATGGCGGCACAACCTGCCAGACGTGGTAGACAATTGAAATTTGGTGAATATATAGCTTTTGGTCCCTAACCGACGGGAAAATTCCAAGATGTTCAAATTTTTCACTTTTTACCCCCAAAGATATCGAAATATGGAGGCAATTTTAATGACTGTGCAGACATTCCTTTTGAGCTATTTTTTGGCTAAACGGTAAGTCGTATCACAAAACGGATGGCACAATATCCCTTCAATTCGGAGTGATCTACAACTTTGGTCCTGTGACATTTTGTCGTATCTCTCTCCCTTATACGTTAAATTTGGCCGTATTTCTGGATTGTTCGTAAATTTGGTGATTTTTACAAGTAAATTTCAATGTTTGACACACTTATAAGAATGATAGGATGATCGCGCTAGGTGTGCACATTCACACCATTAAGGGACATATGTGTACCAAATTTCATGATTCTAGCTTATACATAAGTAGGCAAAATGTAATGTAAAATGTTAAAAATGCACCCAAATTTCACCCTATTCAATATTTGAACTCAATTTACCCCCTTAATATGGGAGATACGAGGATATGGTTTAGAAACAAACATTTAGGGCGATAAATGAGGCGTCTGATGGCGCAAACTGTTTCTTAATATCATAAACCGTTTAGGAGATATGAATCTCGAAGTGGAAGTCTGCACTTTTCAACGTGCTCATGCTTATCCGTCATCTATATATATAAAAGCAAGTCGGGCTGGAGCGATGTATATATAAATATTTAAAAATGAAACAAGACGTGAATTAATGAGGCACTTCCAGAAATCTCAGAAATTTGAAACTTGGTACGTGGGAAACTGATGACCCCAGGATCCCTAGAAAAATCGGAAATTCTCAAAATTCCCTGAAGGGGGCACGCTGGGGGGGCTCAAATTTTGGGCTCAGCATAAGAACACAGTCGTATAGTATATCCAAAACGATAACCTATAGGTTTCGTGGGCTTAAAAATTTTCGGGAATTTCCTCATTTTTATCCCCTATCCCCCCAAATCAAGATGGCGGCACAACCTGCCAGACGAGGTAGACAATTGAAATTTGGTGAATATATAGCTTTTGGTCCCTAACCGACGGGAAAATTCCAAGATGTTCAAATTTTTCACTTTTTACCCCCCAAAGATATCGAAATATGGAGGCAATTTTAATGACTGTGCAGACATTCCTTTTGAGCTATTTTTTGGCTAAACGGTAAGTCGTATCACAAAGCGGATGGCACAATGTCCCTTCAATTCGGAGTGATCTACAACTTTGGTCCTGTGACATTTTGTCGTATCTCTCTCCCTTATACGTTAAATTTGGCCGTATTTCTGGATTGTTCGTAAATTTGGTTTTTTTACAAGTAAATTTCAATGTTTGACACACTTATAAGAATGATAGGATGATCGCGCTAGGTGTGCACATTCACACCATTAAGGGACATATGTGTACCAAATTTCATGATTCTAGCTTATACATAAGTAGGCAAAATGTAATGTAAAATGTTAAAAATGCACCCAAATTTCACCCTATTCAATATTTGAACTCAATTTACCCCCTTAATATGGGAGATACGAGGATATGGTTTAGAAACAAACATTTAGGACGATAAATGATGCGTCTGATGGCGCAAACCGTTTCTTAATATCATAAACCGTTTAGGAGATATGAATCTCGAAGTGGAAGTCTGCACTTTTCAACGTGCTCATGCTTATCCGTCATCTATATATATATAAAAGCAAGTCGGGCTGGAGCGATGTATATATAAATATTTAAAAATGAAACAAGACGTGAATTAATGAGGCACTTCCAGAAATCTCAGAAATTTGAAACTTGGTACGTGGGAAACTGATGACCCCAGGATCCCTAGAAAAATCGGAAATTCTCAAAATTCCCTGAAGGGGGCACGCTGGGGGGGCTCAAATTTTGGGCTCAGCATAAGAACACAGTCGTATAGTATATCCAAAACGATAACCTATAGGTTTCGTGGGCTTAAAAATTTTCGGGAATTTCCTCATTTTTATCCCCTATCCCCCCAAATCAAGATGGCGGCACAACCTGCCAGACGAGGTAGACAATTGAAATTTGGTGAATATATAGCTTTTGGTCCCTAACCGACGGGAAAATTCCAAGATGTTCAAATTTTTCACTTTTTACCCCCCAAAGATATCGAAATATGGAGGCAATTTTAATGACTGTGCAGACATTCCTTTTGAGCTATTTTTTGGCTAAACGGTAAGTCGTATCACAAAGCGGATGGCACAACGTCCCTTCAATTCGGAGTGATCTACAACTTTGGTCCTGTGACATTTTGTCGTATCTCTCTCCCTTATACGTTAAATTTGGCCGTATTTCTGGATTGTTCGTAAATTTGGTTTTTTTACAAGTAAATTTCAATGTTTGACACACTTATAAGAATGATAGGATGATCGCGCTAGGTGTGCACATTCACACCATTAAGGGACATATGTGTACCAAATTTCATGATTCTAGCTTATACATAAGTAGGCAAAATGTAATGTAAAATGTTAAAAATGCACCCAAATTTCACCCTATTCAATATTTGAACTCAATTTACCCCCTTAATATGGAAGATACGAGGATATGGTTTCGAAACAAACATTTAGGACGATAAATGATGCGTCTGATGGCGCAAACCGTTTCTTAATATCATAAACCGTTTAGGAGATATGAATCTCGAAGTGGAAGTCTGCACTTTTCAACGTGCTCATGCTTATCCGTCATCTATATATATATATATATATATATATATAAAAGCAAGTCGGGCTGGAGCGATGTATATATAAATATTTAAAAATGAAACAAGACGTGAATTAATGAGGCACTTCCAGAAATCTCAGAAATTTGAAACTTGGTACGTGGGAAACTGATGACCCCAGGATCCCTAGAAAAATCGGAAATTCTCAAAATTCCCTGAAGGGGGCACGCTGGGGGGGGGCTCAAATTTTGGGCTCAGCATAAGAACACAGTCGTATAGTATATCCAAAACGATAACCTATAGGTTTCGTGGGCTTAAAAATTTTCGGGAATTTCCTCATTTTTATCCCCTATCCCCCCAAATCAAGATGGCGGCACAACCTGCCAGACGTGGTAGACAATTGAAATTTGGTGAATATATAGCTTTTGGTCCCTAACCGACGGGAAAATTCCAAGATGTTCAAATTTTTCACTTTTTACCCCCAAAGATATCGAAATATGGAGGCAATTTTAATGACTGTGCAGACATTCCTTTTGAGCTATTTTTTGGCTAAACGGTAAGTCGTATCACAAAACGGATGGCACAATGTCCCTTCAATTCGGAGTGATCTACAACTTTGGTCCTGTGACATTTTGTCGTATCTCTCTCCCTTATACGTTAAATTTGGCCGTATTTCTGGATTGTTCGTAAATTTGGTGATTTTTACAAGTAAATTTCAATGTTTGACACACTTATAAGAATGATAGGATGATCGCGCTAGGTGTGCACATTTACACCATTAAGGGACATATGTGTACCAAATTTCATGATTCTAGCTTTTACATAAGTAGGCAAAATGTAATGTAAAATGTTAAAAATGCACCCAAATTTCACCCTATTCAATATTTGAACTCAATTTACCCCCTTAATATGGGAGATACGAGGATATGGTTTAGAAACAAACATTTAGGGCAATAAATGAGGCGTCTGATGGCGCAAACCGTTTCTTAATATCATAAACCGTTTAGGAGATATGAATCTCGAAGTGGAAGTCTGCACTTTTCAACGTGCTCATGCTTATCCGTCATCTATATATATAAAAGCAAGTCGGGCTGGAGCGATGTATATATAAATATTTAAAAATGAAACAAGACGTGAATTAATGAGGCACTTCCAGAAATCTCAGAAATTTGAAACTTGGTACGTGGGAAACTGATGACCCCAGGATCCCTAGAAAAATCGGAAATTCTCAAAATTCCCTGAAGGGGGCACGCTGGGGGGGCTCAAATTTTGGGCTCAGCATAAGAACACAGTCGTATAGTATATCCAAAACGATAACCTATAGGTTTCGTGGGCTTAAAAATTTTCGGGAATTTCCTCATTTTTATCCCCTATCCCCCCAAATCAAGATGGCGGCACAACCTGCCAGACGAGGTAGACAATTGAAATTTGGTGGATATATAGCTTTTGGTCCCTAACCGACGGGAAAATTCCAAGATGTTCAAATTTTTCACTTTTTACCCCCCAAAGATATCGAAATATGGAGGCAATTTTAATGACTGTGCAGACATTCCTTTTGAGCTATTTTTTGGCTAAACGGTAAGTCGTATCACAAAGCGGATGGCACAATGTCCCTTCAATTCGGAGTGATCTACAACTTTGGTCCTGTGACATTTTGTCGTATCTCTCTCCCTTATACGTTAAATTTGGCCGTATTTCTGGATTGTTCGTAAATTTGGTGATTTTTACAAGTAAATTTCAATGTTTGACACACTTATAAGAATGATAGGATGATCGCGCTAGGTGTGCACATTCACACCATTTAGGGACATATGTGTACCAAATTTCATGATTCTAGCTTATACATAAGTAGGCAAAATGTAATGTAAAATGTTAAAAATGCACCCAAATTTCACCCTATTCAATATTTGAACTCAATTTACCCCCTTAATATGGGGGATACGAGGATATGGTTCAGAAACAAAACATTTAGGACGATAAATGATGCGTCTGATGGCGCAAACCGTTTCTTAATATCATAAACCGTTTAGGAGATATGAATCTCGAAGTGGAAGTCTGCACTTTTCAACGTGCTCATGCTTATCCGTCATCTATATATATATAAAAGCAAGTCGGGCTGGAGCGATGTATATATAAATATTTAAAAATGAAACAAGACGTGAATTAATGAGGCACTTCCAGAAATCTCAGAAATTTGAAACTTGGTACGTGGGAAACTGATGACCCCAGGATCCCTAGAAAAATCGGAAATTCTCAAAATTCCCTGAAGGGGGCACGCTGGGGGGGGCTCAAATTTTGGGCTCAGCATAAGAACACAGTCGTATAGTATATCCAAAACGATAACCTATAGGTTTCGTGGGCTTAAAAATTTTCGGGAATTTCCTCATTTTTATCCCCTATCCCCCCAAATCAAGATGGCGGCACAACCTGCCAGACGTGGTAGACAATTGAAATTTGGTGAATATATAGCTTTTGGTCCCTAACCGACGGGAAAATTCCAAGATGTTCAAATTTTTCACTTTTTACCCCCAAAGATATCGAAATATGGAGGCAATTTTAATGACTGTGCAGACATTCCTTTTGAGCTATTTTTTTGGCTAAACGGTAAGTCGTATCACAAAACGGATGGCACAATATCCCTTCAATTCGGAGTGATCTACAACTTTGGTCCTGTGACATTTTGTCGTATCTCTCTCCCTTATACGTTAAATTTGGCCGTATTTCTGGATTGTTCGTAAATTTGGTGATTTTTACAAGTAAATTTCAATGTTTGACACACTTATAAGAATGATAGGATGATCGCGCTAGGTGTGCACATTCACACCATTAAGGGACATATGTGTACCAAATTTCATGATTCTAGCTTATACATAAGTAGGCAAAATGTAATGTAAAATGTTAAAAATGCACCCAAATTTCACCCTATTCAATATTTGAACTCAATTTACCCCCTTAATATGGGAGATACGAGGATATGGTTTAGAAACAAACATTTAGGGCGATAAATGAGGCGTCTGATGGCGCAAACTGTTTCTTAATATCATAAACCGTTTAGGAGATATGAATCTCGAAGTGGAAGTCTGCACTTTTCAACGTGCTCATGCTTATCCGTCATCTATATATATAAAAGCAAGTCGGGCTGGAGCGATGTATATATAAATATTTAAAAATGAAACAAGACGTGAATTAATGAGGCACTTCCAGAAATCTCAGAAATTTGAAACTTGGTACGTGGGAAACTGATGACCCCAGGATCCCTAGAAAAATCGGAAATTCTCAAAATTCCCTGAAGGGGGCACGCTGGGGGGGCTCAAATTTTGGGCTCAGCATAAGAACACAGTCGTATAGTATATCCAAAACGATAACCTATAGGTTTCGTGGGCTTAAAAATTTTCGGGAATTTCCTCATTTTTATCCCCTATCCCCCCAAATCAAGATGGCGGCACAACCTGCCAGACGAGGTAGACAATTGAAATTTGGTGAATATATAGCTTTTGGTCCCTAACCGACGGGAAAATTCCAAGATGTTCAAATTTTTCACTTTTTACCCCCCAAAGATATCGAAATATGGAGGCAATTTTAATGACTGTGCAGACATTCCTTTTGAGCTATTTTTTGGCTAAACGGTAAGTCGTATCACAAAGCGGATGGCACAATGTCCCTTCAATTCGGAGTGATCTACAACTTTGGTCCTGTGACATTTTGTCGTATCTCTCTCCCTTATACGTTAAATTTGGCCGTATTTCTGGATTGTTCGTAAATTTGGTTTTTTTACAAGTAAATTTCAATGTTTGACACACTTATAAGAATGATAGGATGATCGCGCTAGGTGTGCACATTCACACCATTAAGGGACATATGTGTACCAAATTTCATGATTCTAGCTTATACATAAGTAGGCAAAATGTAATGTAAAATGTTAAAAATGCACCCAAATTTCACCCTATTCAATATTTGAACTCAATTTACCCCCTTAATATGGGAGATACGAGGATATGGTTTAGAAACAAACATTTAGGACGATAAATGATGCGTCTGATGGCGCAAACCGTTTCTTAATATCATAAACCGTTTAGGAGATATGAATCTCGAAGTGGAAGTCTGCACTTTTCAACGTGCTCATGCTTATCCGTCATCTATATATATATAAAAGCAAGTCGGGCTGGAGCGATGTATATATAAATATTTAAAAATGAAACAAGACGTGAATTAATGAGGCACTTCCAGAAATCTCAGAAATTTGAAACTTGGTACGTGGGAAACTGATGACCCCAGGATCCCTAGAAAAATCGGAAATTCTCAAAATTCCCTGAAGGGGGCACGCTGGGGGGGCTCAAATTTTGGGCTCAGCATAAGAACACAGTCGTATAGTATATCCAAAACGATAACCTATAGGTTTCGTGGGCTTAAAAATTTTCGGGAATTTCCTCATTTTTATCCCCTATCCCCCCAAATCAAGATGGCGGCACAACCTGCCAGACGAGGTAGACAATTGAAATTTGGTGAATATATAGCTTTTGGTCCCTAACCGACGGGAAAATTCCAAGATGTTCAAATTTTTCACTTTTTACCCCCCAAAGATATCGAAATATGGAGGCAATTTTAATGACTGTGCAGACATTCCTTTTGAGCTATTTTTTGGCTAAACGGTAAGTCGTATCACAAAGCGGATGGCACAATGTCCCTTCAATTCGGAGTGATCTACAACTTTGGTCCTGTGACATTTTGTCGTATCTCTCTCCCTTATACGTTAAATTTGGCCGTATTTCTGGATTGTTCGTAAATTTGGTTTTTTTACAAGTAAATTTCAATGTTTGACACACTTATAAGAATGATAGGATGATCGCGCTAGGTGTGCACATTCACACCATTAAGGGACATATGTGTACCAAATTTCATGATTCTAGCTTATACATAAGTAGGCAAAATGTAATGTAAAATGTTAAAAATGCACCCAAATTTCACCCTATTCAATATTTGAACTCAATTTACCCCCTTAATATGGAAGATACGAGGATATGGTTTCGAAACAAACATTTAGGACGATAAATGATGCGTCTGATGGCGCAAACCGTTTCTTAATATCATAAACCGTTTAGGAGATATGAATCTCGAAGTGGAAGTCTGCACTTTTCAACGTGCTCATGCTTATCCGTCATCTATATATATATATATATATATATAAAAGCAAGTCGGGCTGGAGCGATGTATATATAAATATTTAAAAATGAAACAAGACGTGAATTAATGAGGCACTTCCAGAAATCTCAGAAATTTGAAACTTGGTACGTGGGAAACTGATGACCCCAGGATCCCTAGAAAAATCGGAAATTCTCAAAATTCCCTGAAGGGGGCACGCTGGGGGGGGGCTCAAATTTTGGGCTCAGCATAAGAACACAGTCGTATAGTATATCCAAAACGATAACCTATAGGTTTCGTGGGCTTAAAAATTTTCGGGAATTTCCTCATTTTTATCCCCTATCCCCCCAAATCAAGATGGCGGCACAACCTGCCAGACGTGGTAGACAATTGAAATTTGGTGAATATATAGCTTTTGGTCCCTAACCGACGGGAAAATTCCAAGATGTTCAAATTTTTCACTTTTTACCCCCAAAGATATCGAAATATGGAGGCAATTTTAATGACTGTGCAGACATTCCTTTTGAGCTATTTTTTTGGCTAAACGGTAAGTCGTATCACAAAACGGATGGCACAATATCCCTTCAATTCGGAGTGATCTACAACTTTGGTCCTGTGACATTTTGTCGTATCTCTCTCCCTTATACGTTAAATTTGGCCGTATTTCTGGATTGTTCGTAAATTTGGTGATTTTTACAAGTAAATTTCAATGTTTGACACACTTATAAGAATGATAGGATGATCGCGCTAGGTGTGCACATTCACACCATTAAGGGACATATGTGTACCAAATTTCATGATTCTAGCTTATACATAAGTAGGCAAAATGTAATGTAAAATGTTAAAAATGCACCCAAATTTCACCCTATTCAATATTTGAACTCAATTTACCCCCTTAATATGGGAGATACGAGGATATGGTTTAGAAACAAACATTTAGGGCGATAAATGAGGCGTCTGATGGCGCAAACTGTTTCTTAATATCATAAACCGTTTAGGAGATATGAATCTCGAAGTGGAAGTCTGCACTTTTCAACGTGCTCATGCTTATCCGTCATCTATATATATAAAAGCAAGTCGGGCTGGAGCGATGTATATATAAATATTTAAAAATGAAACAAGACGTGAATTAATGAGGCACTTCCAGAAATCTCAGAAATTTGAAACTTGGTACGTGGGAAACTGATGACCCCAGGATCCCTAGAAAAATCGGAAATTCTCAAAATTCCCTGAAGGGGGCACGCTGGGGGGGCTCAAATTTTGGGCTCAGCATAAGAACACAGTCGTATAGTATATCCAAAACGATAACCTATAGGTTTCGTGGGCTTAAAAATTTTCGGGAATTTCCTCATTTTTATCCCCTATCCCCCCAAATCAAGATGGCGGCACAACCTGCCAGACGAGGTAGACAATTGAAATTTGGTGAATATATAGCTTTTGGTCCCTAACCGACGGGAAAATTCCAAGATGTTCAAATTTTTCACTTTTTACCCCCCAAAGATATCGAAATATGGAGGCAATTTTAATGACTGTGCAGACATTCCTTTTGAGCTATTTTTTGGCTAAACGGTAAGTCGTATCACAAAGCGGATGGCACAATGTCCCTTCAATTCGGAGTGATCTACAACTTTGGTCCTGTGACATTTTGTCGTATCTCTCTCCCTTATACGTTAAATTTGGCCGTATTTCTGGATTGTTCGTAAATTTGGTTTTTTTACAAGTAAATTTCAATGTTTGACACACTTATAAGAATGATAGGATGATCGCGCTAGGTGTGCACATTCACACCATTAAGGGACATATGTGTACCAAATTTCATGATTCTAGCTTATACATAAGTAGGCAAAATGTAATGTAAAATGTTAAAAATGCACCTAAATTTCACCCTATTCAATATTTGAACTCAATTTACCCCCTTAATATGGGAGATACGAGGATATGGTTTAGAAACAAACATTTAGGACGA
This sequence comes from Anabrus simplex, assembly GCF_040414725.1. NCBI lineage: Eukaryota > Metazoa > Arthropoda > Insecta > Orthoptera > Tettigoniidae > Anabrus > Anabrus simplex. Next base: position 151,174,575 of record NC_090267.1, read on the forward strand.
TAAATGATGCGTCTGATGGCGCAAACCGTTTCTTAATATCATAAACCGTTTAGGAGATATGAATCTCGAAGTGGAAGTCTGCACTTTTCAACGTGCTCATGCTTATCCGTCATCTATATATATATATAAAAGCAAGTCGGGCTGGAGCGATGTATATATAAATATTTAAAAATGAAACAAGACGTGAATTAATGAGGCACTTCCAGAAATCTCAGAAATTTGAAACTTGGTACGTGGGAAACTGATGACCCCAGGATCCCTAGAAAAATCGGAAATTCTCAAAATTCCCTGAAGGGGGCACGCTGGGGGGGCTCAAATTTTGGGCTCAGCATAAGAACACAGTCGTATAGTATATCCAAAACGATAACCTATAGGTTTCGTGGGCTTGAAAATTTTCGGGAATTTCCTCATTTTTATCCCCTATCCCCCCAAATCAAGATGGCGGCACAACCTGCCAGACGAGGTAGACAATTGAAATTTGGTGAATATATAGCTTTTGGTCCCTAACCGACGGGAAAATTCCAAGATGTTCAAATTTTTCACTTTTTACCCCCCAAAGATATCGAAATATGGAGGCAATTTTAATGACTGTGCAGACATTCCTTTTGAGCTATTTTTTGGCTAAACGGTAAGTCGTATCACAAAGCGGATGGCACAATGTCCCTTCAATTCGGAGTGATCTACAACTTTGGTCCTGTGACATTTTGTCGTATCTCTCTCCCTTATACGTTAAATTTGGCCGTATTTCTGGATTGTTCGTAAATTTGGTTTTTTTACAAGTAAATTTCAATGTTTGACACACTTATAAGAATGATAGGATGATCGCGCTAGGTGTGCACATTCACACCATTAAGGGACATATGTGTACCAAATTTCATGATTCTAGCTTATACATAAGTAGGCAAAATGTAATGTAAAATGTTAAAAATGCACCCAAATTTCACCCTATTCAATATTTGAACTCAATTTACCCCCTTAATATGGAAGATACGAGGATATGGTTTCGAAACAAACATTTAGGACGATAAATGATGCGTCTGATGGCGCAAACCGTTTCTTAATATCATAAACCGTTTAGGAGATATGAATCTCGAAGTGGAAGTCTGCACTTTTCAACGTGCTCATGCTTATCCGTCATCTATATATATATATATATATATATATAAAAGCAAGTCGGGCTGGAGCGATGTATATATAAATATTTAAAAATGAAACAAGACGTGAATTAATGAGGCACTTCCAGAAATCTCAGAAATTTGAAACTTGGTACGTGGGAAACTGATGACCCCAGGATCCCTAGAAAAATCGGAAATTCTCAAAATTCCCTGAAGGGGGCACGCTGGGGGGGGGCTCAAATTTTGGGCTCAGCATAAGAACACAGTCGTATAGTATATCCAAAACGATAACCTATAGGTTTCGTGGGCTTAAAAATTTTCGGGAATTTCCTCATTTTTATCCCCTATCCCCCCAAATCAAGATGGCGGCACAACCTGCCAGACGTGGTAGACAATTGAAATTTGGTGAATATATAGCTTTTGGTCCCTAACCGACGGGAAAATTCCAAGATGTTCAAATTTTTCACTTTTTACCCCCAAAGATATCGAAATATGGAGGCAATTTTAATGACTGTGCAGACATTCCTTTTGAGCTATTTTTTGGCTAAACGGTAAGTCGTATCACAAAACGGATGGCACAATGTCCCTTCAATTCGGAGTGATCTACAACTTTGGTCCTGTGACATTTTGTCGTATCTCTCTCCCTTATACGTTAAATTTGGCCGTATTTCTGGATTGTTCGTAAATTTGGTGATTTTTACAAGTAAATTTCAATGTTTGACACACTTATAAGAATGATAGGATGATCGCGCTAGGTGTGCACATTTACACCATTAAGGGACATATGTGTACCAAATTTCATGATTCTAGCTTTTACATAAGTAGGCAAAATGTAATGTAAAATGTTAAAAATGCACCCAAATTTCACCCTATTCAATATTTGAACTCAATTTACCCCCTTAATATGGGAGATACGAGGATATGGTTTAGAAACAAACATTTAGGGCAATAAATGAGGCGTCTGATGGCGCAAACCGTTTCTTAATATCATAAACCGTTTAGGAGATATGAATCTCGAAGTGGAAGTCTGCACTTTTCAACGTGCTCATGCTTATCCGTCATCTATATATATAAAAGCAAGTCGGGCTGGAGCGATGTATATATAAATATTTAAAAATGAAACAAGACGTGAATTAATGAGGCACTTCCAGAAATCTCAGAAATTTGAAACTTGGTACGTGGGAAACTGATGACCCCAGGATCCCTAGAAAAATCGGAAATTCTCAAAATTCCCTGAAGGGGGCACGCTGGGGGGGCTCAAATTTTGGGCTCAGCATAAGAACACAGTCGTATAGTATATCCAAAACGATAACCTATAGGTTTCGTGGGCTTAAAAATTTTCGGGAATTTCCTCATTTTTATCCCCTATCCCCCCAAATCAAGATGGCGGCACAACCTGCCAGACGAGGTAGACAATTGAAATTTGGTGGATATATAGCTTTTGGTCCCTAACCGACGGGAAAATTCCAAGATGTTCAAATTTTTCACTTTTTACCCCCCAAAGATATCGAAATATGGAGGCAATTTTAATGACTGTGCAGACATTCCTTTTGAGCTATTTTTTGGCTAAACGGTAAGTCGTATCACAAAGCGGATGGCACAATGTCCCTTCAATTCGGAGTGATCTACAACTTTGGTCCTGTGACATTTTGTCGTATCTCTCTCCCTTATACGTTAAATTTGGCCGTATTTCTGGATTGTTCGTAAATTTGGTGATTTTTACAAGTAAATTTCAATGTTTGACACACTTATAAGAATGATAGGATGATCGCGCTAGGTGTGCACATTCACACCATTAAGGGACATATGTGTACCAAATTTCATGATTCTAGCTTATACATAAGTAGGCAAAATGTAATGTAAAATGTTAAAAATGCACCCAAATTTCACCCTATTCAATATTTGAACTCAATTTACCCCCTTAATATGGGAGATACGAGGATATGGTTTAGAAACAAACATTTAGGGCGATAAATGAGGCGTCTGATGGCGCAAACTGTTTCTTAATATCATAAACCGTTTAGGAGATATGAATCTCGAAGTGGAAGTCTGCACTTTTCAACGTGCTCATGCTTATCCGTCATCTATATATATATAAAAGCAAGTCGGGCTGGAGCGATGTATATATAAATATTTAAAAATGAAACAAGACGTGAATTAATGAGGCACTTCCAGAAATCTCAGAAATTTGAAACTTGGTACGTGGGAAACTGATGACCCCAGGATCCCTAGAAAAATCGGAAATTCTCAAAATTCCCTGAAGGGGGCACGCTGGGGGGGCTCAAATTTTGGGCTCAGCATAAGAACACAGTCGTATAGTATATCCAAAACGATAACCTATAGGTTTCGTGGGCTTAAAAATTTTCGGGAATTTCCTCATTTTTATCCCCTATCCCCCCAAATCAAGATGGCGGCACAACCTGCCAGACGAGGTAGACAATTGAAATTTGGTGAATATATAGCTTTTGGTCCCTAACCGACGGGAAAATTCCAAGATGTTCAAATTTTTCACTTTTTACCCCCCAAAGATATCGAAATATGGAGGCA